>NC_055665.1:8184193-8500599 GCF_017976325.1 Chelmon rostratus
AAGTAAACATCAGAGAGGCTTGACTTTTTGGGTTTTTCTTCAAGCTTCAAACACGATTTTTATTGAAAATCCCCAGCCTATCAAAAGACGTGTCAAATAGTGGCTCTCAGCAGATATCAGACTGCTCTTTTAAGTCAATACTGATGCAGGCCTTTCAAAGAAAATGCATATGATACCTAAAGTATTCTGAAAGGGCAGGGAGGAGAGGGAGGGCTGCTTTGTCCAATGCTCTTTTTTTGCTAAAATATGACTCTTGACCGTGTCTTCTGTCCCATCTCAGCTGCTAAAAAGACCCAGTGGCTGGAAAAGGAGGAGAAGGCACGGCAGCTGAGGGAGCAGCAGCTGGAGGAGCGCCGCAGGAAACTCGAGGAACAGCGGATTAAGGCGGAAAAGCGGCGAGCCGCCCTGGAGGAGAGACAGAAACAGAAACTGGAGAAGAATAAAGTACGTTCGGATGAGCGCACTGGCTGTGTTAAAAATAATCCAGTCAACATGTGACGGTGTTGTACGTCTGCATTTGTACCCAGAGGTGAAATTTTAATGCCCTTCCTCAGTGGAATGGCAGCTGAGAGTCAGGATTTTGCTTAAGGACATCTAAGCCAGCCTGGTTTAGGTGCTTGAATCCAGGCTTTTCAGGTGGAGGACGTACTATGCATCCCAGTTCTGCAGTATCTTTGATGCATTGGACATTTGAACACCTGATAACGATTCCTGTGTCCTTTCCAGGAACGCTATGAGGCAGCCATCCACAGGTCAACCAAGAAGACGTGGGCTGAAATCCGCCAGCAAAGATGGTCCTGGGCTGGCGCGCTAAACCAGAACTCCAGCCAGAAAGAAAGTGAGTACACTGATCCAATCTCGATACACCCTTTTTGTTATCCTGCTGGAATTTAGCATCAGTGCGCTTTTACTGGCAAAAGATTCTGTCTATCTGTGAGGATTTTGTTCGCCATTCTTGGCTCGTAATGTCAGTGCCATTAACAACGTCCAAGTCCGTCAGAGGAAAATTATTTTTAGCATCAGTCTGCTGTCATGCAGCTCATTGTTTTCACTGAGGATCATATTTTTTTTCTGTGTATATTTTTTCTTACAATAGAAACACCTGTGAAATCAAAAGCAGACCTGACTTCATGCTTTTCTATCAATGACTGACAGCTGCTTTACTTTGAAGGGACATTAGGATTGTCCGCCAGCTGTCCTGTCACAAGGATCAATTTCCAATGATTTTCACTGTTGATCATTCATCTATTTTTTTTCAATTAATCATTTCATGTGTAAAATGTCAGAAAAAAGAGAACATTTTGAACTAAAAAAACAGAAAATCCTCACATTTGAGATGCGGACACCAGCAAATGTTTGTTTTTTTGCTCAACAAATGCCTGGAAAAAATTAATCAGTTGAAATTAAAAATTAATTAGGAAAAAAAGACTTGTGTTGTCTGCTTCTCAGTCCCAACCGCAACACACACGTCTTCGTCAGTTGTACAGTGTTCTATGCTCAGTGCTGGGGTTACATAAGACATTGGCAGGTACACAATCAGGAATGTTGCCCGAGCAGATCTGGACCGCACCAGAGGTTTTCTCTTGTCATATTTTAATCTGATGTGCCTTTGCTGCATCAGTCACACTTCCTCTACCTTAACACGCCAATTCCTCTGATGTCTCAGCTACTGCAGCTCTATCCTAGAAGCCTCACTTCAGGTTCATTAGCCCTTGATCATGACCGTACAGTATTGATCGCACACAGTGAATCTTTCAGCTGCTTTATTGCAACAGTTGCAGTAAGCAAGGTTCTACTGACTAGCAGCAATATGAAGTCTTGTAATGCTTAATTCGAATTGATAAATGTCCTGACAGGCCCACAGCAGATGAGATCAGAGTCTGCACTGACTGCAGAGGCTAGGTGATACTGTAGAAATGATGTTTTAACAATGCAGCTTGATGGATGCCTCTGTCGCTTTATGCTATCCTCCCAACTTCGGGCTCTAAATCGGAAGAATCCAGAGTCTATCTTATGTCGTGTAATCGCCTCTGCCATATGCCAGGGGAATTATTGACTCTCTAATCAATCTGTGCCTTCCTTCCTCCCTCACCGGCCTGCCGGCTGTCAGATGACGGAAGTACACAAGCGTAAACAGGCTGCAGTGGAATAGCTGAGAGTTTGGGATGTTATTTAGGGAATGCTTTAAAGGACTCGTCTTGAATTCTGTCAGAAAAGGATACTGCATCGCCCACTTTTTACAACCCTGATTAAAAAAAAGAGTTAGGACGCTGTGTAAAACATGATAAAAACAGAAAACAGTCATTTGCAAACAAACTGTTTATCTGTGTAACTGTTTTACACAGAACTGCACCTTTTTTTTGGAACAGGTCTACTGTAATACTGTACCATTAGCATATTGTTGTCTGAATCATGTGTTTGGATAAAGAGTGTTCATTTGATTGCATTGTATTAAAGGGAAATAGACACTTGTATTGCATGCAGGTGGTCTCAAGGATTCAAGGTTTTTGGTTGTCTTGAGTTGTCTCTCATTGTTCATTGCTTGTGTTGGTAGCTTTACTGAGTGTGGTTGACGCGTCTTTTGGAATTGGTGTCGTTGTGAAGTATGTATAAACCTATGTTAATCTTTCAAGTGGAATTTGAGAAGAACCTTAAAGGGTCATTTCACCCAAATTCCCCCCAAAAACAAAGTTGTTTCCTTTTCTGGAGTCAAGTGAGATTTAGTTTGTTTTTTTTTTTAAAGGTCATTTTTAAATGTTGTAAGCACTAAAAAGTCCATTCGCTTGAATTATGCTGAGGTTGTGTTAAAAATCTCAGAGGCAGATATTTTGTTTTTGCTATTTTTTTGTTAAAATTGCTATTTTAAATAAGACCAGAATTTATGATACTATAACTTAAAACTTGGAAATAAAACCAAAACTATCTGCAATGCTAAATACCATGAGAGGTAGGTGATTCGAGTGAAATGACCCTTTAAAAGCTGTAGCCTTTGAGGCATTCAGACACAATAAATATCATTTCTGACACGTATCTTGTGCCACAGATGCCTGCCTGCACACCTAACGGCTAGCTGAAGTGAACATATGGTGTACTGTGTGCGTGCATTTACCGTACAGCAGCGGATGTTGTTATATATACGATCAGAACGCAGGAATGTGCTATGATGGGGGTTGCTCACGTTTCAAATACGTTACTTTACAGCGTGTGGGTGTGTGTTTGTAGAGGCATCATTCGAGCGTAACACATGACGCCACAGAAGTTCCCATTCTTCCTCTCGATCATGTGACCTGTGTGAACATCTGTGTGGCGCTCTCTTGGCTTCTTAGGCAGATGCTCTGTGTCAACGGTCAACCTGCCCAAACAC
This sequence comes from Chelmon rostratus, assembly GCF_017976325.1. Taxonomy (NCBI): domain Eukaryota; kingdom Metazoa; phylum Chordata; class Actinopteri; order Chaetodontiformes; family Chaetodontidae; genus Chelmon; species Chelmon rostratus. The sequence continues at coordinate 8,187,558 of NC_055665.1, forward strand.
GTGGACTCTGTTATAAACAAGCGACTGTCCAAGTCCTCCGCCACGCTCTGGAACTCCCCCAGCAGAAGTAAGGCAACATCTGGAATGCCCCCTCCTACCGTTTAACTGTGTCCATCACTCTGCCACCGCCAACACCTCCGAACCCGTCCATCATCGTCCTCTATTTTTTCAGTTCTTCCCCTCTCTGATTTCAGTCCCTCTCTTGTGCTTGATGGTTGACAGCTGACCCATTTCCATCTTCCAAAACCACTATGAGTTCTGTTTTTTTTTCCCTACCTCTCCAGAATGTGGGTCGGGGTTTTGTTTGACATGCTCCGCATGCTCCTGTGTTAATGTGGGTTTTGTACTGTGTTCGTGTTTTGCTGTCTTTTTACTATCCTTTGGTTGGTTCATTGTGTGGTGCCATTCGTATGTTTGCACAGTCAGTTGGATCCTTTTGTGCTCATTTTCATCATAACTTCCTGGAGAAGGGATGTCTTTTACTGTCTTGAATGTGTTATTGCTTGATGAAATGTAGGTGGGTGTTTTTAAATGACAAATATTTCTTTAACTCAACCTTTCTCCATGCTTTGGAGTGCAGCTAGAAAGGGAAGCAGGTCACGGTGTACTCCTGCAGAGAGGGAGAAACTTCTGAGTTAAAAAAAAAAAGTAAAGTTAGTGAGTGAATCAGCATTTTTCAGGAGATAATGTATTCTGAAAACTCCCCCGGAGCAGGTACTGTTCCTCTGTGCTGCTGGAAAAAAAATAGATACAACCCCATCCCTCTTGTCGCTCTCTTACACACCCTGTCTGTGAATATTCACTGCAACAGCGTCCACATCCTGCACCTTAAAGCCAAAAAAGAAGGTGTATCCCCCAAATAAATACTGATGAGTCTACACTCCTCCTCTTCTCTGCTTGTGTGCTCAAGGCTGCGGTTATATATAACTGACTCACTGTCTAGACAAGCTTTTCAAATAACTCTCTCCTCTGTTGGGTGGTACCACTACAGCCCAAGGTTATAGGAGACACATTTACTGAGCTCATTTTCTTTCTCTTGTAATCTCTATGGGTGGCACTGAGGTGGGTTATTGGGTTTTGTGTATTTGATTGGGTCTTTATGGCCTGCAGGCATATTGCTGCACGTGAGCCTTAACCTGAATAACTGTTTCTTTCAATTTTCCCTTTGGTAAGATTTAGCCTTCATTTTAGTACAGTCTCTGGATAATGAACTCTTCAAAGATTGATTTTAAATGGGCTCAGCTTCCTCTAATACTTCAGGTTTGACCACGTTTTGGGGATGATGTACTTACAGCAAAGTTCTGGTTCAACTGAGGACATCGATTTGAGACATATCCTCGAAGTTAATAGAAAAACATGCATTGATCGGTCTTTTTCTCCTGCCTGCAGCCCGTAGCCTTGCACTGAGTCCATGGGAGAGCAGTATAGTCGACCGGCTGATGACGCCAACGCTGTCTTTCCTCGCCAGGAGCCGCAGTGCTGCAAGTGTCCTCAACAACGGCAAAGATGGTCGTAAGTTGAAAAGAAAAAACCAGATGGATTAACATTAGTTTGTGTCTCACGGTAAATTCATTACAGTCCGCCGCTGTATTGAATGTCGACGAGCTTTAAACGTAGAATCAATTTTCTCCTCAGACTCTCCTCTTTGTCCCCGCTCGGCTTCAGCCAGTCCCCTCACCTTGTGCGCCCACCAGCCCCACCACCGCTGCTCCGACCGCTGGAGAGTGACGTCCAGCACACCCGACATCACCCAGCGCCAGCACAGACGGAGCTCCACACCCGTAAGTCTGCCCGATGAGCTTTTGCCCTGCGGTTGTCTTCTCTGACAGTCAGGTATAGTCACAGTCTTTGAACAGGTGCCGCAGGGCTGGACTCTATCAAGAGAAAGATGTTCTGGGAAGAAGAGTGTAGCCAAACAGCCGTGAAATTCAGAACAGCTGAGTCTGTCTCTACGAGTGGGTTTACCATTCACCAGAAACGGACTGAAAATTTAACGGTGATGTTGTTGGACTGAACTGCTGCCAAGAGAGCGAATCATGGCCCCTGACTAGACTTCCTCGTTTCCTGTTCTTTATGTACAATAACCTGTACCATGTCTTGTCTTATTTTGTGTTTTTACTACAACTGAATGTCACGTTCTTTTGTCATACAGATGGATAAAAACAAGAAAGAAAAGAAAGACAAGGAACGGGAGAATGAGAAGGAGAAAAGTGCGCTCACTAAAGATAAGGTGCTTAAGAAGAGACAGTCTCTACCCAGCATGAGACACAGACCTGATCCAAGGTAAAACATTTCTACTTCTTTTTATTTATCCTTTCTTAATTTTTACCTTCAGTTCGGTTCAGTTCAGTTTTTTGTTTCATTTTTACCACCCGCCTGGTTACTGATCTATCTACTGATTAATCAACCAGACCTATAATCATGATAATAAAGTGTCTGTTTACACATTTAGCAAAGCCTATGATCCATTATCACTGCTGGTGTTACGCTGCCACCCTTTTCCCCTTTGGGTGACAACAACAAGTCAGTCATCTTCCTCTCATTTGAAGTAATGTAGCTCTCAATTTCATACCCGATTCAAGAGCAATAAAGGATTAATATTTTCAGTATTTACAGTTATTGTCATAACCAATTAATTTACTAATTAATTATACAAAGTGTCATATAGTAGTGTGCCAGAGCCCAACAGCAAAGACTATGCTCTTTACAATAATAAACAGAGAATTTCACAGTTATGAAAAACAATTTTCTGTCTGTCAATGAATCAGTTAATCAAGCAAACCTACAAGCACTTGGTATAATCACCGCTGAGCTGAAAGAATGAGCCGATTAATCTGTTAGTTTATTAATAGGAAATGAATCAGAGACTATTTTGAAAATCATTCCACTAATTTTTCCAGCACAAATTCTAAACTTTCTCTGGTTGCAGCTTGTCACATATTCAGATCTGCTGCACCTCTCTCCTTTGTTTATTTCAAACTGTTAGTTAAACAAAACACAACATTTCCAGATGCCATCTTAGAGTCTGTGAAATTATAATAAATAAACCTCTGACATATTACTGTATATACTGTACATAACTCTTGATTCTGAAAACAACAGGCAGACTAATCGATCATGAAAATAATTGTTGGTTGCAGGTCTAAATCATTTTGGCCTATGCTGAACATTAACAGCTGAACACAGTGAATATATGAATATATGTAAATGTGAAAGCTCAAACCAAAAAGGGCACAGCCCCATATAAGGCTTATAATCTAAAGCCACCATGCGCACTTAAAAAAAATATTACATTACTCTACGTATGTTAAGAAGCACTTGAATAATCACAGATATGATAATCTCATATTGGGACATTTAAACAGACATGGCCACGCAGACCATGTTGTAAACAAACTTAACCTCACATCCCCTCGACCCTCAGCTCTTTTCTGGTCAGCGGCTGGGTTAGCCAGAGCGACCGTGTTTACGTCTGCATGATAACGACTGGATGTTTCATGCTCTGTTTGAGCCGAGGCACTGAGTGAAAGATCCCAGGACGGGTGGTCACCGCCTCTCTTACCCCCAGGCCACTGAAATGAATGACATCCATGACAGAAGGGATGGAATGGGAGAAAAAAGTTCTTTTGACTCAACAAAAAGGCAGCAAAGAGCTTGGCAGAGCTGTCAGGGCCAGAGGAAAAAACCTCCTCTTCAGCATAATGGATGTTTCCCCTCCAAGTGTTGCATTGCCTGCGTATAGCCGGGATGCTGACTGATAATGCATTTTAAGGGTGATGCAATGTTTGAGTGGTTTGTCTGCTGTGTGTTTGCTGAAGTCAGGTTTCTTCAGGACACGTGTCATTTTTAACCAATTTTCAGCCCAGGTCTGAAAGAATAATGCAACCAATTTGGTGTAAATGCATTAAGAATCTTGTTGACATAAAATTCCCACCAGTCTTATTGATTTTTTTAATCCTTTCCTTTCTTCCAGTCCCAGTCCTTTATCAAGACAACGGCCGTCGTCTCCAGCCACGCCTAAAGGCAGAACTGCCTCTCCAAGCCCTGCTGCCTCCCCTAAGCCTTCGTCCACACGTGGAAGCCCGTCGACTCCCAAAAGTCGGCCCAAAAGAGCCAGGACCCCTGCCAGGATAGACCACCGCACCTCTTCCCCCGCTCCCCTCGAAAGAGTGAAGGAGCCTCGCAGGCCCGCCACACCCGAGGAGAGAAAGAGTGAGCGCAAAAAAGTTTTGATGGTGATTGTTTCTGGCTGGACTGAATTGAAAAGGTCAACAAGCACCAGTCTAGAGTTGCTGTTCATTATATGTTTCCACTGCAGGACACACTCAAGAAATAAACCTGCATTTTGACTGGAAATAACAGGGACTAGATGTAGTTCCTGTGTGGAGGTCCCTGCTCTGTGAGCAGTAAGCATTTAGATCAGCCCCCTTTTCCTGAACAAGATCTAATCCAGCAACAGTGACAACGTTTACTATATTTAGATTTTTTGGAAATAGTAGTTTGACAAACAATTCTTAATTCAAGATCCATTTACCAGCTTTTTCTAGAGCTTTCAGCCTCATCTCGCAAGCTTCAGCAGTAGACCACAAGGGGATGCTACATATGTAACTGTGGTTGACCACATGCGATCAAGTGTTCGAAGTTTTATGATTATGTCATGTGTTGACCTCTGAGCAAGCTGCATCTGCTAATCATCATGAAAAGTTGTTGAAAGCTGCAGAAGATAGTAAGTGGACTTAAATTAGTCTATGTTTTCTGCATGTGTACAGCACACACAAATCTGCATTTTGTTGCAATTTCTCATCCCCACAGCCATCAACTGTCCTAGTTGCACAGTCCTATGACGTAGCACTATGATACAGCACATCTGGATTTAGCCTCCCTCCAAAGCAGAGTCATACTGTACTATTTTTTTAAATTATTATTCCCAAAGAGTTCTTCTGTCTGACTTGGTCTCTTTCTGGCCAGAAGAATGGGTCTTATGGAAAATGTGAACAAGCCTCTGGAAAGTCTGTATTTCTTTCAGGAAGCAACAGGCAAAGATTACCATCAGGCGTAATTAACCATGAAAACAAAGGGAATGTAGTTAGTGAGCCACACACAGCTTCATGGTCTGTGCCTGCACACACACAGCACTAAGAGGCTTCACTAATCAGCCTTAATTGTGTAATTACCAAGTTCTTAGGCTGAAGCTACGGCTGTTTATGATTTCCAGTTACTTGGGACAGAATGTTTCAGAGTGCATGTGAAGAGAAAAGGCTGCGGTTAAATGTGTTATTAATGATGATCCAGAGACATGACTTTCAAACTCATTACTTGAAGGGAAGCATGAATAATTGTATTAAAGTTTTTTATTAAGTCACACAGCACAAGATCCCTGTGTTATTGTCTCTTCTGTGACACTTGCTTTCCCTGTTTTAGGTTCCCCTCTGGTTCCTGCCATCGTTGTGTCCTCCACCGCTGCCTCACCCCATGCGTCAAGCACCCCAGTTAGAACCACTGCAGCCTCCCCCTCACCTGAGCCGGTCCACTCAGCTCCGTCACCCGTGCCCTCTCCATCAGCCAAGCCCATGGCAGGCACCAACGACCCAGAGGAGGCGGCTCGCATCCTGGCAGAGAAACGCCGGCAGGCCCGAGAGCAGAGGGAGAGGGACGAGCAGGAGCGCCGCGAACAGGAGGAGAAGGAGAGGTCAGGCGGTTTTAATATGCCTGAGAATACAACCAGAGAGGGTCAGCAGTGCTGATCTGTCAAGTTCTTTCACTGTGCAGGAGAGAAAAGGGAGTTTTAAACATGTCTGTGTCCAAAGTGAGTGAAAGCTGAGAGGTTTGGTCATTTAAAAGGTACAATTTGTAACCTTTGCAGATGGCCAATTCTTACACACTATTACTTTAACTACCCATAACCTTCTTTTTCCCTGTCAGCCTTCTCAAGAACTGTACAGAAGGTCATACAGGGGACTGGAGGAACCGTTAATAAAATGCACATTTGCAATGTCACCCTCAGCCATTTGAGCAAATGCTAATGTGTATTGTGTGGTTAGTGTAGAATATGCTGCTGTAGCTTTTTATGCTGCGAAACAAACATCACTTAGGACATTTAGCTACTTCCCGTGTAATAAATGAAATGAAATGAGTAAAACTGAACAGGAAGGTTCAAGGCATTATCAAAGCACATGCATGTCTGAATGAAACATCATTCAACATTGGCCGTGGTGGGTGTAAGCATTCAGGCAGCCTGCTTACTGATTCTAACCACAGCAAGTTGCTTGTGATGTCTTATTGGCACTTATTCTTCTTCTTCTGTTTTCATTTTCTTAAATAGTTTGCTTTCTTGTTGCTTGTGCAGTTCAGCGAGATAGTGTAAACTAAAGGAAATGTCCTGTCAGTAGAATAATTTAAATAGTTTACGGCATTCAGAGTCTCTGGCACATGATTTTGTGGAAAATGCTCATCCTCAGCCTTATGCCCAATCTCTTTAGGATCCTGAAAGAGGAGCGAATAGCGAGGGAGGCGGAGGAGAGGCAGCGCAGGGAGGAGGAGGCCCGCGCCATGGCTGAGGAGCAGCGGAGGAGGGACGAAGCCCAGCGCCTGCAGGAGGAGAAGGAGGCGCAAGAGAGAGCCAAAGCCGAGCAGGAGGAGAACCTGCGACTGCAAAAACAGGTATGCTCACTGTCAACAGCCAGCATGCAGAGAAAACACCTGAAATGGAAGTTATGAGTGAGGGTGGGTGTTAATGCGGTGCAGTGTACACGTCTGGTTAACTTAAAGCCCACAACAGTAACCCTCAAGCACCACTGCGACAGTTATTACTGCCTTTTGAGTAAAGATCAAGACACACATGCATGCACACTCACAGCGCCCTCGTATCATTCCCAGGCACTTTGCCCATCACACCACAAACTGTCACACTCTCCGGTCTTCTGCAGTGTTTTTCAACGCCGCTTGTTTACTGTTTCAGCTCAGCTGCTCACCTCACACTGACCTTTGTTGATCACAATCAAAAGCACAGTCCAGTATTTCTTACATCACTTGGATGTTGTTGTCCTTGAAGACAAATATCAATCCAAACTGGTGAGCAGGTATCTAGAACCAATGTGCCCTTTTTACCTTTCAGCTTGTCAAATAACCATGATGAGCAGTATTGACTCTTTGTGGATGTTGAGGGGGGAGAAGCACAGGAGAATGACGCTTGATTAGTAGGAAGAGGTTACCAATAAAAAAGGAAATGCGGCAGTATTTAGACCCCTAACATGCTCAGCTCTTATCTCTGTGAATGGTCCGTTGACCAGCGCTTGCGCTTTGCCACCCCCTCCTGGTCATTCACAGAAGTGGCATTTGTGGTTAAACACAATCCAATATAATTATGCAAATGCTCAAGTATTGTATTTCACTTTGAATGGTCCTCATGAGGCTGTAAATGTTGAAAATAGATCTTTTTGGCTCTAAGGTAGAGGAAAATATCCCTTTTGTGGCTGTAAACAATAATTGCAGAGAGCAACCACACCCCTGTTACGTAAAAGGCATGTTATTTTGGCTGAGTTTTTTTTTTCCCCCTTCTGCCGGCATTAAAACTGTGGTCGGATTCTCGCCTGTGTGTGTTTCAGAAAGAAGAGGCTGAGGCTAAAGCCCGGGAGGAGGCGGAGAAGCAGCGTCTGGAGAGGGAGAAGCACTTCCAGAAGGAGGAGCAGGAGAGGCTGGAGAGGAAAAGGGTAGGGCAAACATCTGTCCCAGCATCATTGTTCTTTCAGGTTTAAAAGTCACCCATTTCCCAACAGAAATGCACTTTTTTTAAATAATAATAAAAGCATAAATTTAATTCTCAGTCCTTTCTTAAATAATCCTTACATAGATGTTCTAGGAATAAAACAGCCTTAAAAACCTCTAAATTGAAAGTAGTAAAGGTCCAGGCTCATACACCTCAGAGCTAATTTATAATTAGCTCTCGTCCCTCACTGTATTCTGGGATACGTTCACTCTGTGGTCTTTTGACATGACAAAAGCAGGCTTGACAGTTGATTCCTTGAAACCAAGATGAATGATGTTTTTGGCTTATCCTGGATTGGCTGTCTGCATGCCACGATTTAACAGGGCTTAGACTGTGTGCGAGCATGGAGCTATATATAAACGCTAATAATGGAGACCTCGCTGTGCCAGTCGTGTGTGTGGGTTTGTGCACATCTTTGCACATGTGTGTGTGTGTTCTGTGACAATGGCCATCTACTCAAGTACACCACCCACATGTCCAGTAAGCTCACGCCTCTGTATGCTAGCTAAGCATTTCTTCCCGTCTTCTCATCTTCTCTCCATGTGTAAAAAGGCTCTTATCTAAGCGTGCCAGCCCTGCCTCCTTGCAGGAATTAGCCTGCAAGAACAGCATGTCCTATTCCCCAAAGACTCGCCGCTTACTCACAGTGTACAACACACCAGTACTAGTCTGATTCACCGGATGTAGCCTGTGAGTATAAGCCCGCCATTGGCAGACCCTTCCTGCTATCTGCGTGTTACCGTGTTCAAACAACTGGTGGAAAGCAACGATAACCTCTGAGCCAGCGACCTGCACGCTGATCATTGCTGATAATGCTGAGCTGTTACCGTTTCTTTTGCAAGGATCTGGCCATTTTAATGCCAGGGCTCACCTTCCGTCATGCAAATTCCAAAACCATCTTCACTGGTTTTAAGAAATACAAACAAGCCAGAGTGTTTTTTTCTGACATAATGATAATAGGTGCAGCCGGCTATACAAGACTACACTATTTACTCTTACTTCTACCAAAACTGACTGGCCCACTCTTATTATCACCTCAACAAGGAGAAGTTTGTGGTCAGTAAGCACAGGTTAAAAGAATCCTGAAGGGTGACACAGCAGCGTACCAGACGAACAACAATGTTTAGTCCTGAAGCAGAAGTTTTGCAGCCAGAGTAGACGCCAAAGCCATGAGTGTGTGAGCTGTCCGTGAATAATCTTGGATCTTAAAAACGCTTCGCTTTTATGAGTGGCAGCTGCAGTTACGGCCCCGCCGTCTCAGGATAGCTGTGTCCTCAGATGAAGGTCGCATCTTGTATCCAACTTCTTCCTTCTGTGCATACAAATTAGCCACATAGAACGGCTTGCATTTCAGTACAGTACGGACTTATCGTCTTTCCTCGACCCTCCTGTGCACTGTTCGACCATCCTACGCGGGTGTTCCAGCTGAATACACAAGTGCTGCTTCATCATTATTCACACAGCCCTCCACCTGGAGACATAATGGCCTCAGTTTGACTCTGTGCATTCACTTCAAGCAAAATGGCTTTAGATACAAGAGACAGGAAATCCCTTTTCACCGATGAAGAGAAGCAATGAGCAGCACAATGTGAAACCCCAGTTTCTAGAAGAACAAGGTGTGTGGGCTCCGTCTAGCCCACTAAACCTAACCCAATTTTTAACAGAGTTAAATAATGCGGTTTTCTTGTGAATGATGTATTAATAACTTCCACGTTTGATTGGTGTTTTGAAAACTGAGTCCTTTATTTCTTTACTATATAAACACATCTGCCCTGATCACTCACTGTCTTGGCATACAAAAATCTACAAACATGTGGCGTTTTCCTTTTCTTATTCCTCTTTCTTTTCTCAGCGTCTGGAGGAAATCATGAAGAGGACACGCAAGACAGATGGAGGCGACAAGGTACATCTGCTGTTCAGTTTTAAGCAAAACAAGCCAAACGTTTAACTTTCCAATTGAAAATGACTGAAAACATTTCCCGTCTTCACAGAAAGAGACAAAGTCCTCCCCTCTTGCACACGTCAATGACAAAGAGGCAGAGAGCAGCAAAGGTAAGCAGAACAGCAGTCTGAACAAGGCTGCCTTTTACAAAACATCCTCCAGCGATGGAGGAAAATCATTACACACTACAAGCCTTTAATCTCCAGCAATCGTTAAGGGTAATTGTCTGAATTGATCTCCTGTTAATGTGTTATCTGTGGAGGGATTCAAAACAAAGTGGATACTTTGTGACCAGCTGGCTGCGTGAATCCACTTGGAAGTGGATTTCTGACTCTTCCTGCGTCAATTAGCAATTCCACATGAACTAGTAATTATTAGACAGTGTCTGACTCATGTTATTGGACATAAACTCAGGTTACGTATCCCACCTTTAGGCTGATATTTAATGACACACTGCACCATCGCTCCTCTACTTCTTATACCTCTTCCATATGTTTGAATAAACAGAACCACAGGGTATTTGTTGTACTTTTGTTCTCATTTCCCATGTGAGTCAGCTTAACATCGTAGCACTTTGTATGAAAGGGCTATTAGATTATATTTCTGCCTCATATCCTGTACAGCTGCAGTTTGAGTTCTTCTTCGCTGTACAATAGGACCCATGTGTGCTCGCATGTTGTCCAAGCTTTGGGACTTCGGGAGTTAGAGAGGAAGAGTGGGCTCATGGCAACAGCCTGCAGCAGCTATCAGATATTTTCTTTTGACACAAGTAATAATATAAGGATTCATGTGATGCTGTACTGGCCGTACTCATATCCATTCTTCCTACAATGTCTAATTATGGGGAAATTCTGTTCCTAACCCAAGCACTGTATATTAAGAAGCATCTAAGCTTCCACGTTGCATACAGTAGATGAGTAAGATGAAGGGGGATCAATGTGGGAAAACGGCTGTTTGTGGAAAAGTTTCCCGATGCAGGAAGACATTAGCCAGCCACTGATGTGGTTGGAGGCCTGGCAGGCATGACTCCATTCTAGTCAGGGGAGTGGAGAGCTGTCTCAGCCACAGCCATGTTCTCAGCAGAGCTGAGTTAGGAGGATCTGGACTTGGAAAGATGCCCCAGGAAAACTTGGCTTTCCTGCCCATCAAATTTAGCGTGACACACTTCATAAGGATGATCGTTAAGTAATCCCTTATTGATTCCCATAGGGAAATTCATTCTCTGCATTAACCCATGCTAAGTGTTAGGAACAGTGGGCAGCCACTGATCAGCGCATGACGACCAACTCCAGTTCAAGCCAAGTGGATGGAAGAATTAAACTAACATACATGTTTTTGCTGGAAACTGGAGCACCAGCGAAAATGCAGAAAGGCCCTACCCAGGCCGCGAGTCCAACCCAGGGGGTCGCACTGTGAGGTGACGGTGCTAACCCCTGAGCCACAGTTAATGGCGTTTGTCACCCTGTGGTTGAGCATGCACTGCAGTGTACGGTTGGATGCTGAATGATGTGATCATGTTGGTGTGCACGGTTTACACTCGGTAAATGGCTGTTTTATTTTGTTTCCTCCAGCATCTGCTGAATATCAGCCAAAGCCAGAGGTCAACCTGCAGCCCAATAAAATGACAGAAAACGGGCAGGTCAATGTCAAAGAAAGGTAAAGTACTGCTCCTTTTTCCTTTTAAATCGATCATTTAGTCTAATTTGATAGTGTCTTTGTGCTTATATGGATGCAGGACCACCATGAACAATGTAAAACTTGTGTGCCAGAAAAATAAGGCGGGAGTTGACTGTTGTTGTTGTAAACCTCAACTGAAAACACAAGGAGCCACACAATTCAGACTCAGAGTAAACAGTTACAATACTTGGGGAATGATTTGGTTTCTTGAAATATTTACTCTTTGTACTTGAACACATTTCTTGGGGTGGTTTTTAAACAGACTCCTGTAATTGGACGGCAGTGAAATGACTCATTTGTTGTATGAGTCACTCTGACAGATCATAACTATAACCATATTCTGCTCCACAGCAGCCCCTCGGTCCAAGTGGTCAACGGGGTCCAGCCTGTGAGACATGAAAACGGTCTATCCACTAAAGGAGACGCTGCCCACTTTGAAGATATCATCCATCTCGCGAATCACGGCAACACCACCAACGGAGCACGGGATAAGTCAGAGACCAGCATGGCCACCGAGCCGATCCTCGCGTTTGAAAGTGAGGATTCGTTCATGAAAAAGGCCGGCCCCATGAAGCCTCAGCATGTCGCAGGTACACAATGCAAGCAGGATGTTCAAGGCGTAAGATAACAATGAAAGTATAAAGGTGGTCTTGCAAGGGAAAGATAAAAAGTATGAATCATACCAACTTGTCTAGTCCGAGGAGTTCAGGCAGTGAGTTCCACAACAGGTGAGCAGGTGCAGAAATGGTCTGCCAACGTCTTGAACAACCAGGAGACTCCACTCTCATCTCTCTACAAAAATATGAAGCTGCAGCCAGCAGGTGACTAACCTAGCTTAGCATAAAGACTGGAAGCACTTCTAATGCTCACTGTTTCATACGTTAGACCTTGTTTGTTTAATGCATACAAAAGCAGAAATGGAAAAACGCGAGTTATGTGACTTCAGGAAGTCACTGCATCCAGAGAGAGAGAGTTCCAACACCTAACTGGTGGTGCAAACAAACAAGATATGCCGATAAGATATGGCGTGTAAAGAAGTCAAATTTAGAGGTGCTGATCAATGGATTTTTTAACCCTGAGAAGAGTCAGGCAAGCCATTCCCCTATTGTCCTTCTTTATGCTAAGCTAAGCGGCTGCTGCCTGTAGGTATATACACGAGAGTGGTATCCATTGTTTCACCTTAGTTACAGCAAAAACACTCATCCCATAACAGCAAAATACTTGAAAACAATAAGCGTACTTATCCTTTACCTGTTAACATAAACTATAAAACCCAAAGCAGTTAGTTAAAAATCTAGACACAGCTTGTGGATGAACTGGAGGAACATTACTGAGCTGTAAATAAAGTACTTCATGTAGTCTCAAAGGACATAAAGGTAAAGTTGGTACAGTTTAGAAAGGGCATAATTCTGGCTCTAATTCATTACTAGTAGCCAAACAACCACATTTTGAGTGAAAGGATCTGGTTAAGCCAGGACCGCCACTGTTCCAATTCTGTTTGTTTTCTCATCTGTTCCTAATAAAAAGCAGCAGTAGACAGAGCCATGGTTTATTTGCTGCAAGCTTGTGTGCTTATTTGTCCTGATCTGGTTTTCCACTTGACCAAATTCACATTATCCACTAAAGACCGTAGTACAAGGTACCGTAGTTAGGCAGGAAGCAACCGCGAACTTCTCGAACTTCTAACATGCCGGTCATCGCGCCAGTGAGAGTGAGTAACCCCTGAGGAGAGGATGGTGTGGTGAGGAGACTCCTCTTACACTCACGAAGTGGTGGAGATGGGATATGGAAGAGGTAGTGTGGGGAAGGGTGAAGAGAAGCAGGGTATCTTTATACTGATGACAGCTTTTATTCAGCAGCCCCACTGACTTGGGCCTGCACCCAGGGCGGAATTCCTAGAATGGCCAAGGCGATGAGGAGACCCTATCCACAAGTGCTCCGCTGCCAGGGGTTAGAAACCGGACTCCTCAAGCAATTAAGCACCATATCACCCCTAACTTAACCCCCCGCCAGTGGCAACGTCAGCAGCGCCCTGCTCTCTCCTCCTTGCTAAATTTTAACCTTCAACCGATAGCCGAAAACAAGCTAGCAGTCATAAATACTATGTAAAGCAAACAGAAGACGATTACCTTCGCCAGCCCTCTGATGGTTTTTGTGAAATCACACTTTAATCAATGCTTCCTTCGCCTCCCACGCCTGTTGCCTTTAACTCGGTCATGTAAAAAGTGGAGATTCTCCGCTCATTTTCACTCTTGTAAATCTGGACACTTGAGACGCCTTCGACTTGGCAGGACATTTATCACGAACGCTACGATTGGGAATATTGATATGCGAGACTGATTGAATGTTACAATGTAATTTCATAGGAGATCAGTTTATTTTGAGGCATACTTCCAGGGTTTATTTCAATCATACTCACACTTGTTGAGAGTAGGCCCTTCCTCGCCTCGCATGTGGTGTTGTCAGTCAGACAATTTAGTGTTGCGTCAATTACCAACTCGTTTCACTCGGGTTGAGGCCTTTCTGTTACCCCCATGTACACAAGACAGTAAAGCTTTATGGGTTGATGCCTTCAGCAGCATGTTTAGCATCTTTTCCATTTAACATTGACACCAGGTCAGAGGTTTACAGACACTAGCCATGTTTCCATCAACATAATTTTCTAATTTCATTTTGGAGTATTGCTTTAGAAAGGGTTGAAGGTTGGGGTGGTTTCTTAACTTGCAAGGCAGCTGGAATTTGCGAGATCATGCAAACCGAGAATCCATCTTGCCTTCAAGCTATACATTTGTGGCCAAACCACAGCGGCTCAGAACAATCAGCGTCCTGTGAGGAACTACTGGCAGCCACGGGTTCGCATAGACGCTGCTATAGCATCAGTTACATTAGGATTTCTCCATTGAAGGAAGAACAAAGAAAAGCAGTGAAAGCTTTTTCACAGAGGCTGGCCCTGTTTTAGCTACAGACTGGACTGTTTTGTCTGTTAACTTGTGTTGATTAATCCTCAGTGGCTGCTGACCCTTAACCCCTTGCTCTCTGCCTCCCTCCCTCACAGAGGTCCTGTGACACGTTCCGGTGTTGAAATGCTCGTCGCCTTAGGCCACTGACCTCCCAGCCCTGCCAACGCTCTCATGGGGCGCCCTGTTGACCTGTGCCAATCAACAATCAACAGCCCCTACAAGCAAACATACTGCTCTCTGAAGACGACGCGGGCCACGGAAGATGGCGACCAAGCATCAGGACGCGAGCAACAGACAAAACAGGATGAAAGGTGTCGCTGCGTGCAACACAGCTGCACCAGTGTTAACATTTGTAAAGATCTCTGTGGCGACGATCCCATGCACCTTACTACTCGACAGTATCATCCTTTGTACATTACAGTACAGCTGAGTAATTATTACAACAAGCTGCAGTGTTTGTTTTCTTTGTTCTTTAGTTATTTAACTGAAAGAGAAATATAAAAGACTGGGTACATTTTTGTGAATAATGTAAATTAACTTTGTGCGATGGACAAAGGAGGGATGGGTCTGTGAATTAAAGTTGTATGAAAGGGATTCATTTTATGCTACTTTGCTCTGAGTAGACCTTCGAAGTGAAAGCCTGGTCTGTATAAAGCCACCTGTGACAGTTTTTGTAAAGATAAACTGAGAAATCTGGAGATTTTGGAAATGTGCGTTCACATGCAACAGCTTCTTGCCGTGTGTAAACATGCTGTCTGTCTCAGCTATGATTGATTGTACGCAGAACTGGATGTAACGAGTGTGCAACCTTGACGATTAAGAAACCAGAAGTCATCTACGGTCAGATCCCTATAAACTAGGGATTTGCTCCACTATTTAACAGTTAAAGCTGTTTTTTATTTCACATGTGCAAGCATGGCTCAGTTTTCTCTCATTTGCATTGAGATGCCATGGACTCATCTGTGTTTGAAATGCTGGTGCGTGTATATGCTATAATTATTTTGATGTGCGTTACAAGGTCAGTGGGAGTATCTTAAGTCTTATTAAAGACGAACTGTCCAGTCTGTGGTCTCTTCATCTGTTTGTCATAAATAACAGTGGTTTTGATTAATTCTGAGAGTATTTGTGGGAAGAGAGATGTTGCAAATGTTTTGATTTCAGTGCTAAAAATTCTCAGGTTCATTGTTTAAAACAGACATGGAAGTTGGTCATCATTTGTTATTAATTTGGCAGTTTGCAAATGTTTTGTTCTTTGGCTTGTTTACTCCTGAGGCTCAATAGTATTTTGACTTTCGAGGGGAAATGCCAGTTCCCACTGAAAGTCGCAGCTGACAGAGTGCACGCTAACCACAGGAACACAGAATTAGAGATGACCAGAGGGCCTTACAGTTGATATGTACAAGGCATGTGGGTTGGCTCAGCTGTCCATTTCAGTTTGGGTCTCCTTTTACAAAACCCCTACAGGGGGTACATGCCGCTCTATCTGCTGCCCCCTTTCACGATATTCAGGTGGCCAGTGGGAGGTCTGGCACAATGTTTCCAGCCGTCTAGGCAGCTGAAGTGTGTTACTGTCATGATTTATGTCCCCTTCTGTCAAACGCTAAGACATGCCACACAGATCATCATGTAGAACTTATGCGATTTAAATGACTTATAGCCGCTTGTGAAATAAAACGGCAGTAGAGCCGAGCAGAACGAGGGACTACAGTTTGTTGACTTGAGCCTGTGATGCACGGATGACCTTTTTACCTCCCAGTGGGCTTCACAAGATTCGATAACCGTGAAGTGGAAAGCTCGGAGCAGTGCATTCAAACGCTGTTAACCAAATGTCTTTTAGGAGGACGTTTTCAAAGTGAAACAGAAACCCAAAGATGGAAAAGGTGAAAAGGGCTATGATTCATCATTAAGGAGACCCAACATGCATGTGACCAAGATTTAAGTGAAGTGATGACTGTAATGCAATGTGGCAGTTTTCATTCTGATCAGTCTAAACAATATTCCTAGAAATGATTATTGAATCAGCCAAATGCCAGCAGGCTTCGGGTCGATTGAGTGCATCACTTTTTTACATAACAAAGAGGGAGTAGGAAACAAGAAGTGTCAATTTTGAAAACACAATCTCACGGGTTCGACATGTTTGGACATGTTGTCCACACGAGCCCGCTGTTAAACGCTGTATTCATCAACCCCACCAGAGGGTGCAGCACTGCAGCGAGGAGGCGATAGGCAACATATTACATTTCTCTGGATTCATGCCTGCTCCTAAGTTTGATACAACAGTGTGTCAGCATGGAAATTGCTCACACGCAAATCTCAGTGTCTGCTTAATAAAACTGCAGAGATTTATTGAAAATTCGTAATCTCTGTGCCGTTTCGCACGCAGTTCATCTGTTAGTCAGTCCCTGGTAATGTGTAGTACTTCTCAGCAGGGACTGGAGGATTAGTGGACACTATTTTTAGGGAGGTGTCAGCAAGGCAGTGCACAGTTACAGGCTGAGCAGTGCCAAGTCTCTGAATAAATTCACACAGGATGAGGATTGGAAAAAAAACAATAAGGGAGGAGAATTTGTGATCTAAGAGCCACTAATGGTCAATGAATTAAGGGGCTTTCTCTTTGTTAAGGTGAGTGGCGGCGAGTTGGATCGTCCTGGAATAGCCTGGCCGCCTGGCATGGCAGTGCCACTTTGATTGATGGGCACATCATTTTCTCAGCAAGCAAGTGTGCTGATGGGTGCGCTGGAGGTGTCACTCGCCGTGATTGTATTTTTATTCCCCTCCTCAGTCATGTTTAAAAAAAGTAAAAGAACTAACCACATCCTGTCGTGCGTGAGGACTTTACGGGCATGCTGTCAAACCTTTGTGTTGAAGCTGCTCTCTGCCAGGCTACTTGTGGACACGAGCTCACTGTTGTTTCAGACGTAAATCTCTGCACTTGAGGACTGTGAGGAATCTCGCAAATGTTTCAGAGTGGCAAGTGTGGCCCCCTCAGCCTCCATTTTAAACAAGATAGGGGGGGATCAGCACTGGGTCACACCTCAGAGTCCCACTCCAGATAAGACCACCGCTGCGACAGTTATTCATACACCACAACCATCAAAGCCCATGGCCCAAGTTTTGTTGAGTGTTTATGCTCATGCCCCCTCCCCCTCTCACGTTGACCTGTCTTTATCTGCTCAGCAACAGGCTCTCTTCACACAGCTGCTCTCTGGTGGCAGGGCATTAATGAAAGGCCACAGAACGGCCAGCACTCACAGCAAGCCTGTTTCTTGATCCCCGTCGGAGCTGTCAGAGCAGGGCAACCTCTCAGCTATTTCGAAGGGAGATGGCAAGATCTGAGCCCACCCCCACCACCACCATCAGACCCCTACAGGGCCTCGAGAGCCGGAGCTGCCCTCAGAGGCTGCACAGAGAACCCAAGGCCTCACATCCTATCAGCGGTGGTCGCCGCAGACAGGCAGCAGCTGAGTCTAAACAGGCAGCTGCTGGATCATTGTCAAGACCTGTCGGATACGGACGCTCCTGGATGAGGTCCCTCTTGAGTGATGTTCCCACCGAACCTCAAGTATTCAAGGAGTCTGACCTTAGTGGTACACTCTGCTTTCACAGTGTTGTTAGCTGAGGACATGCGGGGTACAAAGCGTGCTCCGAGAAAGTGGGAACAGATTTATTGGACAAGCAGACGTTCACTTTATGGGTGCATCTGCTTGAAGGCTGATTGGTATTGAGGTTCCAACAGCGGTAGTAACATGTAGGACTGAATAACTGTGTTGCTAACTAACATTGGATCTGCGCCAAATACTTTATGATCCCATAAAATAAAAGGACTGATAGACTACTCTCTAATTGTCTACCTCCTGTAAACATGTGATACAGTCCACAGCCGTGCTAGCAACTCTGTAAGGCTGAACATAAACACAGCAGTGCTCTGAGCGAAACGCTAACGTCAATATGCTAACAAGCTAACAACAGTAATAATGCTACCATGCTTGTGTCTGGCAGGTATGTTGCTAACCATGTTCACCATCCTAGTTTAGTGTGTTAGCACTAAACTCAGCAAGCAATTTCATAGCTGTAGAGCCAGTGACTCAGGACGTTGCCCCAGTGACTCGGGACGTTGCCCCGTGTCCCTAATAATGCTACCATGCTTGTGTCTGGCAGGTATGTTGCTAACCATGTTCACCATCCTAGTTTAGTGTGTTAGCATGCTAACCAGCACAAAACATCAAGTGCAGCAGAGGCTGATGGGAATGTCAGCCATGATCCAAAGCGCTGGACAAGCTGAGATTTTGACCTGACAACGGCACTGCTTGCAAGGGACACCACAGTAATCACAATTCATCCTGAGGGGAACATGAATGTCTGTACCACATTTTATGGCACTCAATCAAACAGATATTGAGACATGTCACTTAAAACTATGCCCTTAGGACACATCAGTACATGTTGGCATATTTCACCCGAGAAGCAAAAACCTTGATCTGCTGGTGGCACAAAAGAAAAAAATCAGGGGATTGACCAAAGTCGATAGGATTCATCCTCTGCATACCCATGAATGTAGAAAATTTCTTGGCAATCCATCCAATAGTCATAGAGACATTTCACTAAAAAACAAACATGTCAACCTCATGGTGAAGGAAAAGTCAGGGGATCAGCAACGACAGTCGGCCTCATCCTCTGGGGACCATGTATGCCTGTACAAAATGTCAGAGAAAGTCATCTAATAGTCATGAGGATATTTCAGTCTGGCTCAAACTGGTGGACCAACCGACCGAGTGACCGACCGACATTGTACCTAGAGCCACGTGGCTACTGTGGCTAGTGGCTAAAAGCTGGTTTAACAAACTACACCCCAGAGGTTTCATATTTAGACAGTGACACAGCTTTAATTTCAAAGATCTGTTGTCTCTTCATCTTCGTCTGACAGTTTTACAACATCACCGCCAGTCAGCACACGGACGACAAGCGGCTTCAATTTTGCCAGCTTGCAGACTCGGTTATTTTCAGTTCGCGGGATAACTGAGAATTAATCCCTGTTGCATGCTCGTTGCCAGCTTCTGCAAGGGCCTTTGGCACGGTCAGTTTTCTTTTTTGTTCCATTTGGAATGAAAACTCTAAAACGGGGGCTCATGAGGAGTAACAGAAGCCAGAGCTGTGTAGGGTAGAAAGGGGATCCTCTCTGGTGTCGGCCTGTGTTAGTATTGGAAGTGGAACCCCTATGGATTATTTCTCTGAGTGCTCGACTGGCACCACCTGCAGCGTCTCGTGTCTCCATGCAGCATATCTTCACTGCACTAACATGTTGTGTCTTGGTTGCCGTGACACTGTGGAACATCACAACCAAAGGAGGAATCAGATGAAGCTGCACGGACGCGTTTTTTTTTTCCATTGGGAATTTCTGTCGGTCTGATTTAATGTTGGGAAATTTTCTCAAATTTAAAGTAGTTTTGGATTTGTTTTCTCACATTTTCTGCTCTTCAAAAGTTAGAACCCTCACAACAAGAACATGAAATATCGTTTTGAAAACGATGACTCAAGCCCTGGCAAGTTTTTGGTTAATTTAGCTGCTAAAGCATTAAACCTTGTTCTGGATCTTTCTTCAAGCAGAAAACTGCAAGGAGGATTTTAAAATTGCATTAATTTATTGTCTGAGAGTTTGATAAGGCGTTGCATGCAGACGTCTATCTGTGTGGTTGTTTGTGTATGTGTGAGAAATAAACATACGGAGAGAGAATGGGTGTGAATTTGTGTTTGCATTCCCACAGTTCAGTTTGTACAGTACGTGGATTTATGTGTACGTGCACATACAAGTGTGGGAGTGTGTGTGTGTGGGGCAAGTGAGTGTGTTGGCGTGACACATGAGAGCAGCCGTCCGGGACCCTGGAGAGCAGAGAGAGGAGAGAAGAGTGGGGGCTGAAACTACCGTCCGCCCAGCGACAGTGGCCCTGAGTTGTCAACGCTGTCAGAGTGAAAGCATTCAGGTCGTGGAAGGAAAGTTTTAAAAAAAACACACTGACACATTTCTGTTTCACACCACACCGGGACAAAGATCAACCCCGCTTAGACAAAGCCATGGGAGTATGAAAAAGAGACTGAAAATACAAAGAAATTTACATAAACTGCCAAAAAACACCAGGTGAGCAGTGACTGACACGGAGGGGGGGGGTGGGCAAAGTAACACCTGCACTGGACTTTTGAAGACGCTCAAACAAAGAAAATACAATTTAATGAGCCAATATAACCAAATTCCTTCCACACATTTCTCTTTCCCTGTGATCTTCTGCTCAAGTCGGCTTTTCAGGCGTTTGTTTTCATAGTTTGTTCTCAGCGGGATCCAAAAATAGTTATGACCGTGCGTGCACACTCTAAAAGGTTGCGCTCTCAACACAGGTACTACGACTTTACCAAACATTAGTCTTTAGTAATTGGAAAGTGTTTCTTTGCAGAAATGCACATATGCTATTTTTATGTTATTTCACATCGTCAAGATCCACAAGTTTCTCTCCAAAGCTGACAAATCATGCATTCTGGGATGTTTTCCGTGAACATTTTTGCTTGTTTACGATGTAAAAACAGCTGCACTTTTTCCATAAATCTCCAGCGTGGGTAAGAGAAAGTAAGCAAACAAAAATCTCAGTACATACAGTTCATTGCTAAAACATCTAGAATAACACTTCTGAGGTCAGTTGTGAGTAATATTTGTTGTTCTTTTGCTCAAAGGTTAACTGTCGCTGCTGAGATTTGCTTCATGGACTCTGCAGAGGGAGAAGATTAAGGAGCTCAGTGCTATGAAGGAGCTTATTGATATTTTCCTTCATTCTTCACACTAAGCTCGGTGAAAACACAGGAAACGGTTACCAGCTGTGCTGCTGGGAGACTAATATAAAACGAGCATGTGTACCTGTGTGTATAATTCAGCTGCAGCCAGTGAAAGGCGACATGGCAGCTTTGAGCCAGTCAATATGCACACGTTTCGAACAAACGCTGAATTATCCTCTTATCACGTGTGCTAACAAATATTGAGACTAACTTGGCGTCGGTGTCTTCATTCCACCGAGCTGTGAGGAATCATCAGATCAGATCATTGTCCTGATTTATTGGACATCTTCTCGCCGCGTCCCCAGTGGGGATGTCCGGCACAGCTGGTTCTCACTCTGACAAGTGGGAAGTCCCGTTTTGCGCATCATCATCACTTTTCTCGGTTTCTTGATCTTTTCCTTTTCACATGTGAGAGGATGCTGGCTCGCCAGCAGTGTCAGCTGTCTGTGTCTTTGATTTGCTGCTGCCGGCTGTGACGTGGCTGGGCCTCTCTCTGCTAATGTGCCTCTGTGCAGATAACTGAAAATGGCTGCTGGTTTCTGGAGGCGCCTGCCACTGACCCACAGTCTTTTAAATGTCAGAGGCTTCTCGCACAGGGACAGAAAATTGTGGAATGGTTTCTTAAGCAGCATTGTGTTTATATATCTCAGATGTAAGCCTATAATAATAATTTCAAGTAGCTGCCATTGAAATGTAACTTAAAACAGATGTAGTGCATACATTCCTCATGCCTTGTGTGCCGTCGCCCTGCATGTTCCCGCACAGCGTGTCTTTAGGTTTGGAAACAGGAAAAAGGGAAGGAAATCCAGATAAGGGTCGCTGTTTGAAGCCTTAATCAAGAACACCTTTGAGCTGAGAAACAACAGTCATATGAAAACTCCGGCTGCTGTGAACGTATTGTGAATATACGGGACAGATGGACACAATATAGGAAGTTACCATAAGCACATGTTGCTGATCAGAGAGACAGGCCTGAAACATATAAGCTGTAATGTCTCTCATGTATTTTTATCCCAGCTGCATGTGTTCTGCACTTGGTGTAGAAATTTAAAACAAGAGGAAGGACCTACAGCCAGGCCTGCAGCTCTGTCAGACTGTATTTAGGCATAGCAGCGCCTGAACGTGCTATGCTAGCCTCAGCATGTTTGCTTGCTGACATTGGTAACATTGGTTGGCGGGTTTAAAGTTTACCATGATGGCCATGCCGGTTGTGCATGTCAGCATGATAACATTTGCTAATTAGCAATGAACACAAAGTACAACTGCGTCTCATGGGGATGTTATTAGTTTTGCAGGTATTTGGTCATTAACCAAAGTACTGGACAAATTGGCATTTTTGACCCGACGACACCACATGAGCAGTCACCACAGTTATCACAATAAATCTTTAGGGGGACACAGATGTTTAGAATAGTTGGGATTTGTGATATTGGGCTACATAGATAAAACTGACTGTAAAACCACAAATGTGAACTTCCTGGTGGTGCTAGAGGAAAACAGCAGAGCATCACCAAAGCATGGAGGAACCATGAATGTCTGGCTACCAATCAGATAATTGCGATATTTGAGGGATATTTATCTTGAGAGATTGACAGGCCTGCGTTAGACAACCAGTTAGAAGAGTTCAGCTCTTCAGCTCAGACAAAGCTCCTTTTGTCAGTTAGACCTGAGGTAACTTCTCCATCCTCTCAGACCAGCACTAATTAAAAATAAACAGCAGCTGCAGGACGCCCACCAGCCTCATGGTTCTTGGGGCCACAGGATCCATTTCTAGCATCATTAAAGACACAAAATGCCTCCGGCATCATTTGGTATTTGGAAGGAAGCTAGCAGAGGCCTGTATTTTCATAGAAACATCACAAGCAACCTCACAGCAGGGTTCTGACCTGAAGTCATTCATTTGATTGCTGCCTGTCGGCCCCCCCGCCCCTCTTCCCTGTGGACTCAGACTCTCATTTCAGAGGGGTTTGTTCATTAACATGGCAGCTGACCTTAAGTCCACAGTCTACCTCTCCTGCTCCACCACATATAAGCCAGCGGGCTCCATTTTGCGTAGTAAAGTAGTGTCATGTTGCATATTACCTAATCACTTCAAGAGGCTCCAGACTGCTTGGGTTTAAAGAGTCCTGCAGAAGTTTTTGTCCTCCTGCTGATATTGCCAAACAAGGAAATACTTGCCAGTGGTTGGCATCAATAAAGCCGTGCGGTTGGCATGGAGGACAGTAAGCTGGTCCTGGTTACTTTAAAATTGCTTGGAGTTGATTTAATTCTTGAACTTGCATAACTCCAAAAAAAACAATTGGTGCAGCCAAAGATAGGCAGCAGTGAGCCAGAGAGCTGGTCCTGTAGAAGCTGCCACACATATGCACACACATGCATTTACACATACATGTTGCATTAGGCATCGCGTTTTGCTTTGTAAAGCAGAACTGAAGAGAGCGATGCGGTGTGCAAAATGATTTTTGTGTCGATGATGCACATTGCAGTGGATTGAGAGGTGGAGCACAGCCTGTTCCCATGTGCATCGGGGGTTCTCCTTAAAAAGACAACAGCAAATGGCTTTCAGTACAAGAAAAAGCTGATTATAGGGTACGTGAGGTTGTAGGGTTTGGTTTTTTTTGTCTGGGCTCAGAGAAGAGATAAAAATGTGCAGATATGACAAATGTTATTTATTTTGAGCTGAGTCAACCATGACTGACACACTTGCATGCCATCATACATCAAAGTCAGAGGGACTTTAAAATGACGCAGGCATTTTATCTGGCACCCTGTTGCGTTTCTTAGGATGCAGTCCAAATAAGTTTATTGATGTTTATGTATTCCCAGTTCAAAATGGATGATGAAATTGTTGCACCCTTTTGCACAAAAGAGAACTGTCCTCTGTTTTTCCTTCTCCATTAAAAAGCCATGGAAAGAGGAACATGAGGACCAAAAGTGCTGTACATGTGTTCTTCATCTGGTGTGAAAAAGGCACTAAATCAACCATCTGTAAAGAAAAAAATGACAGTCTCAGTAGGCTGTGGGAGCTGTGGGAGGATGAAAAAAACTGGATGAGAACAGTTTGAATTGAGATCAGGAGGTCCAGTTCCAGGGTACTTCTTTATTATAGCAATTCCCCCTGCAAAGCCAAGCATCTTTGCACACAATGATCATAAAAAAAGACATTTCCCAGAGACTGGTCATGCATAATGCTTGTACGGACACAGAAAATGTCCAACATCTTGGGTTTCATTGGGACTGGGGGAATACATACAAGTTTCAGAACTGGAGGAAGACCAGGATCATGCTGATCTGCATCTTTAAGTGATAGATTATTAGTATGGTCATATTGCACAGGGCAGATGGGCATGGCATATTTTGGCTGATCTTGGCCAAAAGTAATTTTATATATATTGTTATATAATACAGCAGGACTTTTGCTATAAACTATTCCATGACTGCTTTACTTATGGTCCCTCTGAAGAGTTGAGTCGTACTTATGTGTTGCTTTACGGCCCAAAGAAATAAAGAGGTTGCAGATTGCATCCAACTGAACATCCCTCGCTTCACCCTTTCCAACTTTGAAGGAGAATCTACGGTGGCCGCAAAAAAACGTATAGCATTCGAGTGGTCCCTTCTGGGCCACAGTAGAAACATGATGGTGCAACATGGCGGACTCCATGGAAGAGGACTCACTCCCTCTGTCGATATAAAAGGCTCATTCTAAGGTAATGCAAACACAACAATTCTTATTTTCAGGTGATTATTCACGAGTGAAAACAAACTTCTGAATATTATATTCCATTTCTGCCAATAGATCCTCCTAAATCTTACGGACTGGACCTTTAATAAGTGCAGGCCTGAGAAAATTTAAGAGGAGGTAAAGTTTATGCCCTTCCAATGAACCCGATATGATTTCATCATTTAAAGCTTGAGGTTGTTTATGAGAGGAACAATTTCAGAGTGCCTCGCGAGTTTACAAAGGTGCAAAATGTCGCCATTGCTATTCCTGAAAGCCAAAAGCTTTCTGAGCCCTACAGCCTTGGACGTAATGCTGACAGACAGCCTGCTCTCTCTCCCTCTGCCCCCCGACAGCCACTCCTCTCGGCTGGAGCGGCGAGGAAGCCGTGAATGCCCCTGTTGTGCAAAAGAAACTGTGTTTGTGAGCTCCACATGTCGTGTGTGTGTCAACATGAACGAGTGATGGAAGATGTGTGACACCGTGGCTGCTCTCTGCATTATGTGTGAAGGCGAGTGTCCGTACAAAGTGCGCATGTGTCTGCAGCACAGATCAGACCGAAAAGGGGAAATACCGCTTAACTGAAAGTTGGAGCAGAACCAAAAGCCACAAAAGTAGCTCTGGATCCAGCATCCCTGAGCCCAGCAGAGGCGTCTAGCAGGACAGAACAGAGGAGAACAGTGGTTCTATTCAAACGAAACCATTTTTCCCTGGCACTGCTTTGAATGGGTATAAAATGAGATCACTCTTTTTTTTGCCATCCCAGAAATGTCAGAAAAAAAAACGAGATGAAAACGGAGAAGAAAGCATTTTTTCCACCTTCAAAAACAGCAGCTGAGCCTCTTGTGTCTCGTAGTTGGATGCAATCAAGTTTCATCATATAGCTGTTGGTATTGGGCAAGAAACAAAAATATGTTTGGGTTGAGCTGATGGGGCCTCATTTTTTCCTCGTAGAGTTGTTTCTTTTCGGAAGTGGATGGGGACTGGAAATGTTTCCCTCACCAGAGTAAGAGCGGAACAATAAATTCACAGTACGAGTCCACTTTGACTGCATTTACTCTGCCTTTCTTCTGTCACTCCTGCTTTTCTAATTTCTTTCCAGCAGGACAACTGTCACTTCAAATTTCTGACTCTTGAACTCACACATGCTTTTCAGAGAAAACCCTACAACACAGGAAGCCTAACAAGCACATTTTCCTGATTAAACTGACCCCGTGAGAGAAAACAGGTGGGCTGGCTCACCACGGCCTTCACATACTCAATGATCTTAGTCACGAGCTGTGATTGCCTGCCAGGTGTTAAAGGTAATTACCATGTGTTTGAAAAGCTGGACTGAAATGTAAATTATTTTATTTTCCTCATGCAGAAAACAAATATGGTCCACAAATGCTTTTAATAAATAGCAAACATAGTAAAAGTTTTTAAAAGGACTGCTCCCAGTTGTCGACCGTTGCTTTGCAGCTCAGTGATTCCATAACCCTAACCCTAACCCTTTTGTTTACTTTTCATGTCCTGGAACCTCTAACCAAGAGTAGGAAAATGCAGTGTTTCCTCTTTTCAGCTGCACTTGCCGCAGCTTTAATTTCTCCTCCCTTGATTTCACTTTTGAAAGCAGAGAGCTGAGAAGCTGGAGCTTGAGGTTCAGCTCTCAGAGATTCTTGGCAATGTCCACCATGAAGGCCACATCACACAGAAGCTTGCTATCACGACAGGTTTTCCTTCATCTCTATGAATTATTTCTGACAAACTGACACTTTGGAATAATTTGACTTTGTCCGGTGCCAGCAGCTTCACAGCAGCAACAACGCCTGACTTCACAAATTCACCTTCTGAATGAGGTTTCAGCTTCTTGTCTATTAGCTCGCTCAGCACAAAACTTGCCAGCAGAACACTGTCTCTGTCAGGATGTGGTCTGCTGAAAGCTGCTTGTTGGGCATCCAAACTCCATTGAAAAGCATTAACTTTACCCAAGTGCGTTTGTCGTTGTAGCTCGTCCAGTTCAGCACATTTTGAGCTGTAATGACTCTTGAGATTGTCCCCAAAAACGAACTTAGGTGCACTGGTTTGACTTTGACTTCACCACCAACAAACATAACCACTGGTACAGTTCTCTTGGAAAACGGGACGCTCCACATCTATTTATGATTTGTTGACAGGCCCCATGATGCATGGTCGTGACATCAGTTCAGGTACCACTCAGAAGAACGTGCTAGTCGACTATTTTATATTATTTTCATTATTGCTGAAAAAAGCTCATTGCTTTTTTGTATTTTTGAATGGCCTCGCGGACGGGATCAAATGGCCTGGAGGCCGGAGGTTCCCCACCCCTGCTTTTGAATATAGTTAATTAGCATAAAAACTAGAATAACATAAACATTTAACTATGCAAACATGGCTTTATCTGCTTCAACAAAATAACACAAGTTATCTTGCCTTGTGCTTATTAAAATAATGGTGTAGTTGCTGGGATGGTACTTTTTCAGGTGATGGAAGGAGATTTGTTCCCATCTTGGGCCACTGAACGACAGCACATTTTGCAGACCATCCTCAGTTGCTTTTGAGGTATCCAAACCACTGCCATATAATTAATGTCATGTCGACTTTTAGGTCAACAGCTTTCCTCAGCTTTGGAGAATAACGCAAGTTCACCTTTAGCACATTAGGATAAAGTACGACTGTGCAAATCAAACCAGGTTTGGATTAAGACGGGCAGTAAATTACTACAGGCAGAGTTTCTGCAGGTTTGTGTTCTGCTTGTTCAACAGGTGTTTGTTAAATTGATCATATTGTCTCCCATGGATAATGTGCATCATCATTACAAAAAGTAAAATGTATCCTGAAGTCTGTGGACTCTGGCTCTGAAGTTACACTACTGTGTGTGCGGACAGTGTGTGTGTGTGTTTGTGTGTGAGGAGCACAGCCTCACCTTTGTGCAATCACACAGAGCAGAGGCAGACAGGCAAAAACGGCTTTGGTGCCCGACTCATTACTGTTCTTCTTTTCCAGAGGACGCCCACGCTCTCATCACTTTCCTCAGCAGCAGCTCAAACAATACTGTGCGGTAGGAAGTGGGCGTGCACTTTCACACTCAAACCACAAGCTGCAGACTGACTGTCTGTTGGCTCATTTATTTCTGCTGTGAGATGTTCTGTCCATATCAAGCAAAAAAAGATTATCACCACTGCCAACACAAGTTTTTTTATTGCGATCTCCAAAAAAAGATCATTTCTTTACCCAACCTATTTCACCTGTTACCAATGAATCTGTTTACCTGGGGAACGTTCCAAACAGGTGTTTTTGGAGCATTCCACAACTTTCCCAGTCTTTTGTTGCTCCTGTCCCAACTTGTTTGAAGCATGCTGCCGCATCAAATTCAGAATAAGCCAATATTTACAGAAATCAATGACGTTGATGAGGTCAAACATTAATATAGTCTCTTTGCTGTTTTCAGTTGAGTAAAAGGAGTAGCACATGATCGCAGTCTGTTTTACACAGCGTATAAACACATCTACTGTGCATGCTGTTCATTCAGCCACACTGTGCAGTAGATGAGAAGGTACGTTATGACTTACTGTGTTTAACACATGGCTACAACCTAAATAAAGTTCTTAACAAAATCCATGGCAACAGGTTAAGTTCTCTATTTAGCATTTCAGCAGCTTTTTGGTTTAGTTAGCTGTCATTGAAAGAATTGCTAATGCTTTTAATGTCACAGCACCCATTAAGAATATGTTTTAGGCTGCTCACACAGCAAGAACTCTTCTTTTTTCACATTATAATCTTTATGGAAGAATGGTTGAGTAACTCTGAAGCCAAAGAAGATCCCAAAAATCGTTGGGGTCATCAGTGACGAGGAATGGGCTTACCGCCATTAAATAAATACAACAAAATGTCATCAGCATAATGAGAGATGTATAGTTACCGTCGAAGGAAGTGTTCACCATCCACAACAGCACTTAATCAAAACAGCATGATGAGTCAAACCTGTTTCAACAGGCCTCAGGCTTGGCAGAGAAGACGCAGTAAAAGCTGAGTGACCGAGCTGTTGCATTTGAAAAACATTAGACTGTGCAGAAACATTTCAGTTTTTTTTGTCTTTTAGTTGTTTTTGTGTGTATATGTGTTTTATTATCCAACACACTGCAGTATTTTTGAGACATGCAAGGCTGTGGGAAAATCCTGATCTTTAGATAATCACAACAATATGCATCTAAGACTCAGACAGTACTGGTATAATATCGAAACTCAGACTGCTTTCAGCACCAAAACTAAATCTGATGCTCTCAATATGCTCATGGAAGAACATCTGTATGCCCTCTTTTGTTTAAAAAAATGGATCCACTTGTCACCTTCCAAGTTATGGAAAAGTTAAGCAATTCACAGTAATATGAGGCACCAAATTAGCTTTCATCTGATATCATTATCTGAGCACTGGATATTGAGAGGGAGTAGGAAACTATGAGCACTTGGGAATTCCAGTAAAAGTTGGTAGACAGATGTCTGTTGGTGTAAGACTTTTTGTCCTGAATTAAGCCCAGCAGGTACGTAATGTTCAGTCCCAGGCCAGACGCTGCTCGCAACAAGCTCCATAAATAAAAAAATTAGTTTGAGGTCAGTTATTATGCGATTGATGGTAAAAGTGCAGGAGAAGTTTAGAAATGGTTTACTGGGATTTCTCCTTGAAATTTCAGTTATTGCTGTGCAACTTGTGTATTTATATTTAAAATCTCTTTTATTAAATTAGATTTTAATATTTGTAGATGTTTTGCTGCTTAGTACCAAGACAAATACTATGTCAGTGCGATCTTTTGCAATTACTTTGACCATGAATTTAATGAACAATGAATAGATTTTTGTTGACGTCCACAGTGGCTTGATTTTTCTTTTAGCGGTGTGTCTCTCCCCCTCATCCCTTTACCATTTTTCCTTCAGACATTTTCCATCAAGTAACTTTTTCAACATAATGGTCTGTTTGACTGCTCCAGGAACTCAGGAAAGACATCAAATTAGCATTAGTTCAACAAATGTTGCAGCAAACAAACAGACCTTTTGCATCCACATGAATATATTTAGGTCATTTTCCTCAAAGACTCTGTCCAAACTGAAATGTGAAAACAATTAGAAAACAGACAAATCCCTTCTTCCTACTCCTCTTTCCATTTACAAACAACAATCAGCTGTGCAATACAGCCAGCAGAGACATTTCTATTCAAATTCAGAATGGATGTTTTCGACTGCAGCTATTTTCCAAGCCCTGAAAGTTTATGCACTTCTAAATCCAAGCAAACCATAAACAAGTTATATTTAAACAACCAGATTTGCCTAAAAAAAATCTAGTGTTCCATCGTTAGCTGCCAAATTAGGTGTTAATTAGTCCTAAACAATTTATTATAGGACAGGAATAGGTATTGTTTTAGAATTACACTCCATCTGACGCAAATGAATACCTTTTTTTGCCATATGTATTTACTTTCAGTGAAGGCTGTGCGTCTCCAGGCAACAATTACTTTTGGTTAAGTAACACAGTGTGAGAGGGAATCAGACCCAGATGGGATTCTGGCTCATCACAGTGGATGGGAGCCACTCCAGGAAAAGAGCTGATCACCAAACTGAATATTTGGGCTTTTCTGTACATCCCTCAGATGCCCCGCCTGCTCTTGATTAAAAAGAGCTCCCACCATCACTGTTATTAGGTTAAAGCACTTGTTCGATTGTCACGGCCATTCTGGGTGCGAACATGTGAAGACTGGAAACAAACCGAGCTCCTGTTCCTCTAACAGGAGCTCGGTTTGTTTCCAGTCTGCAGCCGACAACTACTATCCACAAACTCTGCTTTTTACTGTTCTTATCTACACATTTCGAGCAGTCACACAGTGGGTATTTGATGGTGTTTGACTTTTTCCATTTCGTAACGTGAAAAGAATTTTGGCGAGAAGAGACAACCTCAAAGCACGCGGCCGTCTTTTAAAAATACACTTTAAAAAAAAGGCTTTTGATCCACTGGGCTCTGATAATATCCTGATATATGTCGGGATATTCGCTTATTTCAGGAGCTCCTCCAGTGAACAACACAAGCTATTTGATTTAATGTGTTTCCTCAAGAGGAATAAGCCAAGTAATGACTGAGGCTGGGACCAACCTGATAAAAGAGTGGATGCTTTTCCCACGTATTTATTAGAGAGGCACCAAACGAACTGATCTGTCTGTCTGTGCCCTGATGAAGGCGATGAAGGTCATGAAGGAAAGAATGAGCTTAGTAATGACACTAACAAGAAGAATGGCCTATCCAAAAGACACGGACCCTTCACTTACTTTGTGTCAAAATATAGATGAAAATGCATTTTCTGCTAATAAGTTAAAGTGGACATTTGCATCTCTATGATGCACAAGCATGCAAAAAGGGCATCTTAGTCTTGCTGTAGTGTTGATGTGTGTTTGTGTGACACACTTGCAGATATGCTGATTTCCCCAGAGACTTCGCTCATTAACCGTGGTGCTTTCCTCTGGGGTTAAACACACTGAAAAACAATTACAAGTCGGGTCACCTTATTTCGGGAACACGCCTGACACTTAGAAACTCCCCTCAGGCACATTTTTAAAAACAAGGCAAACATTTAATCTCCGTCTTTAAACCGTCACCGTTCTTTGTGCATCTCTGAATTTTGCTTTCACTTCTAAAGCCCCGTTAGTCCAAATTATGTACAGCATGGCCAGAATCAGCGAACCGTTTTACGCCTTTGAAGCTATCCGACTGACAAACACCGTTCTGGAGAGAGCCTGTGGGCCCAGGCTCATGACAATCTTCAATCATCTAGAGGATTATTTGCTACAAACCCATTCAGCCATAGATACACACAGTCAGATCTTCCACAATAACTCTCGGCCATGTGACATTAATTAAAGTCGCTGTTCTCTCTCCGTCCTAACAAACCACAGCTAGTGCTTCGTTCGCCATTTCTGTCATCGGCAGCCAACAAAAGGCCACTAGGGACGGAGAGGAGTTAGACTGCAGCAGTTACTTTAGGAAATAAATGAATCCCTGTACTCTCTCGCCAGATATCAACTGAAATATCAGCCACACTTAACTTGTGATCAGCACGGTCACATTCGTTTTCAGACATTCTGTTCTTCACAAAGCAGGAGCAGCACTGGAGTACCTCTTCCAACGAGATTATTCAGACCAGATTTTGTTGTCTTTGCTGAGTAAATGGATTCTTTGTAGATCATTAGTTATCATTTACTTGTGTCAGTCTCCACCTACAGTTGGCTGCTACGTTGTCAGTCATGGAGGCACTTGTTTGATGGGCAAAACACCCAGTATTACAGCTCGCCCAAATAGTTACTATTTTAGATGACCTACTGAAAATTCCATCATTCTTCCAATGACGCAAGACAACTACATTATGTGGCTTTGTAGGGACAGAAACGGAGCACTGTCAGTTCTAGCATGGCGCTTACATGTAGCCTCGGGGTCAGAAATTCAGTCAGCTGAAACTAACGTCGCTGTGGTTTCAGTTGCAAGTTGTGCTCTGGCATATTCTGGCAAGTCACTCAGCATCCCATTAGGGCCTCAGAGAAGTTTGAGAAGCGGGCTTGTGACCAGCTGGTCACTGGTTTTAATATTCAAACTGGCTGCAAACTTGTGTGCAAAATGTGAATAAGTAAAATTTTCCGCTTCTTCACAAGCTACTGTTGACACGGCATTAAGAAAGGGGCTTTACTGCACCGGTACAGCTGCTCGGCAAGAGAAAGCCAAAGGCTGGGTTTGTTGGACAGGCCCTGAATATCACTCTGGGTTATTGTACATTTAAAGGAGGACATTACTTGAAAGGAGCACATGTGCAGAGGAAACTTGTCCTGAGATGCAACAGACGCATGTAAAATCTGTGAAGCTCCTTCCAGAGGAGTCGAAAGGGACAAACTTCAGTCGACTCTATGGCAGGCATAGGTCAGAATATGTGAGTTATGGGCTAAGATGCCACATACCTTTCTGTTCACTCAACTTTGTTTTGGCTGTGAAATAACTCCTGAGGTCTACGCTGCTGAAACAAACCTCAGTTATATCTGCAGGTCACAGTCTGTCCTTACTGTGCAGCCACATGCAACAGTCACACAGCCAAGGTAAATGGAACAGCAACACCAAAAGATTATTAATGACAGCGGAAAAAGTCTAAATGAGTTTGAGCTAAAGGGCAAGTTCGAATGTAGACGCTGTGCCGAAAGAGCAGCTTTCTGGAGAGCCTCTGATTTGTGGTTTTCTGAAAGTGGAATGTTTAAGTTGAATGTCTAAAGAAAACCACAAGGACTAAAGGGTTGGTTTACACAAATGAGAGAAAAATGCATTTTCTGTTACCAGTAGTGTCACTGAGCCATGCGCACAGCTTGAGCTCAATCTGCCCCCATTCTGAGACACATCCTGCCACACCAATACAGTGGAGGTGAATGGAAAACTGTTTGTGGTGCTCGCGGCGTGAAAAAACACAGACGTACATTTAAAATTGATGCATTAAAGTATCTGACGCAATGCAAATCGCTTATGGCAATATGGTTTTGCACCACAAAAAGACAAGATGACAGTGAGACAGTTTCAATATGCTCGTCTTGCAGAGTCCCACGATTGAGAGGAGCCACTGATATCAGCCGTGCCTCACTGTTAACACATTTGCTAAGCCTTCATTAATATTTTAAATTATGCATTGTTACATCAATGTTTGTCACTTTGCAGTCTCCTTCCTCCTTGCCTTTGCTGGCACATTACTGCCTCAAACTGGCACAGGTATGAGCAGTGTGTCGCCTGCATATAAACTTTATCCAAAGTGCTTTACAAGGTTTATGCCGCTCATTTACGCAAAAACTCACACACCAATGGAAGCAAGCTACCACGCAGGCCTGAGCATCAAGAGGTTTCAGGTTCTTGCCCAAAGACGCTTCGACATGTGGACAGGAGGAGGAGGAACCCCGTGACCAGTGGACAACCGGCTCTACCGCCTGAGCCACGACTGCCACTTGTGCATCTTCCTGCAAGTGCATGATACAAACAAAACGGGAACCCACTCGTAAAAAAAGGGGTCAAACTGTCAGAAGGCTACAACGCCAGCTGCAAAAAAGTTGGGACGTGGTCTAAAACATAAATAAAACAGAATGTGCTAATTTGCTAATCCTTTATAACATCAATTGAAAACAGTACAAAGACAATATATTTCACGTTTTACCTCATCAACTTCATTGATTTTTGTAAATATATGCTTCAACATCTGCATGACGGTTGCAGCTTCTTTATAAGCTCACAGTCTTCTACGCAGCTGATGACGGATCAGCTGTGCGGTCTTGTCTATGACAGAGTACCTGCTAGCGGAGTAATTCCATGACTTCTCGAAGCGAGGCCCGGCTCAACTGAGGCTGACGCGATCATGAATGAGTGAATGCTGAGGCTTTCAGTCTGACCTTCTTTCACCCAGCCATTTCATGTTGAGTGGGGAAAATTTAGCGCTTGTCAGCAGGCTGTAAAGGCCTACAGTTCACCACTCCTATAGCTGTGTGGCCAGTGAGAGGCATCTTGTGTCCAGACAACGGAGGAGAAACACAGCGCGCCTTGTCAGGCTGAGCTTTCAAAAAGTCATCGTGTTCTGGCCGCAAAGTTAAACGGATCCACAGGATTGGACAACAGTAGCTCAGGACAACAGCTTGTGTGTGAGGGTCTCTCTGGTACTGAAATATCTAGAGCCTTTAGGTGCATGTCCTCAAATATCCTAAACATGTATGAAGGCGAGCAGCGTGTGGCAGAAGAAGATGTATACTGACACTTTTCTGCCTCTACACAAGCGGTAGTGGTGGGGTGTTTTTCTTTTACCAAAAGTGACTCACTGTGGTCCTCCAAAGCATTCCTCTGTTGCCCTCCATTTCCTGGATGCCTTTTTTGGAGACAGCTAAATGCAGCACAATTTTTCTGTGTTTATTCGATTATGTGGAATTTATTGCTTTTGTTTGCAAGAGTTTTTACTTTCACTGCGCTGTTTGTTCCTGTTTGTTGATACGAGTTGATTTGTTTATGATATGAACCCCCGCAGGAGGCATCTGCCTCCACTTAATGAACCCCCCCATTCAATTTAATTCACTGCAGGAGGGCTGCTATTCTCAAATAGTGCATTGTGTAATTTTCAAAACAGAGGGGGTTAGGTACTTCAGCTTTGAATTATATGATCATTTAAAGTCTCTCCAAGTACAGAAGAACTAAGAAGAATGGTCGATGAATTGTGTCATAAACTGAACAGAAACTCATAAACGTGCTTCCCTAAAGAATTTAACCATAAATGCCATTAATGGTCCAATCAAATGAAACTGCCAATTTTCACATTTTTTACGTACATCTCTTCATCTGAAAATGTACTTTTCTGCTAAGTAAATCCATGTGGGCTGCTTGGTGTGTCTGTCTCTGGCCATGTGGAGGCCAGTAGTCTAAGTAAGCTGTGATTCAGCTCTATGAATTTGAACTGTGGTGTCCCGACTCACTTTGTTTCTCAGTTGGCAAAAGGGACCACAAGGGCCTGGCGAGGCGCCCTGAGCCTCTACCTCTAGGCCATGAAACACGCCGTCCATTCATTGCTATGATTCAGTTACAGCTAAGCAGATGACCTTTGGAAAAAAAATGCAGCCCCATAAATGCCGGGAGGAAAAGATCAACAAATAAATATAATTTATATGATGTCAACTTCCCCATATATATTTCAAAGCTGCAAGAGTAATAATTCTAGTAAAAGAAATGCCCTTAAGCGAAAAGAAAGTCACATGCTGAATTCAAAGAATGAGTTTAGAATATGCTTATTTGAACTTTATTTGATCCCCCCACGATTGCATAAGCCCCTGTTTAAGCTGTTGTTGCCACCCACGCTTTTATTATATGCACGTGCTTTTGTAGCAGAAGTAAATTAAATGCTGCTCTCACACCACCACAGGGTGAAAATAAGGTAAAGGAAAAAAGCTGAGCAGCCTCTCAGGTGTCAGGACGCCATATATTTGCATTTTATGACGGAATATGTGGCCTCTTTCTCTGCTGCCTGTCTCCTGATTATGTTCTCAGGTTACCAGTGATCCAATGGAACGCTAACTGTAAGTGAAACCGATGACAGCCTGTAATAGTGAGTGACAGCTCAGGATGATAGGGCACCAAAGGTTGGGTGGATTTTCACAGGCACTAATTTTATCCATGGAAGAGCACAGATAGAAGGTACGCAGCACCTGTGTTAGCATCTTTGTTAAAAAAAAAAAAAGTGTGTGAAAGCAGGTCGGGTCTTCACCTTCTCACCTCAAACACAAACAGCCCTGTTGAGTGCAACTGAGAGCAGAGCTCGTAATGTTTTTTATTGATGTAGCAGATCACAAACCGCCCTCAACGGGACTGAGCCGAGCCCCGGATGGCTCGGCGGAGAGTGGCAGCCTCAGCTGCTCTCTATCGTAAAGACCATCCTCTGGGCATCAAGCTGCCCATGAGGACACCTCCTTTGGGTCTGAGAAACTGCAGCTGTGATGGAACCTAAAGTGTTTTTTCTTATGCACGATGGACTCCCACGTGCATTTTGCATACACTGACAAATACATGTGGTGCCGAGGGTTGCATGCACATACACACTGTGCAGCTCTTACTCACAGATCTTTTGCTTGAATCTTTCCAGAGGCAAAGTAAGCAACTGAATGATATGGTTCATGTGAAAAGCGCTCAGCACTTACTAGAGGTCATTTCCTCTCTTATCTAATCAGTTTAATCAAGATCATGGGGACAGCATGCAAAGTATGGTGCTGAATAGTTTTTCTCAGGAAAAAGCGCCAGTGAAAATTTCATGTGTCAGCTGCTACAAGGGCTGAATCACACCACAACATCTGCTTTGTAGTATCTCTGTGGCAAAGTGTTCTCAGGCTTGCCGATGTGTTGCCATAGTCACCTACACCTAGAGCATAATAAGCGCCTCGCTCCCAGACAGCCGGGCTCACTGTGCTATCCCTCGGCCGGCTTACAGAACATCAAACCCGAGAAGCTGTAAAGCAGCAGAGGGCAATCGACAAACAGGATCCAGTTCCTGAGTTTGCAAATTATTTGGGGAGATGCCACAAGAGGTGTCGTGTGGCCTTAGACCTCGACATCGTTCACTTTCTGGTCATTTATTAGCCATCATTAGCTGCTTGTGCGGCCTTTACACACCACCTGCTGTCCCGTCCTGCTGAGTTGAATTACAAATGAAGCAGCCATAAATCTAATGGCATTAGTTGTAGATAGACAAACTGCGCCTCCACAGCCGCTCCGTTTGGCGGCTCACCGGCCATGTATTTGGCTTACATTTTAAGCACAACATTTTCCACGTCCCCCAGGTACTGATTCATCAAAACCTCATACATGGAAACCATGAGCCCCCCACCAACAATCCCCCCACTTGACGCAGACGGCTCTTAGCTGTAACTCCAACTGACCCAGCTGCTGCGCTACGTGTGTGAGCAGCATGCACATGGAGAGTTCCTCTTTTATGAGACTGCTGTGCTGCATCATATGGGTAGTCTATTTAGGTCCAGGCTGCTGGCATGGACTCTAAGTAGGGGCTTAAGAACCAAACTTAGTTGAAAGAAGAAGCCCTGATGGGGAAAGTGGTCCCTAGAGAAAGGAGTGTGGGCAGTCCTTTTGCCTTTCGGTGTTGAGAGGAGACAGCGGAGACACAGGAGGAAAGGCTCTGCTAGGATCTGATCCAGGAGGGGTTTCGGTTCCAGAAACCACAGCAGCTATCTCTTGAAACAAAGAGAAGTTGCTGAGCTCTACGCTGCACTTTAAGTTTCTGGAAGTGAAATCTGGACACGTACAGCATGTTCAGAAGTTGTCTTACAATGTGGTTTTCAGTATTCTGTGATTGTAGCTGGGGGAAAAACTATGAGTGACTCACAAAAGGAAAGTTGAACAAATCCCAACTTTTGTCAGCTCTTCTCTGGTTGATCTGGTAATTGCATACATCTAATAATTCACAACGATGCCAGTCATGATGCTTAAGTTACATACAGTATGTACTTTAGTCTGGAAGCAAAAAGAAATGTGCAAACTAAATCCCAGTGAAAGTAGCTGGAGTTTTTGAAAAAGTGATTTTTTTCCCTCTGGATTCGGTGCCCGACATGTGCTTTCAATGCAAATGGTATCTTTGAAACACACTGGCCTCTTTGTTCCAAAAGATTTTTTTTCATGCTCTAGTGTTTATTTCAGATCTAGT
Source organism: Chelmon rostratus (assembly GCF_017976325.1). NCBI lineage: Eukaryota > Metazoa > Chordata > Actinopteri > Chaetodontiformes > Chaetodontidae > Chelmon > Chelmon rostratus. The sequence continues at coordinate 8,225,674 of NC_055665.1, forward strand.
AGCTTGATCTCAATCTCATAATATGAAGCAGAAGCCTAATTGTCGACTTGACATTTTCCATCAAGGTTAATAAGATTAAACGTCTCTGTATTTCAGCAGGATCTAAACCAACACAACGTTTTATTGTCTATTCCCTATAGTCTACATTCTATGATATAAGGATAATTGTAATTTTTGTAAGTACCATCCAGCGGACTTACAGCACGGGGGCCATGTAGCACTTTCCAAATACTTTTTCTATACTTGTCCTCTATAGAGTGTCCAATAAAGCTCTATGATAAACAATGTAAGAAACAGAAAGAGAGCTTTAATTTGGCCCATTGCCCTCCCAGCTTTTAAATTACAGCATATTAGAGCAGGAGGGATGTTCAGTAAGTACCAGGGCAGGGCTGAGAAAAGAAAGCCCTCCCCCAAGGAGAAATAATTAGCCATTACGTTCACAGTCCACATTGTTCTGCAGCTAGATGACACAACATTTAAATGGAGTAAACACAATAAAAACAGCATGGGCACAATGTGATACATTCAAGGGAAAACTAACTCATTGTGTTGTCAGGTGGTGTTATAACCTTAAGCCATGTTGGCCAATCAGAAGCCTGAGAAAGCTATTATTGGTAAGGCAGCAGTAACAAGAGGTCCAACCGGGTCGCGTCCAAAAACTGGTGATGATGGCGGTGGGACGTGTGTTGTGGGAGTGTTGGATTATGGGGCAGTGACCTCTGCAGTACATTCTCTGTAAATTTATGTGTAAACATTCAAACAGTCCCATTATTAAGGTTAGAACCAGCACTATCTTGGACATGTCCATCATTGCGTGTCGCCTCATGTAAACAAAACAAAAAAAAGACTCACAATCTCTCTGGTGTGAACCGGGCACGGGATCTGTTAGGAATACAGGGACAGGCTGTTCTACTTGGGCTATTTGGTTACAAACAACTGCACGCTTGTAAAGCTGTGCAGCATTTTAATGACTCTTTTTTTGTTCTCTTTACTTCTTGACTAATCACATCGGGCTCATAATCAGAGCTTCCATTAAACCTCCTGAGCGAGCAGCTCCATCTTGGGTTCCCACCTTTCTCTCCTATCACCGACACAGCGTCTGATGGTGGAGGGGTGGGATTCAAGCCCCGCAGAAACATCAAGAAGGTGATAATAGGCTCTGGACAGGGGTCATGGAACCCTCTGGAGGCACGGCAGCTGCCCTGCTTATATGTCCATCTTCTCTGACTCAACTGGGCCAGCTGTGCCGACAACAAAGAGGACGAGGGAGAGATCCATTTTGTTTTGGACGGCCGTCAGATAACCTGACGCAAACGGCGACGGTAAAGGACAGAGCAGGCGGAGGTGGCATAGCGGGTGTCTTTTCACTTTCTGGCCAAATATGATCATTTATGGGGTGGGAAAGCTGGATCTGAATGGATGTACCAAAATGAACTGGACATTAAACCCCAAAATAAAATGCTCGTAAACACTAGCTGGATTTGACAGCGATGCAAGTGCTGAAGGATTTACAGCTGTTGTGCTGAAAAACAACCTTATGTTCCATGAACTGATTTTCCTGTGTATCACATTATTATGTCCAGCAGGTTGCCAATGGAAGATCTGCTTTACCTAAAAACAGCCATGTGACTGTGGTAGATCTGTCTTGATATCAGAGGTAAATATTGTACTTTGTACTCCACTACATTCATGTGGCAGGGTGGTGCTGTGTAACAGTAAAATGCATTAGAGAGGAGCTATCCCTTAATGCCTCCGTTCTTTATTTGGGGCAGGCTAAGCAGCGTATCATGGCTGGACTCTCACATGGTGAGATGAACGTGATTTGGGCGGCAGGGCTGTTTACCACGTTCTCACGTGACATGAGAGCGACAGTCGGTGGCGGTGAAGCACCTCTGAGTTGGTTTGCCAACTGCTGCAGAAGAAGAGCGTGGCAAGTCAACAGAAGCTGGAAGCTGTGAATACAGAGCGAGATACAAGCTTCCATTTCCAAGAATGTCAGTTTCACTGTTTTGAGTCAAGTGTTGTCTCATGTGAGGCACTTGCCTTGGTTTGTATGGAGGTTCTCAATGTCAGAATAATAAAATGGGATGAACCACAGCACAGTGTGGTTATTTTAAACCATTTCTTTAAGGCCCACTGTGTAAGATTTAGTTGGATCTATTTGGCAGGAAGTTTTCATCCGCTAGATGCCACTAAATCCTACAAACTGGACCTTGAACTGTATAAGTAGAATGCACTGATATAGATCAAACTACACAACAGTAACAGCACATAACGTAGCTATTATAAGCTTTACCTTGACCAGCTACAACCTGGAAATAAGTCGTATGTATTGATTAATCAGTAGTAACGATATAATGATGTAACATAGAAAAATGAGCCATACTTCTTCCACCTCTGTCTAAAATCTGAGCACAAACCCAACTTATGCAACTGGCTTTCGATTGCCAGAAACGCTGTTAAGTATTATTTCCTGAAATCATCAAATTCAAAGCAAGAAATTCTCTTTTTCTTTTCAAGTTGACCTGTGGGTCTCAGTGGAAAAGCTGTAAAAATCCACCAGTGATTAAATATCAGTGCTTCGCAGAAGGGAGAAGATGGAGGAAGTGCCAGGGTTGTAGATCGTACAGAGCGAGCTGACAGTGAACTTGGAACTGATGTGGGCTTTCACACAGACTCATTCTGTTGAGTCATACTGAACGCAGCCATGTGCTTTCACAAGCAGCGATGTTCTATCAGCACGGAGTGGAAAGGATTTGGTTATTTGAATCTGGCTATTGTGAAAGACAAAAAGTTTTTTGTCCTTAGAACAATCAAAGCTTTATTTTGAGATAATTAATTCCTGAAATTGCTACCACAGTGCCACTAAAGATGAAGTACACAATGGTTCAGCCAGCAACAGCATTATTAAGACAAGTTTGGCTCTTTCGGAGAGGTAACCACAACCAGATGGGCTATATCAAAGTCATGTTATGCAAAAGACTGGCAAGGAATGGCCTAACAACGAGTTGTTTGTTTCTGGCAAAAGGTCTTTGTTGACCTAAAGCTAATTGTGAAATTTAAAAGATTTTCAAAAATACATCTCTGTACAATAAAATATGAACATTTGAAAAGCTACTTTTGGTTATTAATACAGCTAAACATCCCGGAAAATCCTGTCATTTCTTATGTGCAGTTTCTACAAAGGCAGCAGCAACATCACTCAAGACCCTCCACAGCCCTCCACCCCTGGGGGATTCTAGGTGCAGTAATTAGAAGTAACGTTGACGCTCTGTGAGTTCAGGCATGTCAGCAAGGAGATGGACAGCTCCAACAGGTGGGAGGGATATGAAGTAGGGGGAGTATGAACTCTTTTATCCCAGCACAGAGGGAGAAAGTGGTGTCAGAGGGATTGCCCAAAATAACCGGCCTGGTGTCTGGACAGTGGCGATACGATGCAGAGCTAACAGGCGAGGGAGATGGATGGGAAGGGGCCGCAGGAAAAACTGAAGGTGCTAAAGCGGGGCCATCAGAGGACTGGCTTTCAGCAAAGATGGGGAAGGTTAGAAACAGGCAGGCAGTACGGAGCAAAAGACAAACGAGTGTGACTCAGAGGAATTATGAAAGATGGCCTCACAAGGAAACCTCCAAAAGAGAATAATCTCAGTGCATTACATTATTAAAAGCAAACCGAGAAAACCTCTGTCAGTATGTATATAAAAACATTTATTGTAAAATAAAAAAAGCCAAGGAGTGGCTCTCGAAGGATATGAAGAGGGCTTAAGCTAAATGCTAATGTCACCATGCTAACATGCTAGCACTGGCAATGCTCAATGCTGCTGCTTTCAGGTATAATAATCTTAGTTTAGCATGTTAGCATGCTAGCATTTGCAACACCTCAGGATGATGGAAATGTCTTCAGTTGTGCAGGCATTTGCTCGTAACTAAATATAGGACAAATTTTGACCGGATGGAGATCACCAAAGTTGTTACAGCTCATCCTTATAGGAGCCTGAGAAAAAGTCAGAAGACCACCAAAGTCATGAGGGTTTATCCTGTGGACACAATTAGAGTCTGTACCAAATTTAATGCCATACCACCAGCCATTCAGACCAACAGACTGACTGCCAAGCAAAACCATTCTCATGAAGAAATGTGTAAAAGCTACATTGGTCCACAGCACAAAATATATTAAAGGCTCTAAAATTGAGAGATGTGTACATTTTTGTGCCCCATTCTTTTCCTGTTGGCCTGCGTCCCGTCACATGACTGTCAAGCTTCTTTGTGTGAAAGAAAAGAAGTGGACATTCCTTTTATTCTCAATGCAATATTTTAAGACAGCTTTGGCATTGAATGGGTTTTGCATTTACATTTCTAGCGAAATATCCAATTTATTTTCATAATCTCTGTTTGGTGAATGTGTATATCGTATCAGTATATCTTATATAGCAGCCTATGCATTGCTGTCAGAAGCCTAGTGGATATACTCAGATGCCTTGGCATCCTTGCAGTCTGGTTTCTCCCCTTAATGATGATTTAATTGATCATAATGCCTCACACTTTGATTCAGATGTTTCTAATTTGTTGACTATGGCATTTTGTTGACTACTGGCTGTGTTACAGGCAAAGTTACGAATAATAAACAATAAAGTTTATACACAAATCATTCAGTCCTACTGTTTACTTTTGTTTATTTGCACATAATTATCACTTACACAAAAAGACCAGTATATGAATATAATGCCTGTGGGTGCTCATGTTGGCAGATTACATATAAATATCGCATGCTGCCAATGACACAAGATATAAGAAATATATTTGTATCTTAACTGGACATACTGTGTTCCAGATGTTCATAAAAGTGAAACGAAAAGTTGGATCTCTCCCTCGTCCTCTTTGTTGTCGGCACATTATTGTTAATTGGCTCTATCTATGTTGCCAAAAATGACGTGTGTGTGTGTGTGTGTGTGTGTGTGTGATTGAGTGAGTGAGTGAGTGAGTGAGTGAGTGAGTGAGAGAGTGAGAGAGAGAGAGAGAGAGAGAAGGGGGTGCAAAATCTTAATCAGTTGGAAATAAATTATGGTTGAGACTAAATGGACTGGCTTCGTCTTCCCAGCAAGGGTGGCTGACGATCATGGGTAATTCAGCCTTCTGCAACCCTTCTCTCAACGCTATTGTTGTTAAACAGTTATTATAGCTGCAGACCAGCGTGGCTATTACACATTTCAATGTGTAGACTAGGTTGGCCATCCAACCAAAGTCACAAATATTTTCCCATTCACAATAAATGTGCGTTTTTTGTACAGTTGCAGTAATGCATACAGAGCCATTCCATACTAGCAAACCAGCAAACTGCATGGAAACTAACAACAAAAAAAGATTCCAGGTCAACATCTACTTTTTGTCATATTGTGCAGCATTGTTTTGAATAAATAAGCCCAGACAAATGGAAGCTGCTTTGTCTCACTTCCTGTAGCGTATTGCTCATTGATGGGCTTTGGCACAGTTAGTCCTTTGCTGGCACTAAAGTTCTGTTAACTCTGACATCATAAACTCAAACAGGATCCCGCCACTTCCTATCTAATCTGCCTTACATCTTCTAACCACTCGGATCTCAGCTTTGCCTACGTTAGTTGACTTGTATATTCTGCTGTGTCAATTTCCTGGTAGCCGCATTTTGAATTAATCAAATAAGCACTGCAGCTGCACCAGTGGTATGTAAACAACACACTGTGGCCTTTGATGGGTGAACGTATTTCCAATGCAAATATAAACTGCTCTGTTTTGCTATGACGTATATCCCTGGACAGATATGAAGAGATATACCTCCTCGACATCTACAAGTAGCTAAAAAGTCAAAGCGCAGTATTCAAATAGACGGTTTGTGCTACTGGATGAATTTACAACAACTATACCCAATCTCATGCAGACCAGCAATTGTACAGATGACTGTAATGCCACATAAACCTCAAATTAAGCTTCTGCAAATCCAGCACAGAAGTCTTTCTTACAGCAGCTTTTAAGAATATTATCACCCTGTAAACGTTGTCTGGTCTAAATCAAGATTTATGGCGATTATGAAGAGATCAAAGGTTCAAATCCAAGAGGATGTCTTCACTTTAAGTCCAGAAATCACAAAGTATGTTGTTTTTGTAGACAGTGGGTTGGCTATGTCTAGGTGGAAATGAGAGATGACAACCATGTTTTTAAAGTTATATTATCTATGTTAGGTTTGATGCATGCATATAAACATGTCAGGATATTTTATTTGAGCTATCAGGATGATTAACAACGATTTTGTCCCCAGTAGCACTGTGAAAGACAAGTGTCTCTGTGGTAGACACTCTTGTTGGCTACTGTGTACTGCAGACATAATAACAATAAGAGTTCTTTTATGCAGCACATTCCAGGGAAAGGAAAATAAAGTGCACACAGCAGCTACATGAACTCTGGACTGTTATGAGTGTAGACACATTTATATTGAAAACGAGCCAGGAAAAACAGAGGAGATCCTAAAATCCTGCCTTGTGGGACTCCAACTGAAAGACACCCTTCCTGACTTTTACAAGAACAGTCTCATTAAGATTCTCATTAAAACACTGGGAGTGTGTCAGTAAAATTAGTGGAATATCATTAAAGAGACACTTCATAGAACAACAGATGATTTGATTTAAAATTTTGAGTATTTAAGAGATGATATTTTTGAATTTGTCCTAATCTATTATTCCTTGCTCTACATGCAGACTTCAATAAAACAATAAAAAAGCAACAATGCGTATCAGTGATTAACATCTGGAAATCTGAACACTTTCGTACCAAACTTTCCCAGAAATCTATTCTTGGCAGGACGGAAAAGCCTCGGATACATCATGAGCCACTGAAACCCAACCAGTGAAACTATGTGAGTGGGACGCAGCGTTTGAATTACACCGTGGTTTTAGGTAAAGCCGCACTTTTCGGAGGCGGGCGGTGGGCCTGCCTACGTGTCAAGATATACTATCAAAACATTTCAATCCATACAGAGAACATTTAGCCAGCAACAAAGAAACAGAAATTATTCACCGTCACAATGTTTCTATTAAATCACTCTCCACTGAGACGTGGGCCGCATTAATGTGTTGAGTTCACCACAACACATCATAAAATACTGGGAATTGTTATGTGCGAATAAATACGCAGATTGACCAATGCTTTAGTATGAGCCTATTATGTATTTCTGGAGCCTAAATTTATAGGACAATATGAAATTATACAGATAAAACACAATATGATCCTTTAGAAGCCCCCCAAAGTTTCTCAAATGAGGTTTTCTGAAGAGCACGTGTTTCTTTTCAGGGGAGTCGAGTAATTCTATATGGCTTATTATGCAAACATAACTGCAAGACTGCATATACAAGTACTCTATAGCGCTGTCAGGGTAAGAATTTATACTCAAAAACATTTACATTTCTTGTCAATCTGGTTGCTCTCTGGTTTAGCTGCAACCTACGTCATTTCAACCCATTTCACGCGAGAGGCAGCGCCATAGACCTGCTGTCAAGCTCCGGGCCGATTAAATGTTTGCAGGGAATGCATGCAAAGGTAATGAAGCTACACTGCATGTTTTAAAGTATGCTGCTTTTACTCAGATGAGGTCAAACAGCGAACATTATATCAGCAGTAGATGACAGTTGAAGCTATATCTGATTTTAATTGTACAAATCACCAGACAATCGTAAACTGCTCATACATTGTACCAGAATTAAGAACTTTTTTGGGGGACTTAAATCATCAGGATTTGAGAATTCACACCAAAGAATGATACAACAAACGGTATGTTAGAGATACACTAACAGCTAGAATAGAAGCGAAGACTTGAAATGACCTTTCCAAGCTGTGAGCTGTTAAGATAACAGGTAACACAAGGTACATATCATTAGCCTGCGGAATGATCCAAACAGATGATTTAAGGAAGAAATAAACCAGTCATGGTATTCATGTCCAAGTCGAGGAATAAAATAAAACAGCGAATTATAAAACACCCCTTTTAAATATGGCACAGATGATTTGCAACTTTTAAGTATTCAGAGAGTTGAATGGATCTAGTGTTTCAGCTGACTTAGTCAGAAACACAACTGCAATCTATTAAAAGTTTTTCTTTCATTGCCAGTCAGACGTCCTTTTATCTGTTTTGATGGAACTGCGGTAGGCATATTCAAAATAGGATTATCCACAGCTCAGTTGATGTCATAACAATCGCATGCCAGCATTGGATAAGACTGTATTAGCTATGCCCAGTGCAAGCTTTATTTCACGTTCACGTTTGCCCCTTAAAACAGGTGTCAAGACACTTGATTGAATGGATTAAGAGTTACAGTTGGTACCTTGAGTGCAACTGCAAAATGCATTTGCAGGAATGATCAGAGCACAAGAACAAGTATGGGGTGTTAATGGACTTTTACATACAAAATCTTCACATGCACACAGTGAGATGTGGTTGAAAGATCCTGAAAAAGCAAGTCAGTGTATTTTGAGTTAATTTTTTTTTTTTTTTTTTTTTATGTCTGATTCATCTGCATGTGTCACACAGCCGTGACGATCAGATAGTGGAATGACGTGTGTTTTCTGTTGAAATACACACTCAGCGGCCACTTTATTAGGTGCAACTGCAAGGTAGCTGATCTGCCATAAAAAGTCTAGTTTATGATGCCTATTATGTTCAGTCTCAGATGACACTACTATAGATGTGTTAAAGAAACCATATATGCGTTAGCTGAGAAGTTATAGTTTGTGATGGTGCTGCACTGGTCTGCAAAAACAATAGAGACACCTCTCAGCACGATGAAGTCCACAACGACAACAACCAGCTTTAACTTAATAAACACAGTTGAATTTGCACATTTCCGACAATGTCATAAAAGCTGAGCATAAACCACCGAATGAAGAGGGAAAAACTGGACTCCAGCACAGTAACAAGGAACATCCTATCCAATCCTTTCACAATAGCGCCAGAATAACAGTGTGTGGATCAGAGACGGTAGCTATCCCCAGTAGCTGCTCCCTCAGGGACTACGGTCACAGCAGTGACTTTTCGTCAGGGATTACAAGGCTGCCATGACAGAATGCTTTCATTACAGGCTTTTTGTCCTTCCAACGCGCTGATCTGCGCTGCCGCTCACCGCGACGCAGCGAAGGCGTTCTGACAGGCGGCGGCGAAGGCGGAAGGAAACATGAACCTCTGAGCCGCGCGGGGCTGTCACACCCCCTCTCTCTGAACACCGCAGACTCCAGCCGACACGCACACACGCACACACACACGCGCACACACTTGACATAAGCTGGTCACAGCAGCACAGACACACAGACACCGGGGAGAAACTGTCTTTAAGCCGTTTCTGCAGCATCGCACTGTGCCGCCTGAATGTGACGAGACGACACTGAACGACAACTGTAAGTACTTTTGCCATTTTTTAAATAGGCTGTAATTTGATTGGCAGTGGAAATAAATATAAAGAAAATAAAGTGTTTTCAATAGCAGCAACGTGGAAAACGAGGCTTTCAGTCTGCGCAGCGCAAGGATAAAAAAAAAAGTCAGTGTGAAATATCATTTGCAGCCAAATTTCCGAAATAACATTTCTTTTCGGGCAAAGTTTGCTCAGTAAACGGCTTGACCACATAGGGGGATTCAATGTTCAGAGGGAGCTCTGCATGATATTAAGTGCGTCTCACTGATAGATTTGTTATTTCCCGCATTGATCGATGCGTCATTACGCACACGAGGACACTCCAGGAGGATGCACGGTCCTTCCCATCCAGGACGTGACCCCCTGGCTCTGACATTGTTATCGCTTGGAGTAAAGTGAGCGTGGAGAAAATATCGGTGAAGTGAGCTTCGAGTCCAGCCGTCACACCCGTGATGAGTTGGCTGTCACTCAACTTCTGTATCATGAGCACTGCGTCATCGTTCGGTGGTTTCCAAAGTGCGTCCTCGGACCACCGGAGGACTGAAGGGGCACCTCAGTGCAACGAGAGGTTTAATTTCACCAGTTCTGTGACTGCTGTTTTTAGTGGTTAGCCCAATGACAGAATGACTGTTGTGATTGCAGGTTTCACCAAGCTGTCCCTCCACCTAGTGTAAACAGCCACAATCTTGAACCAAGCCTAAAGAAGTCATATATAGCAGCAAGAATTATCTCCTAGACATGAGTTTCCTGTGAATGCTTATCGAAATGGGGTTTGTGGTCTAACGTCAATTTATTCCTGTGGTCCAGTGATGTGGGGGGGGGGGAAAAAAAAAACATTATCGTGCAATTTCCTGTTGGGCTACAGGATCCTGGTTGAGGTTGATCCTGTTTAACAAATACCAGCTACTCAAAAGTACACACCCAGTGAAAAGGTGTGCCCATGTTTAAGTATGCTGGCACGTCCTGAAGGATCATACATTTATGTTTGTTTTTTGCTTTTATGTGCTGCCTTTTGTGAGGACATACTGATCATTTAATCAACCTGCTATTCGCATGTGGCTTGAAGCCGCTGCCAACACTGAGATGTGGTAGGAGGTGCTCACGTTTGTGCCATTTCTGCAAGTAGCTTATACAGACCTCAATGCATGAAAGCAACCGGTGTTTCAGCCGAAAGGAAAGTATTCTGGTTATACGACATGCCAACCGTAATTAAAAACATAAACAGCGACCGTGTCTCCAGCTTCATGCAGACTTTAAGGCGCAGGAAAACACAAACAACTGTATGCATTCTGGAAACAGAGCTATAACTCAAACCCATACCCAGGCTGTTCCCAGCTGACCAAAATAGAGAAGACCTTCAGCTGATGAGTTCCCTCTTGTGTGCAGCCGAGCTGCTCAGATGTGGTGATGACAGACAGCTGAGAAGCATGTCGGTGTGATGATGCCTCAGCGGCACTCATGTATGTCATTTTCCAGGCAAAAGTAGCCTCATTATGCATTGTAAAACTGCGCAGTGCCAGTTGCTGCTTTAACAAACTGTTCGTTGATGTTGTAAAGACTCATTCAAATAGCACCGAGCGATAAAACGCAGCTGAAAACCTGCAGAGATTAGAGTGACGCTAAAATGCCTTAATTAGCAGAAGGCTAGCTGCAGCTGGGATCATGGCATCATTACACGAGTTCAATGGCAATCTGAACGTTCTCATCTGTCATTGCAAGTGATTAGCAGAGGATTGTGTTGCAGGAAATCTCTGCACGAAGTCGTGTGTTTGTCTTTCCAGCAGTTGGAGTAGCTCCCCAAAGACAAAGAAAAGTCAGCTAATACTCATTCAGACAGAAGCGACTGAATGGAGCTATTCAGGAGTTTGTTTTTTTCTTCGTTTACGAACCCACGGAGGAAGCTGAAAGGTTTATCTCGCCTTAAACAGCGCTGCCAGCGGCTTTGCTATCCATTAACTGCGTCAGCATGTGAAGTGTCTTGAGGGGATCCGAAGGGGGGACTGCCACATTTCAACAACCGAAGATTGTGCCAATGACAGTTGCTGTGGCTTTTCTGAAATAGCGGGTGGGGTGTCTCGGGGGCACATATAGATAGCAAATGTGATTCCAGCTGCCACTGTGGCATCCCAGTCTTAATGATAGGGCAGTTGATTGAGTGGAGTGTTTCTTCCCGTGTGCTTTGAGCCGTGTATCGAGTTGCTGGGCCATTGTTGATCAGAGCTACTTTTGCTGCTACACGAAATAAACAGGTGATGGGGATTACACAGCTGTCGTTCTCCACTCCGAGGGGAATCTTAATCATGTTTGTGTGTGCACGGTCTCAAACTTCTACCCATGTGAGAACCATTGTCAGTTTAATTTGGTCTTACTATTTCAATCATATCTGCTCACCATATTCTCTCTGGTTCAGTTCATCGCAGTTCCTTCTTGCAATCCTACCATGTTGAAGACCTGCTTGTCCGGTTGTACATGTGGTTCCTGTTAATACTTTGTTGTTCCTGTTTAATTTTTTTTTATTAAGGTAACCAAGGTTGTCCATTAAGATACCAGTTAAAGCACTTCAAGATTATATATTGGTGATCTTTAGTTAATTATTATTATAATACCAATGTTCTCTATTTTCCGATGGTATCATTGAATCACACACCTGATATTTCAAGCATCAGCTCATCACTAACAAAGACACCCAGCCATACAATTCTCATACTGAAACCAGGAAGAGTGAAGTTAGACCTCAAACCATGCATGACGTTTTTAAAGCAGTGTGCTGTCATTTCTGACTGCATCATGTCCAACCCCGGGTGCTGTGAAAAAACAGAATGTGATGATTTGCTAATCTTTTCTAACAAGTATTCAATTGAAAACAGCACAAGGACAATATATTTAATCATCAATGTCACTGAGTTTTGCAAGTATCTCCTTATTCTGAATTTGATGCCTCAGGACAGGAGCAACAAAAGACTGGGAAAGTTGTGGAACGCTCCAAAAACACCTGTTTGGAACATTGCACAGGTAAACAGGTTGATTGGTAACAGGTGATAGTATCATGATTGGGTATGAAAGGGGCATCCTGGAAAGGCTCAGTCGTTCACAAGCGAGGATGGAGCGAGGTTCACCACTATGTGAACACATGATTGTTTAAAGGAGATTACTACATGTACTCAGGAACACTTCATAAAACTGTTGTCAGTAAACACAGCTCGTTCGCAAGTGTTTGCAGTCTGTATTTGCTTTATACAGAGTCCCAACTTATTTGGAATCGTGGTTGTAGGATTTGGTTCATAGTTGATAAGGGTAATGGTATTAATAGGAGCGTCATTGTTAGTGGCTGATAAGCACCTGAATGAGGCTGGCAGTTGGTGAAGCGCTTAGGTCAGCGCTGAGATGTGGAAAAGGTGAGAAAGTCGACATTCGGGATAAATTGTAATCAACTACATGTCCTCAGAAGTGTAGTAAGACATGTGTGCGTGCATGCGTGTCAGTAACTGCATTTGTGTGTGCAAATCTAGTAGTGAGTGATTAAAGAGCAGGCTTACCACAGCCTTTTAGAGAGGCTGAAATCTCAGTGATTAGGCTGCCGACCACACAGTGCGGAGCAGGGACAGCTGCAGCTGGTTATCAATCGGGTGTTCAGAGAGAGGCAATCGAACCAGATCCCACCGTTCGATTCCACCAAATACTTCTATTCTGAACAGGAGGCAAGGACAGTGCTTGGGTGTGTTAATGAGGCAGTCATGGTGTAACGGTTACTCCTCTGGGGAAACTTAACTCTGTATGGCTGTTTTTTGTACAGTTTCTACCGACACCTATTCAGAAGTTTCATGGAAACTATTTTCAGCCATATGAAAATGTCTGAAACACAGATGTGCTGGTTTGAAACATTTCATTACAGCTATTATAACAAACTGAGAATAATGTATGAGAATGAAACCTCTCCTCAACAGTTTCCCACAAGGCGAAGTTCTTTGCTGTTTGAGGCAAAATTAAGAAGGCTGTTACAATTTATTTATGTTTCTGTTTAGCTACCACATGGGGGAAAGGGGCACATCTGAATGCCATTCTCGAAATGTGCACAGTAAGCTAAGTTGACGCTCTGTTGAGGCTGGACCGTCAGGAAATTATTCTGTGAAAGCCAAAAACAACATGCTGCCAGGAATGAGGCGAGTGGGAAGTTCATAGAGCACGAGGAGGAGGCGGGGGAAGATGGATCCATTTCAATACCCTCCAAAATAGTAGAAAGGATACACACTGGGACCACCATGTGATAGCGTGCCCTGCTTTTGAAATCCCTGTCATGTGTAGTCTGCAATTTCCTCCTTCCAAAGTCCCTGAAGATGACTCTTATAATGAAAGATCAGTTATTTGATCCCTGGCATTTATCGGACTCTGAGGATCATATGTCACAGATAATGCCCTGTGGACCTTGGAGGGAACTAGATGCTCCTGCTACAGATATGTATTAATAATTTGGGGAGTATACAAGTGAAGCAGTGAAAGGGTTGAGAAAAAAAAAAAAAACATCCTTTGAAGTTAAAAGTATACTGAAGCCTGAGTGCACTGAGCATGCCGAGCATCTCTCTGGTAGCAGACTGGAAGCAGATCATTAACCATAAGCAAGCCGGAGGAAGAAAACTACGCTCTCATCAATCTAGTGGGGTGACTGCGACTTTCGGTATTTAACCTTGTACTGGACAGGTGTGAGTTGAACAGTAACCAGTGCTTTTAATCATGCATGACGAGGCATATAAAGTCAGCCAGGTTTATGTTTCATGTGTTGTAAAAATGCACTTAGCAGCTTTGCATTTATCGAGCTGAGGCCTGTTCTGCTCAGCAGGCATTTGGCACATTATGGGCTTTTCTGCTTCCTCCAAATGACCATCGCTGCGACATATTTTTAGCCACATCTGTTCACAGCTTTAACTTTCTCTTGTCACGTTCTCAGTGATCAAGTTTAACTAAATAGAAAAAAAAAAATGGTGTACATATTGAAGACATTTAATGTGGGGATAAGACTGAAGAGACTTATGGGCTAATCATTCACCGACATGCAGTGATAGTCTGAGACTGAAAAAGAGTACTGACCATGCTGGCTTTCTGTCTTTCACCTCATTTAACAAACTGCGTTGTCTTTCCTTGTGAAGAAATTGAGCACAGAACTGAATCTTCATTTTCACTGATTTACTATCTTCTGCATGGGAGGAAATACAGAACGTATGCTCTGTCCTACTGATAACCGTTATTTATGTGTTAGTATTTTATAGTGAGTTCAAGACTTGAGCAGTCAGATGACTGACGTAAGACTGCCCTCTATGCAAATGATCAGAGACCAAATAAAACTGGATCTGTTCGGATGGCGTACACTTCCACAGATTGCCTTCCTTTTTCACAGCTGTTGTGCGTCTTCACTCAGCTTTTGGGTTACGGTGTTTTTTGAGGCACATCTCGGACGGCTTAGCTCTGCTGGATATTGTATTTCATGGATTTGTTTCCTCTTGGCGCTCGTTGAATTTGTTTTTCGTCCGTGATCATTTCTACTTCAGTCGTTGATTAATATCCATTCTGCGCAGCCAATGCCTTGAAAAGGTGACTGAAGAACCACACATCCTTTTAGACGTGTATTGTTTGCTGTCTTGCATTTCCCAAAATCCTAACTCGGTTGTACAACTCTTCTGTGTGACAGTTTGAGGTGGGCTGGCTGCAGCGATGTCCAGATCCACGAAATCCGCCTCGAGGTCTCGGAGCCGCTCCAGGTCCCGGTCAAGAACCCGCTCCACCTCTCGCTCCAGCAGTCGCTCCAGGTCCAGGTCCAGGAAGCGCCGCTATGGGTAGAGTCCCTTCTTTTTGAACCATCTATTGGCTGTATTGAGATCAAGTGCCTTTTATTTGAGTGTTGAAGATGCCCTTTTGTTGCCAGATCAGACCTATTAAAACAAGATTTAATACCTGATTCTTTAATAAGTGAAAGGTATCATACAGTACATATGAACCAAGAACGCCTTGCCTCACCTAATGCTCAAAGTATGAATGACTGTGACCAACAAAGTCGGCTGTCATGTGTCGAAAAGAGAAACTAGCAGCAGGTGCAGCAGGCAAAGTGATGCCTGGCTGCACAGACATCAGTGCTGATCATCCAGCTTCCTGCTAAGCTCCTTTTCCACTCAAACACTACATACAATAAATCTGAACCTGTCTTGCTTGACTGACCAGGTAATGTGCTGGTAAGATCTGAAATAAATAAAAATGAAAAAATGGTAGTTTGTGAAAGTGTGAACAAGCTGTACTGCCTTCTGTTACGATCAGCATTTCCTGTTAGCTACATTTCTGTTGATTTCCATCTGTCCTGGACTGGTTCTCATGTGGACTGACAGAGCCACTGTGGCGTTTTAATGGATTTGGGTCTAACTCAAACTCGGCTTCTGTATCCAGAGGAAATTGATGTTTGAGAAAGAGTTCAGCTGCCGGTTAGTGAACAGACTTAAGTTAGAGCGATAATTATTGCAGTTTGCGTTGCATGGGAAAACATTTACATAGTAGACGACCTCAGTGGCATGTGAAAATATTTCATCAAGGGCAGCATTTGCTGTTGGTTGCTTTGCTTAATTAAAAATGCCCTGGTTGTTGGCTTATCTGCCGACCATGGTGAGCACTTGGAAGAAAAAGTCAGGCCTCACTCTGTTGCCTTTGCTGTTTCTGGCAGAACGACTGTGGCATGGCAATAAAATGGCAGGGCGGCTCGTTTCCTGGCAGTGTCGCAGCACGTATTAAAGTTAGCATAAAGAAGAGACATGGAAGGAATCTAATGGTTTGCTCTTCCTGTGTTTGTGGTCACACCGGAACCGTACAAGCCCGAATGCACACATTTGCATAAATTGTATATTCACACACTCACAGATGAACACCCAAAAAAGCTGCACACACACACGGAAAAAGGTCGATTTCCCTGCATCTCCTGGGCAAAACATCGTCAACATGAAGACAGGTCTGATAACATTGAACAGAATCAGCTTTGGTTTGGAGCTTTTCTTGAAGTCCCTCTCACAATCCCAATCTTTTGCAAAACTCTCCTCCTCACATCTCATGCGTCAAGATTATGTCTTTCTGATCACGCTAAGATGTCGATTTCTGTAGTATTTTGCAGTCAGAACAGGAAATAGTGTCTAAATGATGCTTTCAGAAAGCCTCAGCACACTGGCTGAACAGCCCATGTAGCTGGCAAGCACAGAGGCAAAGGTTTCCAGTAGACCCCCCCCCCCCTTCCCCTCCCCTCATACAGTCCATGTGACTCCCTGCTCCACCAGAGCTGGCCAGAGGAGATGTTGTATCTGTAGCTCGCGCTGTGAGTGTGCAGTGCTGCTCAGTGCGCTGCCTTCTTTAATCACGCTGAATTCCAATGAAAAAACACGATAGGTGAGTCCTGTGCTGCTTTATCTTTTTGACATGGCTTTCAAGTGTGTTTGCATGGGGCTTGATACGCTTTGCTCAGGCAATTTAGAGTATTTTTCCTGCAATATGTGCTTGGCTTTGTATGTATTTGTACATTTCTTAATATACCTTGACATTTCTGCAGGTTTTTGTATTATGTTAAAAGACTCTAGAGGGAAACCTGCTTTTTATTAATTGACAGTTGTGGAAAAGTTGCTGAAGATGTAGTTGCAGAAAAAATACTTCACAGAACATTACAGAACTAGTTTGATATCTACACCAGATTTGCTGAATTCATAATCACAAAGATGTCAGTGAAGAGTTGTTGATGTTGTGTTGACATGCGGTCTGGCTATGAAAGAGCATGTCAGGCTTATGAAATCTTTGATTTGACAAAGAGAATATACTGTATCATGCTGTTTAAGGTTCAGGCTAGAGAAGGACACAAGGCGTTTCATCAGAGGTGCAGCAGAGCCACCATGTGGACGAGTCTGGTCCTGCAGCCTGGTTCAGCATCACACTGTGAAATCTCTGCCTCTCTCCACGCAGGGCTCCTTTGTGGCCTCCTACAGACCAGCATATGTTGTTTGTCACCTTAAAGCATTTGGTTTTAAGTGGTCATCGCTGTGGTTTCACTGCCCCAAAGATGTATCAGTGGAAGAGTTTGTGTTCCTGTAACACGGGTGTTATCATTTTGTATTAAGTCAACATCAGTGCTTTTAAATACCGGCCAGCCACTATGAGAAACATGCAGCAGGTGTGTATACTATGTATGCATCTGTGTCTGTTCAGTAAATGCTGCATTTTGTTGAGATTGTGTCAGAGATGTTATCTCTATGTTAAGTTTAGAGGCTGTGATTTAGTGTTTCAGGTAGTCTTGTATTGGACTGCATCACTTTTTTGTGTCAGGAACCCATAAAACCACATTTCTGTTATGCATCCACGACCCTTAAGCAATAACTCTGTGCTTTTTTTCCCGCAGCTCTAGGTCTCGGTCACGGTCAAGATCTCATTCTCCACCTCACAACCGGGAGAAGAAATATCAGAGGGGATACCAGAACAGTCGAGAGTTCCGGGGTTACCACCGCGGCTTCCGGAGGCCATACAACTTCAGGGGCCGAGGGCGGGGCTTCTTCCCACGCGGACGCTACCAGCGTGGCGGTGGGGGTGGTGGCTATAACAATAACAACAACTGCCGCCCCAAATGGAAGAACTACAAGCAGTACCCTCAAAAACAGCAACAGCAGCAGCAACAGCAGCAGCAGCAGCAAAACTATTCACAAGGACGATTTCACAACCTCCAGAAACGCTCAGGAAGCCCCCATCGTGGTCACTCTCACCACTCTGACCGATCGTCCTCGCCGTTGTCTAGACACTCGCGGCATTCTTCCTCTTCCTCACACTCCGCCTCTCCCAAAAGCAGGCAAGCCTTGCTGCCGACTAACCAAAACTCCAAGGATGTGAAAGAGGAGCTTTCGGCGTCCAAGGAGGTCCAAAAGGGAGGAGGGGGAGATGGGGAGCCAGTGGAGCTCGTCGGGGTGTTGGCAGGAGACACCAAAGGCGGCGCAGGCAGTGGGAAAACTGAGGGGAACTGGCAGAGCCTGACAGTCTGCAGCAGCAGTCCGAAGAGAACGAGTCCACTGGCAAGCTCTGCTGTTATTGTTGGTCAGAGCAGCCAGGCTCCTAACCAGTCTAGTTCCTCCCCTAAAATCACCAATGACACCAGCAATGGCGCTCCCTCCTGGCAGACAGTGTGTAGTTCATCCTCAACAAAAAAACCCTCACATGAAGGTCTAAATCCAATGCTGTCCAGCTTTGACTTCTTCTCCAACGAGGAATACCTGAATGGAGATAAAACAGCAATCTCCATTGCCTTCGGAAAGTAAGACTGATTTTATTCTTTATTTTCTCAAATTATTTCCCATATTGTTTTGGCAAAGTATGCAAACTTTATAGTCATACGTAAAAAGGTCATGAATTATCACTTAAATGCTTTCACATGCTTTTTTTTTAGACCAAACAGTCACTTTATTTTGGCATTTGCTTGACTTTGCAAGCTGTGGGTAGTCAAGTGTGGTTGTCATAGCAGACTAGAATAAAATGCAGGTATTTAGGGGGAATCACATTATTTGCCTTGTGTTTCATTGAAATTCCTTATGTTTTATGTCTTTACTTCCATTGATAAACTACTTCCAGGGCACAAAATTCTCTGTTGTTGTTTGAGAAAACCTCCTTTGTAGAGGCTCTAACGTGACATCTTGTCAGAAAATCTGTTGGTTTTCTGTAAGTTTAATTATTGCCATTGCATGCCCGGTTCGATGCAGCTCTTCATCTCTTTGTCATTATTTAGGTTTTTGGAGGAGCAAAATAAAAAAGCAAAATCTTGGGAAAATGGCAAGACCTCAGAAGCCCAAGATGTGGATATGGAAGAAGGGAAATTAAATGGCAAAGCATCCACAAATATCTCTGACTCAGTGTCAAGAAAGTACAAAGAGGACATTGATGGCGAAGTGTCTCTGAACAGCTTTTTGAAAGCTTCTCCTTTTCTGTCTGCTGAGGAAGAGGAGGAGATGATAATTAAGCCTCATTCAAAGCCGCTTCACAACGACCGGCACAATGGGGACGAGTCCTCTAAGCCAAAGAGCAAAGTCACTCACTCAGACCCGGAAATGTTTGAAGAATGCTTTGGCAAATGGCAGAGCGTGGCCTATTCACAGGTGGCAGATGCCATGGCAGAGGACATATATCTGAGCAGAAAGCAGGATAAAGCGGCGGCCATTGCTGCTGCCCTCGCCAAGAGGGAGTTAGCGGGAAAATTTGAGGGCCTGCCCACAGAAATGGATGGCAAATCCAGGAAGATTGCAAAATCTCCCTCCATCCCATCTCCTTCACCACCACCAAGGAGGAACTCTGACAGAGAGATGTTTATGATCAGGAGCGAGGACTCACCTTTCATGTCCTCGAGAAAACAGGAGACAAAACTAAATGTCAGAATGGATTTCCTTGGCGATAACCTGATAAGGTGAGCATCATCGCCAGGTCTTCAGTACATCCAGCTGCAGGCTTTGCAACAGTAGCACCACCTTTGCTGTAAACTGATGACTTCTTTAGAAAATGACGTATAAAAAATGCACCTTTGTTGTTTGAATGTTGTTTTATCTGATTGTAGAGCAGAGACTCCTGTTTTTGGCCTATTTTGGATACAGAAGAGCAAACAGACTATGACAATGTTCATTTTGTCACTTTCAGCTCTTCTGATATTTTAGCTGAGGAGCGTCAGTTGTCTCAGGATCTTGTGCAGTCCTCAAAAAAGGGTCAGGAGTTTCGCTCCATCTTTCAGCATGTTCAAAATGCTCAGTTACAGAGGAGTCCCTCTGAGCTGTTTGCTCAACACATTGTCACCATCGTTCACCACATTAAAGGTGAGTCTCCTCTTCTGTGGCTGCCCTCACATATACTATTAAATCATTTGCTGACGTCACACTACATGTTTAATAAGCTTTGGCCATTCATGTTACTCAACAAATGATCACGTTACCATTCAGATACCTGAAAGACAACCTTCCACCAGCCTTCCTGGTGTTTCACTTCCTATATAAAATACTGTGGGGCACATGGGGATGTTCAATTCAGCATCACAGTTAGATGACAGACGCAAGAACGGCTAACAACTATTTTTACTGTCTCCCTGTACAGCTCAGCACTTTCCGTCTTCTGGAATGACTCTAAACGAGCGATTCACCTTGTACCAAAGACGAGCTGCAGAGAAGGAAATGATGAAGCCAAGAAAAAGCCCAGAGATACACAGGTAGAGTCGCCTATTGAGTGACCCTCTCACCTTCAGTGTGCTGTGGCTTCACCTCCTCTTTTAACAGCTTTCAGGTATTTCTCTCACCTTTCCTACCTGAAAATCAACAGACTATCTTGGCTTATTTGTTCTCATGCTCGGTGGAGGTCAGTTTTGTTTTCCCACCAATTTTTCTTTGCTTTTGTCTGTTTTATGTCGTGTTTGCAGTTCAGTGTAGCTCACGGTTGGTTGTTTTGGCACCTGTAGCATGCTTCCTGTACGATGTGTATTTAATTATCATGTCTTAACTGTGTTTCTGTCTCACAGGAGAATTGATGTTTCACCAAGAGCTTTTAAGAAACACTCTCAACTTTTTGAGGCGATGAAAAGCTCAGAGGATGGCACTTACAAGGTGACTGAACATTTTGCAGTATGAAGTATGTTGGAAAAACAAACAACAGCAAGCGAGTGAGCGAGCCAGATGCCTTTAGACTGCGCTCTCTTAAAGCCTGTGGCTTTCCTTGAGGGGAGATGCACAAAGTCCAAGAAATGCAAAATAAGGCACTTTGACTTTGTTGTTTGTTATATATTGCCCTCACACATGATTAGACTGTGGGCACAAGCCTGACCAAGGCTAATGAATCATAGAAATTCAAAAATGGAAGCCACTGTGCCAAAGGACTCTAAGCAATTGTCTTCGTAAGTATTCTTTAAAAAATAAGGAACGGAAATAACCAACAGCAAGCACTTTATGCACCTGTGCTTATATTTACCTGCTTTCTGAATAAACCCTCATCATTTTTCTTTATTGACGCGCATGGAAACATAGTCATGCCTTTGTAAACACGAGTCAAAAATAATACTAAAATACATTAAACTGAGTAAACTTAAGTCAGCATGAACAGTCCTATCTTCTTCCATTGTTAAAGAACCATACTAGTGGTTTTGCCAGTCATACAGTAGCTTAACAACTACTCAGTATGTATACTTTCGAGGGGGTACCAGCCACTGTTTCCCAAAGCATATCTCAATGTTTTTAGATTGGCTTCTCACCTTCCAGGCAGCTATTGCTCTCAGTTCACAATTACAGTATGATGATCAACTTTCAGTGACTTGAAACTTGTTTGAAATAGGAAATACATCACTGAGCGCATTCAGGGATTGTTTTGAAAACTCTTGGTTACCAACACCTGAAAGCACCGTGTTGCCGAGGCTCTGATGTTCAAACTGTGGGAATCGGCTGCTGAATGTCAGGTTGCACATGGAGGACAAACAAGCAAGGACGATGTGAAATATGCTGGTGCTGTTTGTTGCCACTGTGCTGCAGATTCTCGAGGCGTTGGGTGCTGGATTTTCCCACAAGCACATGAACGCACCAGTGAGGAGGTTTTCAAAACGCACTCTTCTGATGGTTGACCTCGCAGTAAATTAAGTTTGACACGAATTAAAGCTGCCTACATGTGATGGATTGCCTATCTGAAACAAAGTTTTTTCAAGTAGATTTTCTTCCTATATCTAAATAGCTACCTTGAAGGCAGCAAAATCTAAAAACTTATGCTTTGGAGAATGGTTCAGATTTTAAGGTAATCCTAAAAACATGCAAAACTACTGGTTTGGCACTTTAAATGCACTGGAAAATTCACTTTGTTTCACTCGAGCCAGCTGGCTGTTACCCAGGACTTTCCCCCTTTACCCATGGACATCACTATTTAGTGTACAAACCAGCTTGGCTGAGAGCAGACTGACAGGATCTACATGCTAATCCAAAGTCTGTCCACGACGTTGTTTTCTGTTTTGATTTGCTCAGGATGGCGGGGAAAAAATGAAGGGCGACCCAATGGACCTTCGTTTGGATATTGAGCGCCGTAAAAAATATACCACCCATGAAAGAGATTATAATCAGGATCGGGGGAGAGATACGGGAGATTCCCCAGATTCTAGTAGAGAGAGATCTGTGGAAAAGTTCTCCAAATGCCATGAGAGATCAAAGTACGTGCAGCTGCCCTGTACTGTTTCAAACCATCTACAAATATGCTGAATACTGTCGTTGATCTACCCTGCATAATAAACAGCTGGGCATGAAGGATCTTGTATGTACCCTTTCTCCCTTTAGGAAGAGTAAGAAGAAGCGCTCTCGCTCAAGTTCTTCCTCGTCTTCCTCGTCCTCTAAGTCCCAAAAAGAGGATGTGGCCCATGACAAGTCTGATCCCAAAGATAAAGGCTTTAACAGGGCCCGACTGGGTCAAAGGGAGTCACCAGGATCAGCTGAAAGAGGAAGACCACGTGGAGGTTTTGTAAGTTTGTCGAACGATGTCGGGTTGATGGAGGAAAACAGCTGCGTCAAGATGAACTGTGTATTGGACTTTCACAGTTTGCTGTGTAGCAGTGAGTTGCTGCTTTTCAATTCCTTGTCTTTTTCTCTCTAATTACAGCAAGTCCGGATTCGTGGAAGGGGCTGGAACAGAGGCAACTATCAGGGAAACTACTCACATACTAACAACATGCCAAACACGGCAGTACACCCAAAAAATGAAGACTGGGACCCAGAGTACACTCCCAAGAGCAGAAAATACTACTTGGTAGGGTTGATCTCTTTCCCATTCATGCCTCCAATGTCTGTTTAAATTAACCACATGGTGCCGTTTAGCTCAAATTTGTACTTTCGTAAGTGCTGCCTTGACACACCTCCAACCCTTTTCCCGTCAGCACGATGACAGAGACGGGGAGACCGAATTCAAGTGGGTGGACAACCGAGGGCGAGGACGGGGAAGCTTCTTGCGTGGAAGGGCGCGATTCATCATCCGCAAAGCCACCGGGGGCCCCAACACCAATGGCCCCAAATGGGCCCATGACAAGTTCCAGGTCAACGGGGAGCAAGGTGGCAAAGAGGAAGAGGAGACAGAACAGGACCACGAAGAAGGAGAAATTGATGGAGAGCATACTTGAGCAGCGAAGCAACGTGCTGAAATTCTTAACATCTTCCTCTGTGTTATTATGGGATCTGACTCAGCGATTTTATCCACCACTGTGGATTTATAAATGCAGATTATAATGTTTTAAGACTCAGCTATTGCTAGGAAAAACCCTTATGCTTTAATATCAGCGCAGGATTCTCACTCTGACTTGACGTGACCATTGTCCACATGAGGATACGACTCGTGACTAGTAGAAGCACTGTTTCAGGGTGAACTGCTGTTTCTCAGAAGAATTCGGATTCGTTCCACTTTACTCTTCTGCTTTATATGGTGAAGTGAAGCATTTTTGGTAGTTTTTACACTTCTCTCATGAGGATGTTCAAAAATGACTCCTCAATGACACTTGTGTTTTTAAGCTGCAAGAGAAAATCCCACCTTAGATCAAATCAGCTTGTGCCTTATACTCGTGCAACTGAGGAAATGTGTTGTGAGTGGGCTACATGATAAATAGCCGTACTGACTAGTGTGTTTAAATCCACTCAAATCAGTTATGATTTTTTTTTTTTTTTTTTTTTTTTAAAGCAGGCTTGTTGTTTTGAGCCATGTCTCATCTGGATTCAAATGACAGCAATAAGTTCACTGTAGTTCACGTTGAAATATCAAACATCACTGTTTAACCACTTCGGCACTCTGCAGATGACCCTGATCTGACAATGGGACCAAACTGTATGGGGTCAAAGGTAGTTCTTTATACTACATTCAACAGATCTGCAATACTAGCTGGCAGCATAGAAGACTATTATAAGGATAACTACTTGTACATTTAATATGTTTTTTCCTCAACATTTTGCCGTCAAAGATTTCTATACTTTGCAGTAGCTCTTTGATCGATCTTGGACACCACTTATCAATGTATCATATTGATAGTGAGTATACGTTTTCCTCCAGACACACTCATTGTAGTTTTTGTACCTAGCTAGGCGAGATTTTGACGTTGTTTGTAAAGGAGAACATGTTCTTACTGTCATAGATTGTGATTGATGTGTTTTTCATTTGCTGTTTTCAAAACTTCTTCTTCTCCAGCCAATGACGATTTAATCAGTTATGTATATTGTGTGCAACTGTGTCAACATTGTGATAAGAGAGCCTCAAAATTAGTTTAATCTCTAGGTTGGAAGAAGCAGAAATACTGGGTAGTTTGTGGGACAAAGATTACAGTTTATTTAATCCTACAGTCAGAATGTTTTTTCAGTGCATATCTCCAATGATTTTGTTCTGTAAGTCGAGGATTAGGCTCGTGTCTTTTTGGCAAACTGTGCGTACAAATTGAATTACACAATTTTTGTGCCTTGCTGTGGGTGCGCTGGTCTTACTTGTACAATACTGAGATTGAGATTCACATGTAATTGTTTAAAGGTCACCTGCATAGGGAATATTGCTTTTTTAAAAATAGGTGTTGTTACTGTTTTGTTTTCTTAGAGACTGTAAATTAAAGAGACACTGATTACTTTAAAGTTCGCCTTGACGCATCTTTTATTGTGATGTGTGTCCACCAGTTTTCACGGTGACACCAGAGGGACACTGAACATACGGCTTTGTTTTCTCCCAGAAACACTGCAGCAAATTAATGTACACCCATTTAGGTACACTTCATACCAGACTAACTGTAATCACATCACAACTACTATGTATAATGCCCAAATAAATCCAGTTTTTGCTCTCATTTCAAAATTTCATGTTTACATGTCTAATAAAAACTGATATTCCACTAATATTCCTGTTTACATGCAACTGTGCAAACTTGTATATATCCAAAAACCTGTTGTAATCCAAGACTCATAATGTTTAAAATAGGAGTGTTTCTCCTTCCAACCAGAAATGTGGGTTAAAACTGGGGTAAAAATCAAAATTGAGACGCATATTAGGATTGCACTGTTTACATGTCCAAGGAATGCTCCCAAAATCTGAATAATAATAATTTAACAATAATCAGAAAATGCTCCATTCAGAATAAGGTCTAATTTGGAAAATCTAACTGGAAAATGACCCGTATCAAAAGAATATTGTCATATTTGGAATAATAGTGGAAAATTAGCATGCATGTAAATGTGGTCATTGACCAACCAACACTGAGACCCTTCTTTGGTAGCTCGACGATTGTTTCGCTTGTTTACATACATAAATGCACCAGCTGCACAGCAAACAACTACATGAGATCTTATGTTTTAGGAGAAATAACTCTAACATTAGCATATTCAATCGTGAGATCGAGAATGATTTTAATGGGCTGAATCAGTATTTCCTCAACCCTGCCGGACCACTCGCCATGACCTCTTGAGGAAAGTCACTGGAGTCACCAGGTAAACCTCTTCACTAGGCAGATCAAACCATCATCCATCAAATCATCTCAGAACTTATGCATGTCCTCCACCCTGACTAACCACTTCTGCCCGCTGACACTTCCAGGATTTGTGCTGATTGATAACAGTTTTACAGGACAAATGACTAGACTGAGATGACTCATTTACGAACATTCAACAGGGAGTATGAGGAAGTACTCTAGTGGGCCTGGTCTGCATATCTGATGACTTAACCCCATGACCTAACATATCAACTTGGGCAAAGGCAGGGACCATGAGTTACTACAGCCCATGCGTAACAAAGTACAGTTTCATCTTCATAAAATATGTATTTAGTTACTTTTCTTTGGCGTGTGTTATTTCGGTGTGTGAAATTCAGTCTTGCGTAGCCTGGTTCTGCTTTCTATAAATGGCAGCCTTGAAAACAACATCATTACAGACACGCAAAGTCCGCCCAAGAAGCATAAGTAAGGTACTGAGTTTTAAATCCATAGCTGTCTGACCCCGTGCACTGTGGAGACCTGAATGAGCCTGTAACTGCGCTGCTTGTGAGTGCTGACTTTGTCTCCAAATGTTTTCATTGCATTTCAGTGTTGACATGCTCCACTCCAACCCTCACTTATTGTGAGCTTTGTTCCGTCACTATAAACCTGTCTTACCTGTTCATCTCCATTTCCTCCCTCTCTCCTCCTTCTCTCTCTCTCTCTCTCTTGCACTCTCTCTCTCTCTCTCTCTCCCTGCGCTGTATGACCCATCCTACTTCTTGCTGTTGACTTGCCATGACTAGCCACAGTAAAAGTTGCTCAATGTTAATGTTTGACAAGTAGGAAGAAGGGCCTTGGCTGCCATATCTCTAAGTCTTAGACAACACAGCCGCGCTCTTTCAGTTCTCCCTTTGCTCAAGAGTTAGTCTGCTGCTTTGTGAAGGAATTACATATTCAAATACAGAAAGACACCATGGGTGAGTCAGCTTTGTCACTTTTTCCTATGTACTTGTGGAATTTTGTTATGTTTAATCCCCTTAGCTGCCTGCTTGCTTTGATTCTGGAAATCTGATGGCAAAACACAAAGTGTAAGTGCAAAGTAATAAAAAAACTTAGCTGTTTTGTGTCTGCACAAATGCATAAAAAGGATTCTAATTTGGCGCACAAATAAAACCAAAGCTGTGGTATATGGATACGATTGCATAACTTTGCATAGACTGAATGCATGTGTTTGTGTCCTGTGGAAAACTAGGGTCATATTATTTTTGTTTTTACCCAGAGATGTTTTTATGGCAGTTTGTGCTGGAAAAAACTATGATGGCTGACTTTTCTGTAATTTGTTGATTTTTCAGCCCTGTCAAATTCTCTTAATCCTGCAGGAAACTCCTCACATGGAAAATATGCTTTCTGCTTTCACGGACAGAAGAAACTTGTACAGTTTATCTGTAATATTCAGTGTTTACTCAACGCCCATATCCCTGGTTATCCTCTGCTGCTCGTCTTGGTTTTGAAATGTCAGGACACATTACTTGTGAGCCAAGTGCAGCGGCTTTTGTGCAGAGAATCTAATTTTCTGCCCCATTTACCGTGGTACTGTAGAGGTGCTGGTGCTGCTCGACTTCGAGAGCACCATGGGAGACGAGCTCACAGTGAGGTCGGGGGAGGTGGTCAAAGACGTCACCAAGGCCAGCGAGGAGGGATGGCTGGAGGGCGAGCTGAGGGGAAAGAGAGGCATCTTCCCCGCCAACTTTGTCAAGGTCTGTTAACGCTACACAGGCCACAGCATTGCGTCGTCACTGCCCTGCACGTTTATGTGTGTTCGTGTTTATCCTGTGTGTGTTAAAACATGCCCCGTTTTGGTTTTTCATTACAGGAGGTGCCAGTCTATTTGATAGGTGACAGCAAGAGGGAACCACGAAGCCTTAGAAAAAGTACAATGCTAAGTCTAAACTCTCAGTACTCTATTTTTTTCCACTGTTATCAGCTTAGGAAGCAGAAACAAGCTATGCACTCTTTGTCCAAGAAGCATGTGGGATTCAAAATCATCCCAAAAAGTCTTCTATCAGGCAAATATTTTATTCACAACACAAAAAGAGGCAATACTTCAGTATAAAACCATTTTATCTTCAAAATTTGCTCCAAAATTTAATATTTACCCACAACAGAGTTAGTGTAAATAGAGTTTTGCTGGGAAATGGTTATATAATGGTTACACAAAATGGTCCATATGTCCATTTGGAATGAAACCCTTTATTTGCAAATAATGAAATCTGCTATAAACTACGTGTGTACAAGATCCAGGGTTGATCAGAGCTGATTATGTTGGATTTAATGAAAAAAAAAAAGCGCACATTGCAATATTGCAGTTAGCTCTAAAAAACCATGAACATATTTGACCATGTTTTTGAAAACAGGCTGTTTTTTTCTGTTGTAGTTTCCTTCTTCTAAAAACACAAGGGTTTAAAACTGTGGTTAGTGTGGTGCATGCACTCAGCGAGACAGTGCAGCAAGCAAGCTGACTGTAAATATATGTTTACCACTTCCTCGCCACACAAATCCTGATTATCGTGTATGAAAAAGGAGCAGATAAAAACAAACAGTGCCTTTGAGGGATCAGACATGTTAGAAACGTGAATGAGCGCCAAGTGCTTTGCAGTCTTAGCGCTTTCCTGTTGACGGCTGACTGCTCTGACTCCTATCAGGCTAAACACACCATTACTGAGCTCTAGTTTCTCCATCAGCATTACCAGTGGATTAGAAACTTTACATCGGCCTGTTGATGTGGCTGCTGATTCTTTGTCTTTCCAGTCAAGAGGATGAAGCAGACGAGGAAATGCGAGGTAGTGTTTGCCTACAGCCCCATGAATGAAGATGAGCTGAGGCTGGATGTCGGGGACACCATAGATATCATCAGAGAGGTAGAGTCCCATCTCTTATTGCTCACATTTGAACTCAAAAACTGAACAGTGATGAGTGGTGTTAGCCTGCTGTTTAGCTGCCTGGAAGCAAAGCATTTACCTCCTGCTTGCTTCAGCTGCTCAGTAGCCCAAACCGTAGCATTTTATGTCAATCAGGGCGTTGGCAAAATGTTTGCTCGGCCAACCCAGCATAACTAAAGAGCATTTCACAAAAGGTGGTCATTGATTCTTTGGGTATTATATTCCCCTCATCGGCTGGCAGGCTTATAAAACATGTTTCCTGGTTACAGCTATATGGAAATGCCTGTGAACTGATCCGACTTGTTCCGAGAGTTCAAACCATCAAGTAATCACGGATCAAATCGGAGATTAAACAGACTGATTTCTAGAACACGCACTGGATGACGACGTGTCTTTAAAATGCTCTCTAACATATTTTCTTGCTGTACTCCGTCTCTCCTTCATTCGATCTACACAACAGATTGAAGATGGATGGTGGATGGGGGTGAAAAATGGCAAAGTGGGAGCATTTCCGTCAAATTTTGTCAAAGAAATTTTTGTTTCGCCTAAAGGTTGGTAAAGCCAAAACGTCTGTGTGCTTTATTGTTCCTTTTTCTGTACATGTAATCTGAACTTTTAAATAAATAATAAAAAAAAACTTGTTATGTATGACATCCTTTTGACAGACCACAATGAGGGCAAGATTAGACCCAAACTCACTGAGGCGGTCTTCAATAAGGAGGTATGTAATGCAGAAATATCACTTCTGAGACGAATGGATTACTTGCCTTTGACTAATGTACTTTGTTTTTGTCTTGATAAAGATATCTCAAAGGGCAAGTGTGAGAAACAAAGCAAAAAATGGTGAGCGCACATGTTTTTTTAAGTGCTAAGCTACTATAATTCGCATTTGCTCATTCTCAAACTGTTTGCAGAACGGATTGATCCCTAAGGTGACACCCTGACTTTACACACTGTGTCTATTTTTGAACAGCATTTCAAAAGCAATTAGACAGGTCTATTTATATCCAGACACGCCGCTGACATGTGACGAGTGGTAATTCCTGTACTTTTACCTGGCCGGTTTACGGGAGAACACTTAACAGCGACATGGCTTGATTAATCTCTGTACACGGGGTTACGTCAGTGGAATATCCTTCTGGGATCAGGTTTTACAACTTTTATCTCCAGTTTGTCACAAATTCTTGTCGTTTATTCTTTGTGTTGGCAACATGAAGATTGTTCACAAGGATGACAAGAACAGTCGCCATTGCTTGAACCTCTTATCTCTTATTATAATGCCCAGCTTCCGTGTTTCCTTGCTACATCTTATGCTACGTCTCCTCAGGGGTGGAGTCTTGCCAAGTCATGTTTGACTACAAGGCCAAAGCGGAGGATGAGTTGGACCTGAAAAAAGGAGACACTGTTGTGATACTGAGAAAGGTTTGAGCACACTGTGTTGTTATTTTCTGGCGTTGTTGTCTTCCCATGATGTCATGCCATTAAAACAGACTCATAAGACTCGCCCTCTGGGTGCAATTTACTTTCTTACAAAGCAGCTGCAGGTGGATCACTGTTCATCCTGCCAAACCAGTTGTGTCACTCTCAAGGAGATCATGTGACACAGCGCACAAGATGACTCACATTTGTTTTAATGACACAAATGTGGCAGTTGCCCAAATCATGAGCTATCATAGAAAAACATCTTGTTCCTCGTATGATAACTTGAGAAGTAACCATGTCTTGCTTGACCGTTTGGTAACCCCTGTGCAGCAATTTCACGTCCCAAAGGACACTGCCCTGTTTGAGCTTCTGATGTGACTCTTTAATCTCCATGTGAAGGAAACAGAAGATGAAGGCTGGTGGGAGGGAGAGCTAAACGGACGCTGTGGCTTCTTTCCTGATAACTTTGTCATGGTGATACCACAGATGGACAGTCTGCAAGTGAGTGGACTGAAACACAACATCAGGAATATTCTTGTTGAAGTCAGCCATCAAGATCTGACAACTGCATTGTGCTGCCATGAAGTTATGGACATGCTTTATAGTAATTCATTCCTGCTATGCTTCTATTATTGTTTTGAAATGGTTCAGAATGTGAAGCAGCTGCAGCTGGCTGCTCTTTGCCTTCTTAAGCAAGTCTGCAGCCTGTGTACAGTGAGTCAGGGTTGTCTTTAACATCCTCTGTTTTGGAGTTACTCACTGAAAATTCCCTTAGTGGAAAGAGTGTGCATATAGAGATGCCTTTAGTTCACAAGGGGACGTACTTGCCAACCTGTTTGAGTTTTCCGTTTCCCCTCCTCTAGTCCGGGACTACAAGCCAACCGCCTGCACGCAACGTCGACAAGAAACCCGCAGGTAAGGGAGCAGCGTGTATGTAGCATTGATCAGATTGACAGAGTGGGGATCTACCAGGCTGTAGAGGCTCTCTCGTGACTCATGACTTCTGGCTGCAGTTGTGTTTAGCCTGGCAGGGTGCTTACAGTCTGGACTGTAACAGACTGCTGTTTTAGCAGATGGAGAAATTGGCAGAAAAACTGGCTGGGTTCAGTGTTTGGTATAAAAGAAGCCAAAATGGTGCACTGATCAATGTCATTATTTCAATGTGCTGCTGAAGCAACTTGAAGCCCTTTCAGTGTGGTTCTCCATATTAATGCACCACATTAGTTAATCATACTTCTGTTTCCTCCATTTTCCTCTATAGTCATTTACTGAAGTAGTGTTCATTAAGTATAATTTTGATAATTAATTCCATTTTATGCTTCAAAGCCACTACAATTTGCAGCCAAGTATTTTTTTTATTTATTTTTTTTTTGGCTGCATCTATCTCACAGCTTTAGTTATTTCGCAGATTCAAATTATGAACAAAAAATAAGATCAACTAATAAATTATTATGTAATATTATAGATTAATCTACCGTTCTGTACATAATGTACACTTAGGCCCACCTGTGCACATCAGTGCATCCATAGTTGTAATCAAACAATATAATGATTCTGAAATGGGCCATTCTGCATCATGAGTATTTTTACTCTTGGTACTTTGGGTATATTCTAATGCTAATACTTTTTTGCTAGTACTTTTGCATGAGTAAAAGTTTGAATAGAGTTTTATTTTGCGACAAAGTAGCCCTAAGCTGTGGTATTGCTACGACTACTGAGGAATCCACTGCACTGAAGTGTTCATCTTTCATCATGCCAAGAGGGTTAGACAAGCAGACTCGTTTAAACAAGTTTAACCAGTTTAAAAAAATCCTTACTACATTACCTTAATGGGGAAATGACACAAAAAAAACAAACAAATATTGCCATACTGTGTTATATCATGTAAAGGACAACAAACAATTAGAACTTTTGGCTCACTTGCGGTTTGTTTTTGTGCCGTTATAGATAGCTAGGTTTGTAACCAACTTTGATTCAATTGAATGGCATTTCTGTGTCGCAGGTTTTCCTTGTAAAAAGTTTAAATGACTTCAAGTGTTGTTGTCGTTGTTACTGTTTTCTCACAGTTATTGCAGCCAAAACTTTACCTTTTTAGTTTGGACATTAAAAAAGTGCAGATGAACTTTAACAGCCTTTGAAACATGAAGTTGCAGAAATGAAATCTGCGAGGCACCCTGAGCAGGATGTGGTTTGTTGTCTCGTTTCAGCTGAGGAGTGCCGTCTCTGGTGCAGGGTGCAAATTTAGCAAATTATTTGAACCAACGAAACAACAAAAATGTCAACTTTGGACTTCCAGCTCTTTCCTTGGTTGGAAATCCAAAATGCATTCTCATCAAAACATTTGTGGTTGAACATGCAGGTGACACAGTCCCATTCAAAGTGCTCAGATATTCAAATATGCCACCTGAACTAACTGGGTATCAGCACGGCCGCATAATTTGTATTCGCACCACATTACGCTCATTACAGCATTTTTTTTTTCCACACAGTATCACTCACAAGAATTTCACAGGAAGTCTCGCACTCCGATGGGGGATGGTTAGACGGGTCATGTGACACAGTTCAGGAGTCTTGGAGGAAACAAGGGGGTGGGGGGACGGAGGAGAGCTCTGTCACAGAGATTTTCACAACCAGCACAAGAAGCAGCACTTGAGCTACTACTGCTGTGTGGATGGTTTGCTTGAGAGGGAATGTTGCACAATGCTTTGAACACTCAAGGTAGGCTTCCTGTTCTCATTCGGTCCGTTAGGCATCTCTCAGTATAACTAAGCGTTGTTTTTGAAGGGCTATGCATTAGAGCAGCTTCTTACATTTGAGCTTATATTTATGTAGCTGGGCTGTAACCAGGTTCTTCAACCTCTTCTGTTTGAAATGAGCACTTGACTTGCATGGCAAATAGGAGCCTCTCTCACATTACCTTCAGTTCACTGAGGCTCCCTAATTCAAGCATCCATTCTCTCATCAGTCTCCAAAACAAAGTCCTCTCAGTGGCTGTATTTTTTTCTATGAGCTGAGCCAGAGTGCCTGTCCCCGAGGAACTTGTTGAGATCCTTGGAAACTGTTACTGCAGTGCTACTGGATACAGCTGTGACCTGGCCTGCCCCAGTGATGTGCACAACCTTTTCTTCCCAATGCAACTGCTCGTAAACTAGATTACAGTTTAATTAAAAGACCAGTAGCATTTTCTCCCCCACCATATTTAGCCATAATGCTTTAAACCAGTGTTTTTTCACCGGCAGTGTTATAGTTCTCTTAAGCGCTCTCAATGAAAACAGTAATTAACACAAAGGATAGAGTGTATCAGTGCATTTACTACGAGAGGCCACACCTGCATGAGTATGAAAGCTAACTTATTTATCAAAGGCAGATCTGCTGAGCGTGCATGCTTCATTTAGGAGCAGCCTGCTCTATATTCATATTGTTACACACAACCACAGCTGGGAAATGCCCTGCAGATAGAAAGCACCTTCAAAGCAGCCGCTTAGGGAAACTTTTTTACAATGGTCAATGGACTCAGAGAGACAATATTTGCCTGACAAAATCCCAAAGCAGCGTGTCAGTGCTTCATTGTGTGCAGTAATTCTGCAATTTTACGATTACAATAATTTTACCATCTAAAATACAGCCGTGCTACTTCCATATCAAAAGCAACTTTGTGTTAAATGTTCTTCCACGCTACATTTTCAGCGACGACAGACGCCTCAGCGATGGAGAAAGGTGGCCCAGCAAAGGCAAAAGGTATAAATGGCAGTGGCTTTTATTAAAACGTGACACAGTCCTTTCAAAGATCAATAATGTTGATGAGTAAAGTGATAAATTTGCTTTGCAGATCATAAACCAGAGGTTAAGGACCTGAGAAGCAATCCTCCAACCAAAGTCAAGCTGCCATACATCAACAAGCCCAGCCCACCTCCAGTCAAAGACAAACCCAACAAGATTTTGCCTAAGTGAGTGATGTCACAGCATCTCTGATGTCCTGTCCCACGACTAATCTCATGCAAAACCGCTAAAGCCTTACTGGAGAATATGTCTTGCAACATCTAACATGAATACTGTTTCATTTGCAACCTTTCTAAAGCAAAAGGCTTTTAGGAAATGTCAGGAACACTTTCTCCTCCATGGTCTGGCACCGGGAGCGGTGTTTTTAGATGCTGAAGGTTTTGGTAGCTGCCACCAGTTGCCATGGTGTCCTTAAAGAAGAATGCCAGGATGCCGACCTTTAAAGGCTCAGTGGAAACTCTGGGATGAGTCAGATCGGGCCTAAACAGACGAGAGCAGCCCATTTCCTGTTTCCTGAGCAAAACACACACACAAGCAGGCACACACACAACTGAGAAAACAAAAACGGTCCTGTCAAGAGGGGGCTGCTAACGGAGAACAAGCTTCTTCTGAAAATTGTTTCCAAGCAAATGCGTTTTGAAGGGATATCTTTCCAGCTTCCACACGAATCCCTCTGAATTTTGGAAGCCTTAACCTCAAGGCCGATCATTTCTAAACCTCATATCAGATCTAACAATACACGAAAGGTTACTGAAGTTGAGCTGTGACACAAAAAGACATGCATCACTGTATATGCACTGTGAAAGTGAAACGCATGCCACTACAAAATAAGACATACAGAGAGACTTCAAGACTGCAGCTGCCATGCTCTGCACCTGCAACTATTAGAGTTTAGGAAACTGGAAACCACATGCAAAGTTTTTTCTTTGTCTGTGCACCACATTTTTATACATTATGAGAACATTTTTGAGAGTCTGATTCAGTTCCTCTCTTATGTTCCCCACTTACTTCCATCAAATGTTGACACAAATCTAAATCTCATAAAATGCCACTCTTATTATCAGCAGAACCAACGGTGATGTGGCTCCTGCCGCACTGAAACAACCGGAGGAGAAGGAGGCCAATCACTTTGACGGAGTGGACATTCAGACCGAAAAGCTGAGTCATCCTACAGCAAACAGAGCCAAACCCCCACAGAGGAGACCACCATCAGGCCTGGCCGTAGCAGTCCACGTTAGTGACGCGCTCATATTGTTTTATCATGTTTTAATCACAACTTCTGCTCTGCTTGAAGTATGAGGTGAGGAGCAACACAATGAATTGCGGCAGGAGCTGTTAAACCACATGAGTAATGCTCGACACCATTCTGTAGATGACCTTTGCAACTTGTGATTATCACAGTAACAATGAGGCAACTCCCAGGTTTATCTTGTGCATACTTGGCAAAGAAAAGTACTTATATTTTTGTCATACAGTGGAGAGAGAAAATGGAACCGAACACATTTAGCGGTGCCCTGCGTTTCAAGCCTATTTTCCTCTTTTGGTGGTTCTGCAATCAGTGACATATTTCCATGTCAATGTAATTTTCTGCACAACTTGCAATTCAGTAACAATGTTTTCAGTGCCATGAGTGATAAATGTTCGAGAGACGGCTTTTCTAGACTCCACTACCGCTAAGGTTCAGCAGTTATACAAGAGAAATCATTGTCAGAGAGGAAGAGATAACAGCTTCATTGCACTCTCAGTATATCAGAATGCAATGAAGCCACAAGATGTGTTCGAGCAAGAGCAAGGCCTTAATGATAGATGAGCCTCCCACATGCCCACTTTACACCGACAAGTTCTGGCCTGATCTCCCGGGATTATCAAAGGGAACGGAAATGAAGGGATTTATTCTTCTATGTAACCTTCAATGGCCTCTACATGCTGCCTAACAGACAGACCCACGTGAAAAGTTGGCATAATTAAGGAATGAGAGTTGTTAAGGCAGGTTGAGAGGAATGATTACTAGCAATGTTTGGCATGGTTTATCCTCCTTTGCAGGCCCAGAGTTCTAGTGACGAGACAGAACCAGAATTATCGCCGAAAAAATTCCAGACTGAGAAATTACCTGGCTTGCAAAAGGTTTGTGACATTGACTGCTTCAGTAAAGATATTTTACATTTCAATTGCACGACTCAGTATTTTAGGATGAAGCCAGCGCAGTTCAGTAGTCTGTACAATGTCATGCAAAGCCACCTAATTCATTGCAGAGTACAGAAAACCTCCTGCCATCACCTGCAGTGCCTGATCATCGACCCAAGACGCCGCCTCCTGTTCGACCAGCACCACCCAAAGTTGCTGTGGATGGCAGAACTGTGACTCACAAAGAGGGGCCGACTGTGGAAAGCCTGCAGGCTGAGCTCAAAGAGCTGAGGATGGCTGTGGAGCTGCTACAGACACGACACGAGTGAGTACTTTACATTTGTAATGTTTAAAACCTCAGAGGTGTTTAAGAGACAAGTAAAGCTATTGTATTGTTTAAACAGGGACTTCACAACACTCAAATTCCCTAACAGAGAAGGCGTAGAGGGACCTCTTATCCCAAATGAATTCCTGGTGTTGTTTGTGGACACTAACACACACTGGAAGTGACTAATCAAAACCTCAGAGAGCAATACAAGCTGTGTACTAAACATAAGCACTCCAGCCAAAGAAAAGAACCTAACAATGTTAGATCTTTGGCATCTCTTCCCTTTGATTGTTTTAATATGAAACATCACAGCGGCCTGGTTGCTAAACATGAGCCATGCTGAGTGCAGCCGACCCATGATTTCCTGGCCACTGAACTTCTTGAGCCCTCTAGTCTTGACATCACCCTCACTCTCCTCTTAGTTTTGTTGCGCCCGGTTTTGTTCCAGCTTTCCTTGTAATGATGGTTATTGGTCCATAGAGTTTTGTGTAATTCCCAGTATAGCTCCACCCTGCTTTAACCTGGCAAGAGGTCCACTCAGTTACTATGATGACGCACTGGGCACCCACAGCAGGCTGTAAAGGTCTTGACATAAAAAGGTGTGAACCAAGCCTCTTGCTATAATCAGTGTTCCATAATGAAATTCGTTAATGCTTGCTGTCATGTTGTTGGTGTCCCACAATTTCACATTTTGGAGATGAATTGTAATTTATTTCAATAAAGAAAAAAAAGCCATTCCTAGCCTCCTCTCCCTGTTTTGGTTCAGACGCTACGCTAACCCATAAAACAATAAAAACAGTGCCTCTCTGCACTGCTGAATTGCACCATCTTTTACTGTATGTTGACTTTTATATGGCAATGTCTGGAACAGTCAGTATGTTGCTGTTAAGACAGAGACCCTTATAACATTATGATCTGATTTTGTGAACTGACTTTTTTGGCCACATGGTGGCAGCGGAAACAAGTTGTAAACACAAAATTGTGACACAACCAGCAGTTATGGAACAACATTATAGTTCATTTGGAGCCATGTTTCAAGCCACCAGTCCAATATTAACTTTTGTTTAACTCTACTTTTGGTCTCCACCAAATCTCAAGGGAAATATCTGTTTTTCGAGCTGCTAAATGTTCCAATATGTTTAGAAGCAGACAGGTTTGTGCTTAGCAGGTTGTACGGAGATTATTTTAGAGCATTTTCAATGAAAACAGCTGTGTCAAAGTGATGCTGTGAGAGTGGTGAGAGTTTAATAAGATAGCAAATTTGCAGCCTCACAGAAAAACAATGAGCTGAAACTCACACCTTCATAAAGCTGAGTGGAGCTGCAGATCCAGGTGATAATTCTATGTAGCTTCATCACTACGAGCGACCCCTTTCACATTGTTACATCATCATTTGATACGTTGCAATTATAAATTTATCAACTATAGCCATTTTAAAGATGTGTTAATTGGCAAATCTTGAATCCTAACAGGACAACAACACAATGTTTTTTTCACTACTGGTGCCTAATTACATTAAAGC
The DNA here is from genome assembly GCF_017976325.1 of Chelmon rostratus. Lineage (NCBI taxonomy): Eukaryota > Metazoa > Chordata > Actinopteri > Chaetodontiformes > Chaetodontidae > Chelmon > Chelmon rostratus. The sequence continues at coordinate 8,263,679 of NC_055665.1, forward strand.
TTAATTACATTTGACTTGACTTACGTCTTGACCTAGTTAGACGTCTGCAAACTCCTCTTTTTGTTTCTGTCTCTTTTGATCAGGCGAGACATGCAGGAAGTGAAAGAAGAACTGCGGGAGGAGAGAAACAAACGAATGGCACTGCAGGTCAGTTCGGCATGCTTTGAGTTTTGCATTGATTCGTACATTGTGCCTGCTGCATACTGCCATAAGAGAGAATACAGAAGTTGTGGTTCCCAAGATCATGACTATGATATAATTGATTGTTAAAAAATGTCTTTCCCATCCAGGAGGAAGTGCAGTGCTTGAAGATGAAGCATTAATCTCAACACAGACTGTGACTGGGCTCCCTGCCTGACGCTGTGACACGCAGGCTCTCGAACTGCAAATTTAAACAAGACGAACATTTGTCTTACATGGAATGGGTATGGAGAAGACAAGTGAGCTCTCCGGCTGCAGACACACAAGTGAGGGCTAAAGTAGAAAGCATAGTTGGACAAAGGATCAAGCTAATCCTGCACTGGACCGGAGAAATTTGATCCTTCAAAAGACTTTTAAATGATGAACTGTTAAAATCTTTACATATTTGAATGCTGGAAATCATAAATAGTGGTCCTTAGTGGGGCTTGCTTTGTTGCAAATTAATGTTTTACACTGTTCTGTTCCAACTGTCACGTTTATCATAGGATTTACTGTACTTTTAACATTTACAATTGATGCCTGAGCAGGACATGTAATATATGCAGCTGTACATAGGAGGAAATATTGTGATGTCTTCTACAAAACATGAAATATAATTTTAAGTCATGCAAAGGGGTGTTGCTATCTGAATGCTAATATGAGAAATAATGAAGTCAAAAACAAAGGGTGATATGCAGGTGATTTTTTCACTGGAGTGTAATGCTGCATTAATCCACTGGGGGGTGCTATATGACAACTCTACATAAAGAGAGGCGTTAAACTTCTCCGTGAAAGCAGGAGTGGTGGAGGTGACCTAGCACTTGTGACCCCACGTTAGAAAATGCAAAACAATTCATTCAGCAGAGTAAATGGCTGATGTTAATAAATAGTGTTTTGATGAAACAAAATCTGTAAAAAAAAAAATGCTGCTGCAACACTTCAGGAGTTTGTGGTCAACTGCATTTTTGCAGTTAAGAGGAAAAAGTCATCCTGTGTCACTCAGAGAAAAACTGACTCACTCTGCACACGGTGACTCATCGCAATGGATGTAGAGAGCGTGGGCAGAATCACTGAGAAATTCTTTGCACCCACCATAGGGAGAGCTACTACACCTGACCATATTTGAACCCCGCCATCGTCAGAGTAAGGCGTATATAGGTTTGGTTTTGGCTCTGAATGGTGGCAGCGACAGCAGTGGCGGCAGTGGTGGTGTGCTCCTGTCTAAGCCTACTAGTGTCGCCCACTTAAGAGCACATCTGGACAACATCTGGAGCTCATCATGGAGCGGGTGCTTCTGAAACTGCCATGGGAACATACTATTTTTAAATACTGTGTTCAATAATGGTCATTAAGGGCACATTCCCCCATGGACAGGGGTGAAATAAATGAAACTAAACAAACATGGATCAGCTGATATAGAGACGTTTCTGAATTTTTAAGATAAGAAAATGAATCCTATGCCACAAGTGAAGATTTTACTTTTTTCAACGTGGGAACTAAAATATTAAATAATGCTTTCACTACAGGCACTCCTATGAATGGTAATACACAGCTTGTATGAATATTTGAGTCACTAGGAAGAAATATAGTACTGCAGGTCTCAGACAACAACAGCACAGCGCACCGTAAAAGAGCAGCTATTTAAGACATGGAACTGTGGGGAGTACTGAAAACTTGGTGTTGAAAACTGAAGCAGTTTGGAGCTCAGAGGTCAAATACCAAGAAAAAACCCTCTGAGTTAAAATTAGAAATAGAGAAAGAGGAGCTCAACTGACAAAGAACAGCTCGCCTCTGTGAAAGAAAGGAGCAGAAACAAATCGCATGCAAAGTGGCAATTAATGCGGCACACATTAAAAATGCTGTTTTAATTTGAAGCCTGTTACTGAGAAGAATCAAAAGCCAGTCCCAAAGCACCGCTTATACCCTTACAATTATATTGTTTGTGCAGTTTTAGACTCAAAAAAATGCTTCCCATTTGGTCATTATAGTAAAATGTGATTAATTGAACTTAGGATCATGAATGTAGCTATAGATGTCATTATCTGTAAAGGCTGGTTTTGGGTAAGACCACAAAAGACAGTCTGCACTATGTTAGTCTTTGTAGAGATCTTTCCCACGCCATGTTGTGGTTCAGATTCATGGCTTTCCCTAACTGGATTTCCCTCATGTTAATTTTACTGACGTATTGTTTCATAACTGCATAATTACCATGAAGCTAAAATATGTTGCTTCTAATTGCATGTGATTACATTCTATAAAACGAAAACGAAGCTATTCAAAATACTGAATTGTGGGTCTAGTAAAACATATTTGGGGTCTTATGATTTTGAGGTAGACGCCATTCACAAGAGGTTTATACAAATATAATTACACAGCTCCTTCAAAGAGTCTACACCATCAACGGCACTGATTTCTGAAAGCCTGCAACCACATGAGAGGTTTTTTCCGAGACCTCAACAGAGAAGACTTCAGTGTGGGCTCCATCTAAAAACAGAGCGGGGCCCAAGGCAAACCTGGAGCCTGTCTGCTCCTACAGCACAGTTTGTACTATGAAGACGACTCGAACGGAAGTGCTTGGCCTGCCTCCATCTCCAACCAAGACCTTCCTCCAAGCAACGATACACCAGCATGGAAGTAAGACTAAAGTTTCTTGCTCCGAATTGGCTAACAGAAGGAATGTGGACACATGCCACACACAAATGATTATTTCATATATTTTGCCTTTTGTATGGCTTTAGTGACGTGCCAAGAATTCATACTCCACACATGACCTGTAAATCACCAAACCACTAAAGACTGGCTTGTGCTGATGTCCAGTACAAACATTCGCCCAGTGTGGGCAGTTCATCAATGCTCTGCAAGTGTTTATTGGCAGCCAAGCAATATTTCAGCCACATGGAACAGATTTATTAAGTGAATACACAGTCGATATTGGCCATCTGAGCTCATCACTCCCTGCGAGCATGCACCCAAGTCATAACAGCAGAGTTCTGGGAGCGACATCAATACACTCCCCCCAAAACCACATTATAGAGCCTGACACCAGCTATTATGTGGAATCTACTATATGTGGGCTATTCATTCCCTTGCAGGGCACCACAGACAATGAAGGGAATATACTGTCTAGCCATTCCTAAACAAAGCACCTTTGCTCTGGGAATATCTGACTACAATTTAGCAAACTGAGATGGCTCTCCTTATGAAATATTATGTAGCGTGACGAGCAGCAGATTACCACCACCCAGATGAAACATTTCTCCAACGAAGACAAATATGAAGTGCCAGAAGAAAATGGGAAAATGACATAACATGACAAAAGCCATGCTGAGTTTGAAGCCAATACTATAGTGAAAGAATGATGAAAATGGGCTGTGTGCAGAACAACACTCATATTTACATGCCAGAAACCAGCGAACAAGCCAGAAAGCCCCCGCAAAGCAATGTCAACAACATAGAAGGAAACATGCCACAAACCAATTAAGCCCCCTATCAAAAGCATCAAAGCAACACAAAGCACATCAAACAACCGAGAGGAAAAATGAACGCAGTTATTCACAGTTACTACCAATGCAAATACTGCACACACTGTAGTTATCAACAGCATAAGAGCAACAACTGGCAGTCAGCATATATGAAAGGCATGAGAGCAGAAAATAACAAACAGCAAAATTCAGCAGCGTAAGCGAAGAAATTAGCAGCCGCCATACACAGCGTTAACAGCAAGAGAGCAAATTCAGCCAGCAGACAAATATCAACAGCATTTAAGCAGAAAATAAGCAGCTAGCAGACTTGAAGGCATGCCAAAGAGAGAAGGGCCAGACGACACACAGCTTAACATGGCCTGAAGTTTAAAGCCATGCTAGCAGCTCCACACTTTGTACTTTGAGCAGTGTTTTGAGCCGAATGCTAATGTGAGCAAGCTAACATCCTCACAGTTTGAACATTAATCCTGATGTGTTGCAATATCTCTCACCATCTCCTCGTGTAGCGTGTGTAACACTTGCTATTAAGCAGGGCAGCAACTACAATTATTTTTATTGCAATTAATCTGACGATGGTGGAAAACGTCAATTAGTCTCCCAGAGACCAAGCTGACGTCCCCAAATGTCTTGTTTTCTACTATTAATACTACTATTGCCAAAAAAAAAATACTCAGACCAATTACTGATTATAAAAATACTTGGTGATTAATGTAATAGTTGACAACTCATCGATGAAGCTCTACTATTAATCACTACAATCAATGTACAGCTATGGGTGATGGGACTATCATTAGTTTTGCAAGTAAATCATTCAATACACTTGTTTAATAGTGTTTGATGATGATTATTTTACATTAGGCTAATTAAGGTTTTCATACCATACATAATGTAAACATATGGTACTCTGGAAAATGGTTTAGTATAACTACAATTAATAATTTAAGTTATATATGTGCACGTAACCAATCACAGATCAAAACAAAGCTAAATTTGGCTGAATTATAAAAGCCATAAGTGGCACTAAATTAAGAGCTGTTTGGGAGCCCAAAAGAGCCGATGTCGTGCCAAAAAAGTGATTATCTGCCAAAAATTGATTCTATTGCCCAGTTCAGACGTCTACAGCTGTTTTTATCTGGATCAAGTAGTCCTAATGAGCAAATATACATAACTTAATGTCTGTTGCACGTCTATGTGAAACTTTCATGTTTCTTGTGATCAAATATTCACAATGCTGGCTAAAAAAGTGTTTGCAATTTGTAGCGTAATCAGGCATGACACTTATAGGCAATACTGTACTATTGTCTCCAATGTTTAACAAAATTGTTCAGGGCTATATTTGTAACTAGATTGCATTTAGCATGATTTATGGATGGGTAGTGTATAAAATAAAGAAATGATCTTATGCAATTACTATGACTCTGCATTATTTTCCTGCTTTGATTGAAACCATCTTTACAATTTTACATATCTTTAAAAGAGATGGCAGTCACTTTTTGGCTAAAGACCACTTTTTGGCATTCCTATCAGTTATTCACTGAAAATCAAAAATGTTAACCTGATGGTAGTGCAGGAGAAAGTAAAATCAGGGAAAACTCTGAAATCTGCAGGATTAAATCTTTAAGAAGAATAAATTCTGTCCAAAATTTCATGCCAATCTCTGTAATAGCTGAAATGTTTCATAATGGGTCAAAGTGGTGGACTGACCAAACGAATATCCCTGTGCCTGCTGCTAGCATGGCTAAAAACATTATCAAGCACATAAAGAGCATACTTAACAGAGCTAAAACATCTTTCACAACAATTAGCAGCTAGCACTTAGCACAGTGAGTGGAAGCAGCGAGGCGGTGCTGCTAGCGTGGCTAAAAACATTAACAAGCATATAAAGAGCATACTTAACAGAGCATAAACATCTTTCACAACAATTAGCAGCTAGCACTTAGCTTGGAGGAGGAAGCGGAGAGGCGCTGCGTTCTAGTTGTCAGGGAAACTCAGGCTTCCGGGTTGAAGTGGTGTGTGTGGTGATGATATGACCAACCGAATGGCGGTAGTGAAAATAGGCATTATATTCCGTAAAACCGTCATTATATAACGTTGGACAAATCGGCAACGTTTTAAGGAGATACTGGAGCGATAGACACAGCAAACAAGTGCGCAGGTGTTGAGTTTAAATGGACCGCCTTTCCATGAAGGGTGCGCTTGATATACGTTACGGCGTGTCCCGAGTGGTCTGAACTAGCTTTCAGACTTTGCTCCATTTTCAAGGTTTTTTTTTTAACTTTAGAAATGACAGGAAATGAATTTCATTCTAAGTCATTGCCTTCTCTTTCTTATCAGAGCATCTTCCTTTTAAACGCTAATGCCTGATTCCACCAGAGCCTTTTGTTTTGCCAGACATTTTTATTAGGAAACTGCATTTCTAATCTTTTAAGCCACATAACAGGAGACATTGTGCAGAAATAACAAATGACAAAGAATGACCTTTCCACTAGTGTTATTAGTAAGTTGAGGCCCTTGCTCTTTATCTTGATTATAAATCCATAGCCCACAGGTACGCAGACAATGAGCTGTGCTGTATATTTATCTGACATCTGAGCATTATGAAGAGAAACAGTCGTAAGTTATTTCAGCGTAATACTTTAATTCTGTCATTTCCTTTAATGGATGTATCCCTGAAAACACAGACATGGATGTAATGCACTCATAAATTAAAGACACCAATTTTAATTGTCATTACATTATACTGTACGTGTAATCTGACCCCGCACCCCCACAAATTGACTGATATGTGCTTGTTTAAACAATCTAATTTTCATTAACAGTACTCATGAGTGTCTTCTCAAGAGCTGCAGAGTTTTCCCCACCAACTCACCAGTCTAGAGGAGAATTGCACTGCAAACAGATAGTCTTCATTGCAACATACAGTACATACAATGTCCTTACACGTGTTTTCATCTTTCACCCTGTACATACATAAACCTAGTGTTTGTGTGCATTTCTGTCATTAAGCGCCATACATTTCAATAGACTGATTACTTCAAGTGTCCATCAGCTCCCACATTCATACTGCATCTTCTCCATATGGATTAACCGGTCTTTAAGACACCTCTTGGTGTAATTTCATATAGTCAGTTGAAAATAACATTGCTGCGTAGGAAGTGCAATATCACGTGGTTCAGCTCTGTCAGAGCCAAGTATTGGCATATCAGTGTGTCCCATCACTGTTGTCCTGTTGCCATGATGTTGCATTGTGTCTAACGCTCTCAAGTCTCACAGTGCTTTCCTTGAAGCCTCTTAGTAGTAATGCACCCTTCCAATAGTCCCTGTTCCCGTGCCCAGGATATCAGGCTGGCCGTTCCTCCAGATCTCACGTATGATACGCTCCCTCTCCTCCAGTCGCTGTGCCCGCTCCAGCTCCTCGGCCGAAGTAAATACGTTCACACTCAGCGTCCCGTCTGACAGGCCGGTGTGATTACCGACAGGGATTTCTGTGCTGGGCAATGGGACGGGTGCCTCCACATCCTCCCCGTCTTCATCCTCATCGTCCTCGCTCTCCTCGTCCTCCTCGCTGATGTCCTTTAAGTGTTTTTTCTCAGGTGTGGAGGGCGCGACGTTGGTCCGCGGCTTGCAGGAGATGCGGATGACGAGGAGGCAGAGCGTCAGCACCAGGCCGAAACACACCCCGAGCACAAAGTAAAGGCCGAAGCTCTCTGGGTTTGCTGAGGAAAGAACAGAAATCAACTGCTGTTACTTGATTGTTTGGAGAGAAATCACGGACACAGGTCGATGTAGGTATTGTGTTGTGTGTCTTACCTTTGATGTGTGCATATGCAGCTATGCTGTTGCTCAGGAGGTCCATTTCTTTCTTCTTCACATCCATGATGATCTTGACTTTGCTTTCTCACACCTGAAAAACAAACATAAGACACACCATATTGCATCCGCTTTTGGTTTACTACAACTAGACACTATGTTTACTCTCTTTTAGGTGCTGAAAGTCTTAGCTTCCCAAGCACAGTTTTTCCAGTATCAAGTCCTGTGTGGCGCCTGGATGTCAAACCCACCGACCACGGTACTTTTTCATTTGCCTTCGGGTGGGTGGGATGAGGCCTCCAAGTGTCAAACAAAAGCTCCTCTGTGTCCTCCTAAAGTACTGGCTTCAGCTGGGATCATCATAACGCATTTGGCACATGGCGCTCTGCCTCTGCTGTTCTCTCTGAACCATGACATCCCTCTATGAAAGAGGTCAAGTGTCAATTTTCCAACAAGCCACCAAGAACTCCTTCCTGCCTGATGGGAATCCCAGATCAATTTGTGAAGCTCAAACTGAGAAGCCAGTGTGTTGTTGACTGATTTGTATTGTTTCGACATTGTGTCCCTGACATTAAAACTGTCTTTCCTCCTTGTTTCCTGTTGGTCTGAGGAGCTCCATTGTCTTTTTAACCGTCACTGTAACAGTCGTGAATGCGACCCTCCCAAGGAAGTCTTTCTCAAAGAAAAACCGGTGGAGCTGCGCACCAGATGAGATGCAAGAATGGTTCAAGTTCATTCTCCTCAGCAGTCTGTTTTTTGTTTCCAGCAATTATCTATATCCAGACCTCTGTGTTACCTTCATGCTGCCTCCTCACTCAGAAGCTTTTGTCTTCAGGTGAAAAAAGCCTGTTTTTCATTGGAAAAAATTGAAAAAATAGTGGATTTGCCTGCATGGAATACTGAAACATGCAGGGTCGTGTCGTTTCTGCATTTCCTCCTTTAACGTTCCCCAGCCCCCCTCCTCTACCTCCACCCTGCTGCCCTTTCCTGCTGACTCTGGCTTTTCTCCACCACTTTGTGAACAATTTCCACCTCCCTGGCTTGATGACATCATGGTGTTGCGCCATGAGACACATTAAAGTGTTGATGGCAACAGAGGAGAGACCAGTTCAAAATAAAAGGAGGAGCCTTTAATCCGTCCAACTAATGTTAGCACCGTTCCCGTGTAACATGTGCTTTGTGTTGTGGCTGGCTGCGGAAAACAAACATTCTGTTCATGTGAAATGATGACGAACTCCAAAGCCGCCCCGCTCTAACCTGTGTGCACTGCTCTAAGTCGAACCACATGTCCCTCTGCCTACATATGGCTCATATGGATGTCCTCAAATTGCACAACCCACATGTTTGTGTTTGCATTTACTTCTAAGTTGTAGCTGCCGATAACCTCAGAGCCTGATTTCGATCATGATGTGAATATCTTGCTGATTTATGCAGCATTTGAGCTTATTTGTTTCCAATAAAACCCAAGCATAAAACCACACATGTGTAAACCATATGTAATGAGGCCCACTAATAAACTTTGAAACACAGCAAACATTCTCCTGCGAAAGCCGAAGTAAACAGAGAGAGGAGCACAGATAAAGTATAAAACTTACCACAAAATGAAACTTTAAGAGCACGTCCTCAGTCCCAGCTCATAGTGAAAAGAGATTTTGGAGAATGGATGCGAAGTGATCACGCTCCTCTCTCTTTCTCTCCCCTGCTGTTGGATCAGGGCCTGTGATCTTTGGTCCTCAGGCTAAACAGACAAGAGCAAACACACACACACACACATACAGACGTCAAGCTACATTAGATCCAAACTCAGTGAGGCGTCTGCAATGCAAACAACGGCAGTCCTATTGCAGGATCCAGCCAGAGACTAGAGGCAGGCGTTTCAGTTTGCACTGGCTTCAACTGTGCTGTCTTGTGCTCACTTGGTATAAAATGCACACAGACTGCAAAAACACAGGTATTTCCAGGCAATATATTGCAGTATAAATAAGCAAAATGACAGAAATTAATATTCATTCTCGCTAAGTAACCCCATACACTTGGTACTACAGCTTCTTGTAGCACTTCAATACCAACAGCCACAAGTGGAACACAAACTTAACAGCTTCTTTGAAAAGCTGAATGTTGTAAAGGGGCAGATATAGACACATACTGCACATATAGCCAACCCTATGTCAGCTTGTATCATGTTCATAAGCAATACAGGGCTATTTGACAGATCATATCAGCTATACTACTATACACAGGAAAGTTCTTGATTTAGAATTACCCCGTTTTTCTGTGTTTCATGTGGCCCAATCAATGAGATAAGCAAAAAGCCTGTATTTTATGCAAATTTACTGACATTATCAAGGCTCTAAGTAACATCCGCTTCCTGAATGACAAGAGCAATGAGCTTCCTGCATTTGCACCCAAAATGCTGTCGAAACCTTTATGTATAATTGCCAACGCAGCCTCCATAATTCTCGACAGGGAAAAAGATAGAAAAAAAGGTGTGCACAAAACCAAAAAGCATTATGGCTGTGTTTGGTGAAATATGGTAGGTCATTTCCCATGGAAATTTTAGGTATATATTACCGACATGTCAGATTTGTATGGGATTAAGATCACATACGACCTCTGCAAAAACAGTTTTGTCCTCTTTTGAAAAATATGCACAAATTATATATAATTATATGCTGACTCTAAAACAAAAGCAAGGAAGAATAAGTGTCTGAAAACATTAAAACACATAATTTAATGCAACAAAATCTGAAGTTCTCCAGCTGCAGCAAACTCAATAGCAACTCAGCACTGTGACAATCTTTCCAAAATCCAACAACAAGAGCTCCAGGATCACTTTCCTTTTCTCAGTAAAAGCCCTGTAACTTGCTGGGGGTTGGTGCTATACATGCCAGGTGAGGATTGAGGGCTGTGAAAAATGCTGCGCTGTGAAGTTTTTTAACTTGTAGGCCTGTTTCGGGGAAAAAAAAAAGCTCCTCTGCCAGCTGCAGCTGGTTTAGCAGAGCCTCTGTGCTTTCCAGGGCAGATTTTGATCTTGCTGACTCTTGGCAGATCCTATGTACACTACAGAGCGCCTGACTGAGACAGCGCCCGGGGGCTAAGTGACAGAGCGGTCACTATGGCAACGTGCTTTCCAGGCCACCCCCTCGGTCGGCACGGGAGCGAGACGATGGGCCTTTTGTTTCTGTTACGCACCGTGGGGATGGACCTATGCGCTGTCTTCCTGTTGAGCTTCCTTCCTTTCTTTTCAATTATGAACAAGTTCATCTCCTCCCTCCCGCTGAGCTAATCCCTCACTGCTAATGGAATCTATTCATCATTATCCGAGCAGAGCTGAAGAACAGGGCTTTCAACGAGATATTTTGTTTTTGTCTCAAGGGTAATAAAGTGAACGGCTCGAATGACAACTGCAGTTCTTCAAGCCAAGGTCAAAGTTAATGATTGGACACCTACAGTAGAGTGAGCGGCCTCTTCTCGCACTGGAATGCAGCAAACCTGAGCTTCATCCGGACTCATGCAACTGTCGCTGGTGGTTAATAACAACTGGAAACCTGTTTAAAGCCCGTCTAAACACTAATTATCCTGCCTTGTTGTTTTGTTGTGTTTTTGTTTTACCCCATGAAGGAAATTATTAACAGACCCTCTCCTCCACAGCGATGCGCTATCCCATGACTCAGCTTTCAGTCATTTTCTCCAAGTGACCCAATTTGCTTTTCGATTGCAGATGTTGCCCTGCCCTACATCCTTGAAAATGAGACCTTAATCATAACAGAGCAGTCACGCATTACGGATTTGATGTATATTTTTTTCCCATCATGTTTTACTCAAACTTGAGTTGCATTATAAACTGCCTGGTAAATATTATGAATGAAAACAACAGTTCTTGTATTGTGGCTCCTGACGTGATCAAATATTGACAATAACCACGTCAGTTCAACTCAAAATAACATTTAGAACCCTTAATGACTGTTATGCTCTTTAGCAAAAATGATGGGAGCATCTGCATCAACTGCTCCACCATCGAAGTGAGAATATCTCGAGAATGAGGACCCCATATGGTGCTATTGTGTAGCGAACCTGCATAAAATTTCTTAATGTAGTTGCAAATAATTGTCATATATCTCAAGTCCATTGCATAAAACCAAAAATATGGGACAGACAAAATCTCATTTTCCAATGATCTAGCCAAACCTGTGCCAGCACGTGTCTTTGTTCCACGTCTGAGCTCCTGTGACGTCAATGTTTGGTCCTATTTTTTGTCCCTGCTAACTTATCGTTTGCTCTTTCCTGGCCTCACATCCTGACACTCAGGCATCCCCTTCCTGAGTCCTCTGCACGCTCCTCACTATTAAATAATCACTTAACCCATCCTGATATGACTTTAACTGTGCAGGAAAAGTGCGTCTGCATGTCTTTATCTCATATTAAATCAAAACAAAACAGAACCCCAGTAACAAACTATGAAGGTTGCAACTCGCTCAGCTAATGCTTCCCAAAACCTGTCCGTCAGCCATGAGCTGTTTATGTAAGGTCACAGCAGAAAATGTGCTCAGACTGAAGCCAGCATAAACACAGTATGGTGTTGTGGCCTGAGGTGAGGTCAGACACTATTTCTGACTGAGCATTGTTTGCTTTGGTTTAGATGGAAGAGCTGAGTGGAAGAAGTAGTGTGATATTTTTGTTGTCATGCACTTGGAGAAAACCACAATGGCCTTTCCTTCCCACAAGGTTTGTCCCTTTCCGCAGGGACAACATCCATGTCAAAGCCATCCGTCAGCATCATGAACTGCTGTCACTGTCCAAAATAAGTACGATAAGACAGAATGACGGTCAGCTGGGTGATTTATCAGCTTTCTCCTACCAGGGACGGCCCTCCAGAGTAAAAGTTTGTCACAGAATAGAAGCACTTTCTCTCCTAGATGCTTAACCAGTAATACTTGTTTCATAACCCATCCAACCACAATACTCCTCTTTGACAATGAAGAAATCATGTCAAAGTCGAAACCCTTCAGTGGAATTTATGCAGGGAGTCGAGCCACATTTGATTTATACGCAGAAGATGAAAAGGTCAGATTACACAAGGGAGCGAGTCGGCGTTATTTACTCATTGTAATGACACACGCCAAACCGCAGAGGGAAAGAAATATTTTTAATACCTCGAATTTCTGTGCAGCCGCAACAATTCCTGGCACATCGGACGGTCTTTCTGCGGTTCGCCTGGGACAAAGCTTCACAGGCTGAAAATGGCCACATTTGAATTTAATCACATTTCATTGTTTTTAATCTTAAATCCACACACACGTGCTCTCTGGTGAGGGAGATCACAGAAGCTGCCAATAGAATTTATAGCATCTTACATAGTGTCTTTTGCTCTTGATTAAGTTCATTAAAAAGTTCCTGCTTTGATTCTGCGGCTGCTACTGAAAAAAACCCAGTCTGGTCTTAATGATGCACAGCATCAAACAAACCAATCTGGGTAATTTATTCACTATTTTCAGCTTGCGGAGCACATTCTGAAACTGCGTGTTCCCCTTAAATAAATACACTGAATCAAAGCTCGGCCCTGGCTCAGTTATTCTCTCACACATGAAGAAATTCTTTCAGTAGCTGATGAAAGTTTAACAGCAGCCTTCAAAGTGCCAAAGAATCTGAAACTGTATCACAAAAGTGACTGCTGGATGTCTCTACAAGCCATTCATCACACACCTGTAATCAAGCCAGAAAACTGACGCCGAGCACTAAAACATAATGGAACGTCCAAAACAGCAGAGGTGCAGGCGATCGCTTTCCACGCAGTAAACAGAAACATGGTCCAAACCAACTTCTTTGTTCACGGTATCTGTGAAAGCACTCAGGAAGGTCCGCAGGGCGAAGGCAATTTCTCGTGGAAGCCGCAGCGAGCTTTCTTCACTTCCAGCAAGGTTGCAAAGGACTTTTCTGGAGAAAGTAAGAGCGCATTTCTTCCCATCTCCTCTTGACATGATGATCTTGGGTTTCAAGCTGTGCGAATTGTTAGTGCTGCTTCCCCCTTGTCAAGGCCTGCCAGAGTATCTGACCGAGAGGAAAACTGTTGCATTTGGAAACAAGACAGGCATGTGGTTGCCATCATGGAGCACCAGGTGAAGCTGACCTCGAGCAGACCCGGGTCAGAGAGTATTTACAGACACTTATATAGCTGGTTTCACTCTGTGTGTGTGCTGGATCAGTGAGATGCGGCGTGTCACTGAGAGTATGATGAAGTAAAAACATTTTGAAACAACCACATATGGGTTTTTGAAAGTAAAGGCCGGAACAAAGTCTGATGGCTCCTTGGACACCGCGGGAAAAGAACCAAGTTGGAGTGACTGCACCGAGTGGACTCATCCACAAGGCATCCACAAGCTAGAGGGAGACTGTAAAGTGCTTGGAGATCTTAACGGGCCACAGAAAATAAATATTGCACTTCAAATTAACGGACAGCAGCACTTTTCCTGGTGAGTCAGGAATAGCGGCCGCACCACGGTAACATTTGTTTGGTTGGGCTCTGTCGTTAAGACTCTTACCATATAACTGTGATGCCTTGGTTTGGCTCTGGCTGGAGAGCTTTGTGTCATACCATTCTCTCTTTCCCTCTCCTGTCCCTCTTGCTGCTTCCTGCCCGATCTAGTAAATGCAAAATACTGAAATTTCTGCCAAGTATTCTCCAGATTTGATGCCAATTTCAGTCAGTTATCCCCGTGCCAAAGGAGTTGAGGACCGTCCATTATTGACCGTGGATACAGAAGTTGGAAACAAATCTCAAACCGAGATCCACTCACTTGTTTGCTCTGGAGCTCTCTACCATATCACGCAATCTTCATCAGCAGATGGGGTTTGGTCACCTGTCGCGGAACTCTGGGACTTCTGTTAATGAAGACAAGCCTAGAAAAAGCAAGCAAGGAGTCCTTGAGTTAAGACTGTTTCATCAACACCCAAAAGAAGCTTTTCAGCATTTTCAGGTTGCCGATAAAACACTATATGTTTGGAGACTATGACACTAAATTGAAAACCTCCACCCACCTAACACAGTGAAACAACACATTTCAAATCATATTTGACCCTGATCTAAACTACAATGTGCTGCCAACTGCACACAGAAACAGCTCTAGTGGATGCAAAGTTAGAACTTGCCCAACTTTTATTAAGTTTTCTCTTCAGCAGGTCTTAACTGGAAATAAATCCAGATCTAAACGTGTGTTATTTGTGCAGCGTTGAAACATTTTTGTTCCATTAGACGATCCGATCACGTCCAAACTCCTTGAACGCAGTTCAGTGTTTGATAGAGCTAAAAGAAGGCTTTGTTTTTTTTCATGTGTTGATGTACTGTATTTGGCTTTGGGCATGTGCTTTATTTGACGTGCACTCAATGAACAACAGCTTTTCTTTCAAGGACAAAAACCTTTCCAGGAGTAGACGCAGAATCAAACCAGTTAGGCAATGTTGGCCAGTTCTTTGACTTTAGACACTTTTCAACAAGGGTAGGGCTGCAAATTCAACGTGACTCAGTGTGCCAACATGACGCCAGCTTGGCTCAGAGTAACTGCAACCCTTGGCCCAATGAATCCCTGTATATCCTTGTGTCATAAAAAGTGAACCACGGGGCACTGCTCGTCCCGCGAAGAGCGCATTTTGTGGGCTATGGCAGGTAATGGGAGGGTAATGGAGATATGGGACTGAGCAGGGGGTTAGGGCAAGTGGTTAATAGCAGCCAGATGTGTTCCTGATGTGAGGCGAAGTCAGAACGCTTTACTATGTAAATCAAGAGGATATATCCAATGTACCATCTTCATACTGACGTTATCGAGGTACCAATCAAGCAAATCAAGCAGTGCTCATGGCAGCAGGAAGCCACGTTGGAACCACAGCTGTGTGTGTGTTTGCTGACTGAGTTCATTTGCGTGTGTGTACAGTACATGCCTGCATGCTGACAGTGGCTGCATGTTTGTGTATGTTCCTGTATGCTATATATGAACATTCCTCTATGACTCTCCAAAGCACGGCGGGCTTTAGATCGACCCCAACTCAGAGCTCCAAAAATAGAGCCATGATCTCACCCTTTTCATCGATCTGGGCCACCATCCAGCAGCACGCCAACACCACATACTGTATCAATTACATGGACCCAACGGATTACTCTGTGACACAAAACACGTGTTTGCCCTTTATACGATTGGGTCTGTAGCAGTATACGCTGTAGTGCTTGGAAACATGGAGATTTAGGAGGTTCAGAAATGTCGTTGTGACAGGAACTGAGTTTGGGTAGTAAAAGTGAAGGCTGGAGCCTGTTTTTAGATATTTTGAAGGTGTTTGAGATGAATGAGCTCTATTAGCCGTGAGTAATAAACTCAAAAACTGAAGTGACACAATATTTTTACTATGGGGATGAGTACATACGCCCCTCAGAGCAGATCCAAGATAAATGTCTGCAAAAGAGTTGCTTGAGGAGGATGATGTCGAGGTAAAATAAATACTTTGTCAATTGGTTTTTGTGGTGAAGAAATTAAACATCATGTAGGGATGTTAGATTGTGGTGTTGGAGGATTGGAGAGATTTTGTTCCAAAACAAGAGCAGAGTCCAAAAAAAACATCTCAGTGCTATTTTGTCATTGGTTCTGATCTTCCTATAAAGGTTATTTTTCTGATAGTCTATTTAATACTGCCTCCAGACTGTGACTAACTAATCTTGGCTCAGCTCTCTTCTGCTAATGTTGTCTTAAACAACAAACATACCAAATACATGGGGTTCTACTCCGCTGCCTCCTGTTTGACCAAATATTCACATGCAGTTTAAACCAATAGAAAGCCACCACTTCTGTGCATCTTCAAGTGCTTTTTTGTGTGTGTTTAGGTTTCTGTGTGCCCCCCTTTTGTGTGTGTGTGTGTGTGTGTGTGTGTGTGTGTGTGTGTGTGTGTGTGTGTGTGTGCATCTGACAGAGGCGTGTAAGCCTGAAGGCAAACCCGCTGGACTTAGCGTGTCAAACATCTGCCCGAGCATGAACGGGGGAGTGTCTTGACCAGAGAGGCTCCTACAAGAAAGCAATAATCCCTGAGCCCTGTGAGACATCAGTGGTTGACGGGAGCTTTGCTAAACACAGTTTCTGAGACACGTCATTCATCAAACTCCATTTACTCTATTGCTCCAAAATAGTGTCGTGGTAGTTGTTGTCATTAATATCTTCATGCAGATCTACTCATAATGTCACTGTTCAAGTCTGAAGGCCGAGTTTATGAACAGGACCAAATCATCACAGTAAACCTTTCACTATGATGACCGTAATACTGTGCATTTAGGAAACAATGTAATTTAGTTAAAAATGAAAGTATTATTCTGCACACAGTGTTGGGGTTTGCTGGAGGGCAACAGTTTTGGACGTAATCGAGGTCGACTCTAAAGGTACTATGTGAGGGATATGGCTGTCAAAGGTTACTCCAAACAAATAGGGGGCAGCATATCAACAGAGTAACCGCTAACTGCTTCTCACTAAACTGTATGCTGTAGCTACGAGCTGCTGTTAAATAGGTCAGTTAGACTGAGTCTAAGGTCAGAGCACCAGGGGATTGTTGGTGTTTTGGCAGTTAAGCTTGTCTTAGCTCGATTTATGAGAGAAACTTGAATTCAAGAGGAGAAAGGTTGCATTTTTGTTTTTGCTAAGGAAAGTTAGGGTTAGTATTTTGCCATTCTTAACATTTTCTGAGTCTTGAACTGTCAGTCTATGAGTGGAGGCCTGAGCTACACTATCAGTAGCTTCGGACTGTTTAACTCCAGCATCATTTAATGCAACACTGTACTGATGTAATTTCACCCCACATCATAAACCTACTCTCTACACTACATGAACTTTTGCAATATTGCATATTTATTTTTACTTTTTACTGTGCTATAGTACAAAACACTACTTTATTATCCATATCTTACTCATGTGCAATTCAAAAATTTTCCAAGGAGAAACTAAGCCATCCTTCTCAAAACAATATTATTTTTACACTCTTTTTCTATATAATGTACATGTATAGCTAATTTTATTTTGTATCCCTTTATATAGTCTACTTGTTTTTTCTACGTCTCCTTTTTATTCTTACTGTCTTTAACAACTTAATTTCCCCGTTGTGGGATCAATAAAGTTTATATATCGCCTCTTGAGGTACAAAGTGGTATTACAATACAGGACGGGCAGGGGCTACGTGGTTAGCATGCTAACCATATCAGATATCGCTGCAACACAATACATGAATATCTGACAGAATGTCAGAGCTGTTACTTCTTCACATTCTGTTAATAATGTGAGTTCATGTAATTTTTTCAACTAAAATCCTGGATATATTTTACACATTGCATTTCTAACTGATACTCTGTTTAGCTAGCCATGAAAAAGTTTGGGAAAAGAGAGTTAACATGACAGCAGAGCTGCATCATGAACTCAGAACTCAGAACTTTTCCTGACCAGCCAACAATGAACTGTTGATGCAGAATTTTCTGCATGTCCAAGTAATACTGGGACATGTTAAACTGCATGTATATACATTAAGAACAAAACCGCTGAACTAGCAAATTATCTTATTGTTATTACTGTGGCCGGCAACGGTGCAAGATAATTAATTTTTGAATATAATAGTGCTCTCCTGAAGCCATACGTTAAATGAGAAAGTGAAAATGAAAGGGGCTGCTCTATAACTGGGAGAACATCTACAGGGACTATTTTGTGATTAAGAATGCATTTTTGTTTCATAACACACAATGCTGCTATGGAATAAAGCTCATTTGTATGCTTGCAAAATCAACCAAATTCATTGTCTGTAGGGTCGCTCCAGGCTTTCTGCAATGTGGCATCATCACATGCTCTGGTTTCTGGCTTTAAGGAGATACTTCTTGTTCGTCATCATTGTGAAAAAACATTAAGAACAATCATGAATACCTCACTTTTACTGCAAGGGGTTGTGTTTATCTCTTGCCGCAGTGTAAAGCTGTCTAGGTGGGGCTCCTTTCTCTTGACTTATGTCGGGTGCGTGTAGGCTGAAACTCTCTGTATCTCCCCTGCAAACAGATTGGTACCCTGGGAGTTTAGACAAGCAGTTCAAATCAGGGTCTGACCTCTGACCTCTGGGTAAATAGAATAAGTTAACAACCATCCTCAGGACAGATAAGACAGGCCGACTGATAAGTGAGGTTTTGGGAAAAGGAAAGCCTACTGGCATGATTAGCTTGGAGAGGTCACACAGAAGTCAACTCTTCCCAGCCGGCCTTGAAGGGGTTACTTAACTAAGCATTCATCCTATGGAAGGTTATCTGATTGACTGGAGGAGGCACAGCTAAAGTGCTGCCAGCCCACTCAGATAGTGTAAATTAAAGGAGACCGCTGAGAGCAGCCCAGCCCTATCCAGCCTCCACCCATCACCTCCTTTCTTCCTGATAAGAGGTGCTGACCACACGTCCAGTGGAGTGAGAGAGCTTTGGGAGCTGAAGCATATGGTTGACTGCTGTTCTGCATGAATCTTTCTATCAGCTCATATAAAAAAAGGAGGGGAACAGCTGGAAAAAAAAGAGCCATATGCACCATGTGCAGTCTTTTCATGCCACATTTTTGAGATTTCTCACCTCGGTCGTCACAGATTATGCGACATCTGCTCTTTCTGGCCTCACAAAAAGTATAAAAAGTGACGGGATGTTTGCTTTGATTGCAGCGAGGTGGCAACTAATTCATCACCGCAAGGCTGGCCAATAATGTGCAGCTGCACAGGAAAGCCATTGCCGGTCACTCCTGCGCTGTCTCAAGTGCTGCATCAGCTCCTCTTTGGCAGCAGTTCATCGAATACAAGCTGAAATCATGACAGTACGCGGGCAGATGTGGATATTTAGCTTAGTCCAGGCCTGATAATGATACAGATATAGTACGACAGTGTAATAACATACAAACAGTCAACATCATGTGCAAAATGTCTTTATCAAGGTGTTTGCCACAGTTCATTCACTTCTCTGTCCTATTTAACCTCAGTTTATCAAAATGTAAACAATCACACAAGGAAGTCGTATTTCATGTGAAGTAAGAACTTACTAGAGCTGCTGTGATGGAAACCAGATATCAAACTTTATAGCGCGTGGAAGTTTTCCCAAACACACTCACCTCTAAACAAGCCTGCTACAACTGACATCTTAGCTCACACGAGATGCAGAAAATTACAACCGTAGACACCCAGCTAGTTCATCCATTGCAAAAGTTCAGTGACAGAAGAGCTGTGGATCAGTGGGGTTTCTATGGTACTCTACATACACTGAAATAAACTGTCAAACTCACCGGTCTGTGATGACAAGAAACGTGCCTCTGAAAGTGCTCAGTCCACATAGAAAGCTGCAGGCGAACTGCAGATTTCAGCCCTCTTTCCCTCCAAATAAAAAAAACCAACACAGCATTACAAGCAGCCCAAACTGTTTCAGTTGATTCCCTGTTGCTGCTGTGGTCAAGTCCTGAAGAGCGCGTGTGTCTGCCTGAGCGTGTGTGCACACAGTCTGGGGAAGAGGTGGTAACTTCCTCTTGAAGTTGGAGACGAAGTGAGTAACAGAGTTTTCTCTCTCCCGGCTCCGATCCACAAGGAGCAGGAAAAGCTGTCATACTATCCCCCTTTTCAGATGGAAAAAAAAGAGGAACAGCCTAAAAAGGGCAAGCTCTGGGAAGAGGGGAGGGAGGAAAGCAGTGGTTGTGTGTGTGTGTGTCTGGTGTGTGTGTGTGTGTGTGTGTGTGTGTGTGTGGTGGGGTGTGATGTGGTAGTGGTGGGGGCCAGCCCTCTGTTGTTAAGGAAACAAGCAGAAAGAAACTCCAGGCAAATTAGCTCAAGTTTTTCCATGCACAGTCCAACGTGACAGGAAAGCAGCAACAACAAAGACGGAGCATTGTGCAGAGCTGGTGTGTAGCTGTGCGTGTTTTCACAAGTTGCTTTGTCAACCTTATTTGTTTTCATGCAGAGAGTTAGATGAGAATAGCGATACCATTCTCACATTAGTATGCTAAAGATGAAGCTAGACAGTCCTTATGCTAAGCTAGGCTAACTGGCTGCTGCCCTAAATTATGCTGGATTTGAGTAGTTTTGATCTTTGATTTCACAAACATTTAGAAACACATTAATTTGGCATCTTTTTTGTGCAGATAAAAAGATAAAGCCTTTAAAGTAAGGAAGCATATTTATCCACCTAGTGATATTATTCATGACTCCAGACATTCAGCTCCCACTCTCAAAGTGTTTTCATGCACTAAAGTATTATGTGCTGACAGAAAGTGTCACAAGAACTTCCCCAGAATGTCTGAAGTTGCAAATGCACTGCAAAGTGTCTCAATGCTGGTCTCGTGCTTACAATACAACAAAGAAACTCCAAAGTTTTATGTCACTTTATATTCTGAATGTCAGTTCAGAATTGCTGTGAGCATTTGCAACTCATTACCGGAGTCACGTTCCTCCCCGGCGCTGCAGCGCGCAGCTATAATGAAAAGGCTATATGGCTCTGGTGAAAGCTGCCTCACACAAAACATGGTAAACATGTAATCACAATAATATGTCAACTCCCATGCTGGAGGAGTTGACATACTAATTGCTAACAGCTGCGAGTGATAGGGAAAAAAACTCATCTGGTAGATTGCATCAATGATCGACCACACAACTGATTCGATGCTGGCAATAATCGTTGTTTTATATGTCACGTGCACTCTGAGCTCGTGCTTGTCATAATTTTGGAAGCGGCTTTACTACCAACGTTTCCTAAACTGCAAGAGACGTGTACCATCTCGGTGGGCTCGGCTGTAAATCCTCGTTACTACCAAGCTCCTTCTTGAACAAATTTTATTAAAGCCATACGCTCGGGAGGGCATAGTGACATTTTTCATTAGCGCTACCCCTACTCTTCATGGGAAAATAGAAAAGAAAAGCAGAGAGCAGTGAAATCAAGATCATTTTATTCGTTCGAAGGGTCAGCGTTAGAGCAGAGCTGTTATTGTGCTACACCCTGCTGGGGCTCGAAAGAACATCTTGGTCTCTATCCCGCACATTTCGCTCATTAACCCGCTCGCTAACCTGAGCAGGCTGCAGAATCACGTGATAGGCTCCCTTCCGTTGAAATTGCATATTGCACTCATTGGGCTTCCAGGCTCATCCCTCCAAATCAAACATCCTCTTACTGCCTCTTTCTTAAATTTCTCCTTCTCCTTATCTCATTGAAAAAAAAATCCCTGGATGCGAACAACACAAAAAGCAAAGCAGAAGGCGCCTCTCCAATATCTCTCACCATCGACTCAATCAATAAAGAGGAGGTGTGGGAGTTGGAGCAGGAGTTTGGGGAAAAGCTGAGTCCCCCTCAGTGCCAGGATTTAAATGTTTCTCTGAGCTGCATCAGTGATCACATTCCTGCCTGGATCTCCTCATGGCTGGCAGATGTCCACCTGTCCCTGGGGCTGATTTATACTCCAGCACTGGGTTGGTCTGAGGAGGGTGGATAAGTTAGGGGTATATGCACAGAGCCAGAGGAAGGGAGAAAAGACCAAAAGCAAGGGAGAGGAGGTGAAAATGAGGCTTAAAGAGAAATGAGAGCAGTCTAATTACAGGGCACCTATGGCTTCTAAGGCAGACTTTTCCTGGATCATGTCAGACAAACCTGAGCATGCCAGTGTGGTGTTCAGTGCAAATACACGGTATATCATGATAATCTGCTGCAGAGGCGGAAACAGGGAGGGATGTGTGACTGATGGCTGAGGAGGGTCTGTCTGCAGGTGGGAAAGGATGAAACAGCAGTGAAGGTGTGTGTGTGGAGACAGGGGGGGGGGGGGGGATATTTAAGCAAGATAGCACTCGTTCTCAAAGCTCGCTGGCAGCGCGAAGCGAGGCGATACGCACCAAACAGGAACAAAGGCTAACTACCGTCTTTAACCTGGATTAATATTTGCAGTGTGTTTCACGAGAGAGTCGCCTCACCCACTCATTTTCCAAAGGTTGCCACACAGAGCCTTTGTTGGTGATCCGCACAGTACGGAGGCTGTGCCGGTGAGCGGTGCATGGAAAACTCTGTGGTGTCAGGCTGAATTTGGTTGGTGAGGGCAGATCACAAAGCAGCACAAAGAGAAGAAACGCGTATTGCACTTTGGAGCGCATCAGCATTCTCAAAGTGCAAACATAACACGATGCACTTAGCAGAAAGCTGTTATTTTTTCCTCACGAAAGCCAATAATCTGATAATTGACATGGAAGCACAGTAATTAAAGCGTTGTCTTCCTTGTACGACTTCAGAGAAAAAAAAAAAAAACCACCACCCATAGATGACTCACTGAACACTGAAATTAATATCCTATGAGGGCGCCCTGAAAGAATTAGCATTGTTCCTTCTCAAATCAAAAACATGCTGCGATATCAAACTGCAAACACATGCTGCTAAGAACTTTAGCCTACGTCAAGTGACAACGCTGATGAAAACATAACATTGAAAAGCAGACAGGCTGAGTGAAGGGGGGAGGAGGGAAAACATTTTCTCTGTCATTTTCTAATGTGGATTATCATCAAGCTTGTCAAGGTATAAACACTTTGGCATTCGCAAGCCGCTCATTAAATCCTTGGCAAACCTGCAGATGGATCTGGTCTAGGTAGTTACCTTCAGGTTCTCTCCACACCCTCTTTCCAGTGCATGAAAACACATGTCTCTGTCTTTGGCCCCTGGTGCCCCCCATAAAAAAAGCGCACTAGAGGCATCTGCCAGCAGTAGCTTCTTTATGGGGCAGATGGGATCCCAGAGCAGGGAGCTCCTGTGCATGGGGCTTGTTTTGTGATCATAAGTCTGATCCTTCTTCCTGCTGTGATTTTCCAATCCCTCCGCATGCATAAATAATAAATCACAATGCACATATGTAGGCACATAGGTGTTTCTATGTGCCTACATATGTACTTGCACACATGTATAGAGACATACAAGCACATACTGTCCATACTGACTGACTGATTCTTTCTATGTTAATACACCTTCATCCTCCCCACCCCCCAAAAAAGTTTTGATAATTACCTCTAGTAGTTGTGCAGTGAGAGTTTTGGTCTATTTATTCAGGAACACTCTGCTGTCACCTCTACATTACGGAGGTGAATCTTGGCTGGGAGGTTCAAAGCTTTGAGAAACCTCTCTCCAGGAACAATGTCCTCATAAAGACCTGGTCACACCAGGGATAGCACAGCAAAACTCATCTGCACATCCTTGCAAAATATTTGAAGGCTGGTGACGTTGGGACTTCTCATAGGGGTAGCTGGTGGTGGGAGTGCCAGTTGTTCAGACGGTCCATTATTCTGAAACCTGAATAGTCTAAAAAAGGTCAGAAAGTACCCAAACAGTGTCAGTGTCAGATGGTTGCTTAGATTGCTAGGGTTAGAAAAAAATGTCAAGGTCACAGGCAATCAGAGGCAGAGCAGGGGTGCTGGGAATCTGAATAATGGGCCATCTGAACAATGGCATACGGCACCATTGGTGAAGTGCTGTAACTGGCCAGCTAAGCGCTTAGCACACATTATCTACCCAAGCATCATTATATTTTGTCCGTATGGTGCCATTTACACCCCCTGACATTTGGTTCTCGGACATTATTTCATTCAATAAAGATTTTTATTGAATTGAATTGAATAAGCTTGCAAACTATGTTCAGTAGTTCATTAGCTCGGTCGCCAACATTGCGATGCAGTTGTACCATGAACTCCTGTCTCGTAACTGTCTGCAAACTGTTGTTCTTTTGCGGAGCAATTTAAACATACCCTGGATGAGGTTGAATAAATGTGGGTGGTGCTTTACAGCTAATAAGCTACAATGGCTCCCTGTCCTATATTATAAATATTATACATCAGTAGTTTCACACTATACTTTAACGTATTATCCAATGTCTAAGCTTTTGGAAGCATGTCAAGAAACAGGGTTTAATACCTCACTTCCGGCACACCCATGCTTAATAGAAAGGATATTGAGGGAGAGGTCTGTTTAGTATTAGGCGGGAAGTACGGGACAGGAAATGGTCCAGGCTTTCACAGAGATGGTCCATCCAGGGTGCAGGAAGTGGTCCGACTACCACGAGGGCTAGGATAAGGCCCTAGTGTTCACTTTGCAACCCCACCTCGCTCTTTGTCCCTGGACACAGAGGGGTTGACAGAGGTTGGAGGAGTGGAGGAGGAATGGAAGGACTGCAGAATTTGAGGAGAGGGCTGAGATTACATAAACATATCAACACTGTGGCAACTCGTGCCTCCTCAGTTATATAGTCTCCCTTCCTCCCTACCTCCTCTTCAACTCTTCCACTTTTTCACCTCAGTTCATGACAGTGAGTTGCCGAAAGTCATGAGGATTCAAGCACTTCAGCTGAACCTTTCACATTCCTCCTGCTCAGCTTATCATGATGGTGATCCCGGTGTCAAGTTAGGTGTTATTGAAAAGAGTGAGGTTTCATTTATTTAAAATGGTGAGCATTCCTTGCAAAATAGGAGACAGTGTGTCTGCAGGCTTGTGCTCTTATGCTCTAGTATTATTTACTTGTGGTTCTGATAATGTAGGAATGTAATCCTTTTCTACCATGCACACATTGGCCGTTTTTTTAGCGATGCTAGCAGCTTAGCTTTAGTGTTAGCCATGTTGGTTGTTTGATTTGTCAGGCCATTTTCATCAAAACTACTGGATGGTTTGCCATGACATTTTATATGGACATTCATGGTCCCCAGGGGACGACTCCTGCACTGACTTTGGTGGCGGCTTTTCCTCTAATGCCATCAGCAGGTTGCATTTGTGGTTAGGAGTGAAATGTCTCAGCAGCTGTTGCGTGGATTACACTGATCCAGTCATTCATGATGTTAGTTAACTTTGGTGATCTTTTCCTCGGTTAAATATTTCTATTTGGCCAATAGTTTGGTGTATGACCAAATATCTTCATGATTAAGAGGTGCATATGCAGCATGCTTCTGCAAAGCAACAACAAAGCAAGTTGAACCAGGCAGAATGCCGTATTTGTACTGTTAAACCCGCAATCGTCTTGAGGAAAGATAAAATAGCTGCTGCCGTGATAACTTTGCACGTTGCACAATCCTGTATGTGAGTATTGCAAAGCATTGTGCAGCGTTTTGGCATCTGATAAGCCTTTAAACACATTAATCTGTTACTCAAACTGGACTTCGTGGATCATATTCCAAGGTCTCTGCAGTGCACACTCGTACCAACACAGCCCCTTGCATTGTTTTAAGGGCTGTTTTCGATCTGAATCCCTGTTAAGTCTTGTTAAAAATAGTGAAGCATAAATGCAACATGAAAACATTACCCAAGTGCATATGTCGATCCAACAGAGAACTGGCACATATCACTTAAACAGTGTTTCTATTGCTGAGGCCATGCACATCTGAACAACATTACAAAGACCGTGCAGGAGGCCACAACTGAAACAGCTCTTTTATAAACCCGTTTTGCATATTTAAGAATAGCTCTTTGTGTGCATGCAAGTATGCACTACATGGAAACTATGTGACTGGCCAACTTCCTTCAACAGCCTTGAAGTGCTGGATTTAGAGGATGCAGCGGTAAAGCCCTGCAGTGAATTCCTCTATCAAGACAAGGTCCAAAACAACAGGTTTATTAACAGTCAGTCAGATTAATTCACTGTCAGTCAGCCGAGAGCACAGAGGGAGTCACATCCAGCAGAGAGGGAAACGGTCAGCTGCAGTCCAAGATAATGAATAATTATTTCCACCTCTGGCCACTTCTGCCAGCAGCACCACTCCTAGCAACACCAAAAATCCCCTTCTGTTTACACATCGGGCATAATGATGGGCTTTCTTTTTCAGGCAACTGTAAAAGATGCTAAGTATATGCCCCAAAATAAACACGAACAATGTTGCACTGTGTTTATGGCTTCCCTCATAAAATTGCCGAAACTTGATTGGCGACGCTCGTTTGCTGAAAAACTGCTTTCCATTTTGAGACGGAGAGCAAAAACACCAGAGCCGTTCAAATTCTATTAGCTGTGCTTTTAAGTCACACATGAAATCCAACAAGGACATTGTCAAAAACAGATGAAAGTCGTGTGGTTGCATGTGCTCTTCCAGGCTGACGTACATCCTCCTTATAAAGGCTTCAGAAATGACTGGAGGAAATTATGTAAAACGCTTGTAGTCAGAAAACTTTCACATTTCGCACGACACACGACACTCTGCAGTAGCTCCACTCTCCGTCACTGGAATGAAAGAGCTGAGCTGCCAAGGCAGGAAAATTGCAGCCGGCATGTTTCGAAGCTCACAGCTGTTTTTTGCAGAACAGCAGAGAATATTATGGGGCATGACCACGGCCACTAACACTTACACAGTGTCAGATTTGAGGCCGACACTAAAAACGGCAAGAGTAGTGATTATGGTTTGATAAAGGCATCAGTCCCAGAGCGAGCTGGAGCCAGTTTGCTTGTCTCTGCTGCACACACACACACACACACACACACACACACACGCACACAGACATATGGAGATAGACAGAGACACTTAGGCAGAGAGGAAAAGAGACAGCAGCTGTTGACTGTCAAAATGACAATGTCGCTGGTTGGCCGCCATATTCGGAATATTCTGCTTCTTTGGCCCCGTAACCCTGCCACCACCCTCGACCTGGCCTCCAACCCTGCATTGCGTCTTTGTTAGCTCTAGCATTGCAGAACAGACACTTTCCAAACATGCTGACGGATGGATTCTCAAGAAAAATAGAAACCCAATGACAAATTTATCAGTGCAGCAACTGGCCGAGGAGGAAAAACAAAACAGAAAAAAGAGTAATGGAGCTCAGGTTTCTCTGCTGGCCTCTTAAATTAATTAACTGCAGCATTGGATCACACAGGGAGTTCATCAACAGCCTGACATGCATGCTATTTCTTCTTTAGAGTTCAACATTAACACTATGTCGACACCGTTGACTGGATTCTCAGGTCAGGAGGGGAAAATGACCCCGACTCTCCCACGTGAAAACATCCGCAGGTTTCAGATACAGCATTACACAAAACATCACATCTTCACTTTCTCCCCGCCCTCGCCCTCCTGTCCCAGCTGAAGTCCGGGCACCAGCACCGCTGAACGCCACACATGCGGCGAGGAGAAGCTCCAAACTGCAGCGCGGGCGCCGCAGGGCTTTTCACAGGTACCAATTTGGTTGACACATGAACAATTCAGACCAATTTACAAGAGTGCAATTGCTGCGTGTTTTGAATACTTAACTGTTTCTGGTCCCCAGTGGACAAAGAGCCTGGACGCGCTTATGAAAAGGAGAGAAAATGAGTCAGAAAAGTTTAGAAGCCTCTCGCGTCTCTTTCGATATGGAAATAATTTGATGATTAGCATGCTTAGAAAATCATTTATGAATGTTAAGCTATTGCACAAGACTGCCTCACACATGTTTCACCGACTAATGAGGTGTTTACACATTTGTTCCCAATCTGCATTATGCTTCAGAGATCAACACTTCTTTGACAGTATTAGGTAGACAGCTTTCTGTTCAGTTCCCAGTAATTTGACCCAATCAATTAGCAGTAAATGAATGCAATGTGTAGCAAGTAACTGCTACACTACAGCGTCACATTGAGCCACAGTGTGATACCATATCATAGAGTATAAAGCTGCTGTTACTGTGTGTTTGCCACAGACAGAATGGGAATAATTCTCATGAAGGTGCATTTGTGTTATATGAAAGCATGATTAGTAAAACATACAAAAGCACAGTACTTACATTGTCCCGCGTGCATTGGTTAGCCGCATCAGATCTTGTGCTTCCATCAGATCCTTCACGCGGGGACCAGCTTACTTTATCTAACGTTATGATCAAAGGCTTTTCGATTTTATGGGGCCCACTGGAGGAGCAGTGCCTCCCAGTTCACATGTTATCTGAGAAAAGAGTTAAGAATTTGTTTGGTTTCACAGTTAAAGAGTCACTCGCTTAAGTGCAATGACCCTCCTGGAGGCTCTGGCCTAAAACAATGTAAGCTTGTCATCAATTCATTCTGGCAAATGTCTTTGTAGCTGTGAGGGTCTCATGATGATGCAGAGCTAATGGCACAAACAGACTCCTAATGACTGATTCTGTTCTTCTGGCAGAAAGAGAGGGACATCGATTTTCTCTTGCATAGCTGTTTGCACAAAGGGGTCAGTCGGTTCATTCTGAAGCCAGCTATCAAGGAGGGGAAAAAGACGGCAGCAAGATTTTAACATGCCTTGCTATGAAAACAGACAATATTTCTACCCTCATTCACCCTGCCAGTCTCGCTCTCTGGCCAATAGTCACCCTCCTGGGACTTAGCTTGCCAATCAGGTGCCAAATAAATCCACACAGGCCCTTCCCCTGTGAGCCTGAGCCTCCACGATATACACAAGTTCCCCAAAGGATGCCCGGCCTCGTAGTCATCCCCTTTATGAAAACAGCCACTCCTATCCTTGCATGCACTCACACGGCGTTAGACTTTTTAGAATTGAGCTTGAACTATCCCACAGACTTGAGCTAAAAATACAAGCCCTCGCTGGTATTCATGAGTGCTGAGAACAAGTTCAAGTGAGACACCAAGCAGAAATGTGGGGGTAGGCCGGCTGTTTGGTTGTAAACCACAGACAAGACTTGGGAGTGCAGCGCTCTCAAAAGACACATAATGACATAGAAAGTGGCATTAATAATATGTCGACGAGCTGTTTCCGTTCATGCCTTTCTGACAGTGAGCGGCTGCTATGAGTATGAAGATACCACATGTATCAGACTGTGCGATGCATGCTAAATGAAGATAAGTAGAAAAGAATGCTAAGACAAATGTGAGTGCGTGTTTGTCTGAATTATTTTTTTCAGATGTGCGAACCCGAGATGTCGCTATTTACATCTCAGTTTATGCACATCCAAGTCCACACCATTTATATGTATGTGTGTGTGTGTGTGTGTGTCCAATGATGCAGGCCAGAGCCATTAGATGCCGTCTCCTCCTCCTCCCTCTCATTAAGGTGGAGCACGGGGGAGTGTGCTGGAGGAGTGTAATCGAGATAATAACACGGTTGCGCAGACAGCTGCTGATGGGGACGCAGAGCCGAGCCAGGTTGGAAATCAACGCTGCTGAAAGTCAGAGTGCAGGTTTGCTCGACGCCGCATTCTGAGGACAGGACCCAACAGGCCAGGAGGCAGGGGCCAGAGCAGATGTGAAAGGTGGATGAAGCGGTGCCTCTGCATCACTTCTTGTGCACGTGTAAAGGAGTACTCCACAAATAAACACTTAATTACTCACTGCCTGCAGGCTTCACGTCGGTTGTGACACGTCTGTAGCTTTCTCCTGAGGATGGCTGCTGAATCCCAACAGTGAGCAAGAATCACAGCAAAAGCACAAACCCTTCACAGTCCTCTTCTCCACTGTTGATTCGTATCTCCACGCTATCACACTTCATAGCTTCAAAGCTTACTGTTCAATTTATCGTCAATATAAAGTTTTTTGGAACATGGAACATGCGGAACTGTTCTGTGACGCTGTTATGCTGCAAGAGGAGAGTTTAAGAACTTTCTATGGAAGATGATTTTACTGCAAGAAATATTTTTTTCAAAATAAAATCATGAGTTGTTCTAATGTGAAAATCACCAGCTTAACAGAATTTAAGAAAACAAGTCAGACAAACATAAGAAATTCAATAAAATCAGCCAAAAAGCTGTTTTATTGGTAGTTAGGCTTGATTTTAAGCTGTGCTCGTTTCACACAAATGAGCACTTTCACGTCTGACCTCATCCTATTTAACCTTGTGTTTGCTGCACTTAATTGAATTTTAAGTCACAAGACTTTAACTTGTGGATGTCAGTTCTGAATGTGATAACTAGACATTTTAAAGATATGCTATCCAGGAGTTGTTGGTTATTTTCAGCACTGTAGCCACCATTTTCAAAGTTTCCTGTTGGATGCATGCTGCTTTCTGTCATGTACCCTCACCTGTGTGGCATCATTGGCTGGAGGCTACACACCCACTGCCTGAAGGTTGCAACCCAGAAACATCCTGACCACAGCAAAATAATGAGAAGTTAACAATATAGAGGCAGAGGGCAGGGTCCTCCAGATTTTCAGCGCAGTATTCCTTTAAGTGTAAACTGGAAGGAGAAGGCATATGTGTACATGCACTCACCAACAGCACAAGCCTGCAAACGCACACAAACACCCACCAACATCATAATAATTACAGCAGTCCACAGCCACATCAGTTGGTACACACCGCTTCCTTTTTTTCCTCTGAATCACTCAGGCATCCGCTTCCTGTTCGCCCCCACCCCAGAAGCTTAAGCCCCATGTAATCGTTCAACACCATTGCACTTCCTCTCCTCTGTCCCATCCTGCCGTCCCCCTCTGCGGGGAACTGTTGACTCATGGTTGACTAAATCAACAGTTTCGGGCTAGAGGCATCCATCTGGACTGCGGTCACCGCTGTGGCTTGCTGGTCATTTACCTCTTCACCGGAACAAACCCCTGCAGATATTGTCAACATGCACTGACACTTGTGATAACAAGCTGAGCTGCTTTTCATTGGAAAACAAGCACTTTGACACCATCGCACAGTCGGTGGAGCAAAGTGGTGTCGAAAAGTGAATGAGCAGCTCGTATTTGTGCCAGAACAAGTTTGTCACAAGGTCTGTTTTCAAGACCCGAGGGTTTCCCGGGAAGCAGATATCCTTCCACGCTCTGTTCTCAGAGAACTCCTTTAGCCTGCAGACAAGTGTGACCTTCATTTCTTCGAACAGACATTAAAAACAGCAGGAAATTTGTTTGGTTGCAAGCCATTGGCTGCACATCAGAGTGGAGGAGCGCTCGAAAATGTTGATCCGTCAGCATCTTGTCCTGATCTCCAGTGCATGCATTCACACCTTTTGAGTCAGCGGCTGCAGTACTTAATGATTTACTCCTCCCTGTGAAGAGCTGCGGCAAGAGCTGACACGCACAGGACAAATCTCATCTTTTCTGTGCACGGTCAAACCATATCAAAGCACCGTCTCACTGTGAAATATCACTTCCTTCAGGCACTGCCGAAAATATATTGCTGTCATTCAAAATGCAGAGCTACTGGGTTCATGAACCAGTTGTTCCTCGCATGTCTGTAGCACGGAGAGGTCAGAGTAAGATGATATATTTTCGGGGATATACAATGCACAGACTCATCCTCGGGGCTCAAATCTGAGCCCCGGTGATTTACGAAATGTACAATTATGAAATCTCTGGGGATTCAAATCTCTGCAGACGCAGCACAGCACGAGCAGCCAAAAAAAAAAAAAAAAAAAAATCCACCCTGACAATCTCTGCTGAATGCTTTCCACAGCCTGTACATCTGATAGTGACTCACCTCAAGCACGCTGAATACATCAGCACCTGAGAGCTCGGGGAGTGCAGCAAGTAAACCCTGCCCGTATGGAAGTATGTATTTGATGTGTGCGTGAATACATGTGTGCTCGCATACGTGTGAATGCACTGTGTGTGCATGCATTTTTCAGCTCTCCCTCCCGTGACAGGGGAATGCAAAAAAACGACTCCCTCGGCGTGGAAGCCGTCTGCCCCACTTGTAATCTGCTCGTGCAGTGTCAGGGTGTTTACACTGAGACTGCATGCTTGGGAGAAAACAAACGGGCAAGACTTAAATCATAAATCAGTTTCCTGCTCAGGCCCCCAGAGTTTATGGGATGCATTACAGCGCGATGCTTATCACCGATGAGATGGGTGACCCGCGATCTGAGAAACAGCCAGAAATGCTTTGCCCACATTTGAAAAGTTCTCTGCTCCTTCTCTGTTGATGCTTGTGGATAGAAATAAGCTGCCGATTGTGTTTAACGTTGAACGTCGCCGCGTCCGCACTCGCTCAAAGGACATCTTGTTTTTTTTGCTGCACTGGCTGAAATCTAACAAACATCTCCTCTGAGAGAATGAAATTCCAGAGCTGCAGCTGTGGCGTACAAAGCAAGCAGGGCCAGACTGCATGATCCCCCCCCCCCAGACCGTTCACCTCTCTCACAGCACGTAGTCCCCCCCTCCCCGCCGCTTTCAGACTGGACTTGTCCTGGATCCAATCTGAGGAGCTGCAGCATTAGCTGTAACATGAGGATGAAGCCAGCGTATGAACGGGAAATTAACTGGATGGAGTGAAATGCGCCTTCAGCGTCCAAGAATAATGACTATACCTTGCACATTCCTCTACGTGGACTCCAAACCAAACAGCTTCCTCTGATTAGGTTTCTTCATCGAATGTCAATTAGACAAAAACAAAAGACGTTTCATTTAATACAGAAAGCGGCGACTCTTTTCAAATTCCGGTTGCCTTTTCAGCATCCAAGTGTTCTCCTTATGGGCTCAAAATATTCCTCACACGAACTTCAATCAAAAGAGCGTTTTTGGTCGACACCGGCGTGTATTTTCAGCATTCTTAGCTCCAGGTGACTCATCGTGGCATCACATCCAGGGACCCAGAAATAGAAACGACTCGACTCTGTTTGGTCGGACGGTACAGTGTAGGGGGTAATGTTTGGCCCGGAGGCTCGGCGAGGCCAGACGTGCAATCTGGGGAGCTTGACTGCCAAGTTCACCCCAGGACATATGAGTGGGGAAAATAAACTATTACAGGCTCACCAAATATTCACTGGAAGCAAAGGGGCAGTTTGCGTGTGTGTGTGTGTGTGTGTGTGTGTGAGAGAGAGATGATGCATGCGAGTGTGTAGTGGGAACAATAAACACAGCTTGAAGCCTTGAACTTGAGGCTGTTATGCCAGTTTTAATACATATTGGAGCATAAACACAGGTGACACCTTGTCAGAGTTGAAAGAAATTCTACTAATTTGAAGGGGAGGCACCAGTTAAGCAGATGAAATACAGTATTATTGTACAAATATTTGTGCGTGAATGTGCACACCAACACAGACACCAGTCATCTGATCTGCAGAAAGACGTTCACACTTGCTTCCTTTTCTCCTCTACGTAACGGAACCTTCACGGCGCTCCCGTTAATCTCTCCTGGTCCCGTCCGCTCCCCCTGATGGACCAGGTGTTCGGGCTGAAAGCCTCTTATTAACCTGCAGCTGAGGTGGCGAGCGTGCAGCAGACGATGGAGGACAGAGATCAGTTGGAGCCCAATAAATAACAGTGAGGCCCTCTTAAAGCTTATTTTACAGTACAGGGGATCATTTACAACGAGAGCGCTGCTGCAAAAATGCACTCTGGGCTTCGGTGCAAAGCATTTCTGCAGATGGAGGAGAAGTTAAAGTTGTGGTGGAAATGGGGGTCCAGGTTTCAGCATGAATGCGTGGAGAGACATTCAGACATTTGAGTTTCTGTTTCATTGCTGCCTCAGAAATCTTTACCAATCGAGGCAAGAGAAGCCGAATTTATTCATAGAGTATCTTTCAACAACAAGGCATTCAAAGCGCTTTTTTGGTAGTAGCTTAACAGTAATTATTCGACACACAGGAAGCCACTTTCTTGTTCACG
Source organism: Chelmon rostratus (assembly GCF_017976325.1). Lineage (NCBI taxonomy): Eukaryota > Metazoa > Chordata > Actinopteri > Chaetodontiformes > Chaetodontidae > Chelmon > Chelmon rostratus. The sequence goes on from NC_055665.1 coordinate 8,297,640, forward strand.
GTGAGGACTCTAGCAGCAGCTGTCTGATCGGCTTTCTAGTGAAACGCGTAAAGACGCATTTACAGCAGTCAAGCTGTCTGCTCAGTCCTTTAAATCTTTATATTCTTGAGATGACAGTAGGCCAATGCTGTAATTGTCTTAATGTGGAGGTTTAGTTCTGACTACACCAAGATTTCCATCTTGGAAGTGACGTGAAGCTCTGACTTTTAATCGTTCTTTTTTGCCTCCTCGAACAACGATTTCTGTTTAACTGGAGGAAATTCTGCGCATCCACTCACAGATTTGCACTTACTCTGTGATTGTTCAAGACTATTCTCACTTCAATAAACGTCTGCAACGTCAAAGTGTTTGCATCGGAATCAGGCGCACAACAATGAGTCCTGCAGAGTTTAAAGCGTCCCCAGAGCGAACATGGCTCTTTCGGTATCTGAATTCAATTAACACAGGAAGAGATGTTATCTGTGTAATATTCAGACTTCTGAAACTGTTCCTTTATCCATGTTGTTTCAGTGGGCTTCACACAGAACGCTGTGCGTCACTTCCAGAAAAAATAAAATGATACGCTGCCACATTTTTCAAATACATTCATTTTCTCAGGGGAAATGATAGCCTGTCAGGGATTTCAGCCGCCGCCGCTTAAAAAAAAAAAAGTGGTGCGCGAGAGGCAGAGCCCGTTTTTAAAAAGGCATGAAAAGAGCAGGTCTTAATTTTCTAAATCTAAACTGAGCCAAAGTATACACACCCTGCGAGTGCTGTAATTCATGCTGTAATCTATTTCTGTCAAGACGTTAAATGGTTTTCAAACGGCAGAGGCAGCGTGTGCTTCTCATGAATAATGCATGTGACACAGCTTGATGCATGTAAGGGAAGCGTTAACACAACTGTGATGCTAGCAAAGACTGACAGGAAACATATTTTATTACATCTGCAGAGGAAGCAGCTGCAGAACACAAACAGAACATGAAGGCCAGTGCTGGAAAGTAACTCACTACATTCACTCAAGTACAGTTACTCAAGTATGCAACATTTGGAGGTACTTATGAGTATTTCCATTTTCTGCCACTACTTTCTATGGCACTTTTCACATATGTCATATGGCTGCGAGTCACTGGCAGTCCTGCCTAACAGACATCTCCCCTCTAAACCTCTCAGATGATTTCATTTAAATCACCGATTTAAAGGCTCAGGGAGGGAAAATTATGAAATATTCTACAAATGGCACAGATCAGTGGAAAATCCCCAAAATAACTTCAGAGTTTTGAAGCAGAACTTTGTTATTTTCTTCTTTCCTGCCCCTTCAATCATCTCAGGACCTCTCAGATTCATGTTACTGGCCATCGCAGGAGGCCTGACCCCCTACTGGACTGTATGTAAAGCTCCACTTTGAGCAGCTTTAGCAGTAACCTGCTGCTGACATACGGATGAATTACAGCGATGTGCCATTTTTCAGAGTACTTCTTAGACTCTTGAAGTTCATTTTGCAGGACTTTTAGTTTATTTTACATTGCTGGAATGGTACTTTTATTTAATTAAAGGATCTGAATACTTCCTCCACCACTGATAAACACCCTGCTAACTGCATGGCGACTCAATGACACGCCATAAGTCCAGAATGATCCCTAACAGACCAAACCTCCAAAGTGACTGACAGAAACCACACGACCAAAACCCAGGTCTGCTGAGTAAGAACCACCAGGTTGCTGTGCTGACGACAGACCTCTGGAGACTTCGATCCCATTTCCTACGTCTTACCGCTGTTGCAGCCCCACACGAAAGTATGAAAGTGCAAAGCAAACCAGCAGCCAGGATGGGACTGATCCCAAACCAAAGCCCTGAGGAATTTACATCTGGACCACTACGTAGCCAGAGTTTGGTCCAGACTTGTTTCTTTCCTACTGGGTGCCTGGCACCACTTGGGAAATCCTAGTTTGGTTTTAGCTAGCGGCACTCCACCCAGCCCTCATTGGGGTTGAGGACACAACCGCAAGAATTACACCCTATATGAATGTTTGTCACCCAGTGTCTACTATAAGAACCGCTGTGCACCCACTTCACCCTGACTGAGCGAGAATAGACCTGAGCAGTCAGTCGAGCGTTACCCAGGGAAGCCTGTAATGACTACCTCCGGCTCTATTTGGCTTTCTGTGGGAAGAGTGATGGCTCATAGAGAAACAGAAACAGTAGGTGAAAAAAGAAAAAAAAAAGCTCTCTGTGACTGTTGTAGGTGGGTTTTTGTTTCTATTCCTGAATTTCACTTCTTTTTTCTCTCATGCAACAAAGCCAATGAATGTGTGGAGCAGTTGTCGGCACACATGGTCAGAAAGCACCGGTTTGCAATCCAACAGCTGGGGAAAAAAATGTATGCATACCAGATAAAGGATAAAATAATGACCTAAATAACAGACACTTGCAAGACTTGAATTAAAAGGACTCTAACAAGTTTTATCTTCTAGCCAACAATTCTGGTACACTTCATTTACACAAGTTTAAAATGTTTGAATCAATACTTTGTGTGAATGATTGTCAATCTGCAGGCTCTTGAAACTTTCAGCAGTAATTAATTCACATTCAAAGTGTCAATGTAGTTGAAAGCGCCTCTATTATGTATTTTCCTTCTTGTCAACAACTCATGAAAAGACAAAAAAACATGTTTGTCTGCCTCTGAGACATTTTTAGATCTGTACTTTACCATGCATGTGGCACTCAGGCCCATTTGTTCCTACTTAATATGAAAATCTCAACAGGTTACAAATATGTCGCCTTATTTTTTGTAAAGTTTGAGTAATTTCCTAAAACAGCGAGGAGCTGTGGAATAGCGAATTTGTTCTGAACTACTAACACATGTGAATTATTACACATTTGGTGCAGCAGTGAACATTAAGAGTGACAGGATGGTGGATGTTGGATTGACTCAAAATTAACTACAGTGCTAATGTTCATCACAGCTGAAGAATTATGGTGTCGCTCACAGTTTTTGGACAACAATGGAGGTCTGTGGGACAGAGGAATAAGTTCAGTCAGATCTGGTTACACAGACAGTTGTTTGTAGATTCATTAATTGTTGGTTTTGAGCTATATTTTAAGTATAATTAGAGCAATATAGAGAATTATTATCCTTGTCCTTTAAAAACCTAAAATTCTGCAACATGATGCAAAATCAACTTCACGTGGACAAATATGAGGAATTTGATCGTGGTTGTGATTTGCAGCTTTACAAATATGTATGTATTACATACGTGAGGAATCACTTGTAGGCTCAGTTAACTTTTGAGCAGAGGCCATTGTGGTCCTGAGTAGTAATTACAGGAAAATGACACAATTTGTTTCTGTTGATTTCCTCAGATTGTCTGCAGTCAGTTGCTTTAAAGACGTCGTCATTAGGACACCTGACGACCTGCTAGAAGTGCTGGCGTGGTGTTTAAACCAAAGACGAATTAAATTTAGGAGAGGTGTGTTTTACTGTTTATGAATTCTGCTTGTTCATTGGTAAGAGCAGCAAACTGTTACTTCATCTCTCAGAAGTCATTGTGCACACATAGACATTGTATGCAATATGGTGCAATCCGTATTTGTTTATCTGTCAACTGCAGAAACTAAATCAAACACTGCTCTGAGTGGAAGAGCCGTGCGCTGACTCTCTCTCACTTAACCCGTCTGCTTCATCCTGTGCTTTGATGTGTGTCTTGGAGATAAGACTGAGCTCTGAAGTTTGACTCTTTGATTGGAGAAAATATTTACAGCGTGCACACAGGCAAAGAGACGCGTCTCGGCCGCCCACACCAAAACTCGCTTTTGAAGGGGCAGCGAGAGGAAATCCAAGGGCTGTTTGCCACCAAGTGATACGGGACGAAGGCGTGGAAGGCTCTCAAGAAGAAGAGGAGGAGGAGGATGTGAGAGTCAGAATTTATTCAGTGTTTTGGTAAATCTGGTATCTTTACTGGAATAATGATGAGCATAAAGCCTTGTGGTTTCTCAGCACAGCGCTGGTGGGCTTTGTGTTCCTCCTCATTCTCATAAGTCGGCTGTTGAACGCCGACACGTCTGATGCCAAAACTGAATATCCTCCTGAAAACGTTCAGCTGACGAAACGTTGTGACGGTGAAGTGAAAAGAGCAGTTCCACACCTTTTTAAAGGTGATAAAATCGGTGGATAAAAACGACTGCAAACTACAAACCCGAAGAAAAAAGCAGACCTGCTGTTTTTTTCAAAGAATAAAAGCTCCTCTGTGTCCTGGTCAACAGCTGTCTGTGTCTAAATAAGCCACAAATGTTTAAAAAAAGAGCACAGTCAGCTGTTTTTAGGGCACATTTTATTGTTTGCAGGAAAGGCCCCTCGAGATGTCTTTTATTGAAGGTCCTGACATGACATTACATTTCACAGCTTATTCTGTGAGGCAGATGGTTCATGGACAAAAACAAAAAAGCATTTGCTACAAAAAAACCAGATTATAAACCATTATAATGGCACTAAATCATAGATACTTGCTGCTTTAATCTAAATGCTAATGTCAGCAAAGGTGGAAGAAGATCAGATCTTGTACTAAAGTAAAAGTTGCAGTACCGCAGAGTAGAAATACTCTGTTACAAGTAAACGCCCTGCAAGCCAAATTTTCATATTAGGAAAAGAACAAGCACATTTTTAAAATCAAGTTTTATTTGAATTTTATTTGATACAGATGAAACAATTTAACACTGATCCAATACAAACCATTAAACTGATGTGCTGCACAGAGAGTTCATAGCTAATGGTAATTTTCAACTCTTGGCATCAAACATTACTTAAAAGGTCCAGTGTGCAGGATTTAGTGGCATCTAGTGGTGAGGTTGCAGATTGCATCTAACAGAATACCCGTCGCCTCGGCCCTCTCCTTCCAAGCGTGTAGGAGAACCAACAGTAGCCGCGAAACTTCACAAAAATGTGAAAAGTGCTCTTCACACTCTGTGTCTGGTTTGTCTGTTCTGGGCTGCTGTAGAAGCATTGAAGTGCAGACTCCTGCCGCCTCTGTAGATATAAAGAGCTAATTTTAAGGTAATGAAAACCCAGTTCTTAGTGTGAGGTATATAGGCACATAATTATGAACATTATTTTCCACTTCTGCCACTGAATCCCCCCTAAATACTACACACTGGGCCTTTAATGGACCAAAAAAAAAAAAAAAAAGCACCCAACATATAGAATGGCCCATTTTAGAATAATACATATTATTATATTATAATTATTGATGCAGTAAAGTGTTCATCACTTAAATGTTGCAAGTGATTGTAATAACTTCATATACTTTATCTGCTGGGTAGCTTGCGAATTTCCTCCTTAACGTTTGATCTAAATCTATAATATTACATCATAATTTATTTGTTGATTGTATTTTGTGTTATTAATCTAAATCTGAAAAGCAATAAAGTCATTAAATAAATGCAGTGGAGTAAAAAAGTACAATATTTCCGTCTGAAACATGGTGGGGTATATGTATACAGTAGCAGAAAGTGGAAGGTCAAATACAAATACCTCAGTGTTGTACTCAAGTGAAGTACTTGAGTAAATCTATTTAGTTACTTTCCACTACTGAATGCTAGCATGCTAGCACGCTCACAATGACAATGCTAACATGCTGCTATTCACCAGCCATAATGTTTACCATATTCACCGTCTTCATTTAGCATGTTAGCATCCATTTGCTAATTAGCTGTAAACGTCATTAGTTCTGCAGGTATTTGGATATAAACCCAAATACTGGACAAATTAAAATCTTGACCTGAGGATGGTGCTAGAGGAAAAGGTGAGGGCTTGCCAAAAATTATCATTAGAGGCAAGAGAAACTTCATTTCAATATTAAAAAGCTAGTTTTGATAATTCAAATAAGAGCGTGGATTTTGTGTGTAACTGTAAGTCATTGCAGCTCAGTGGAGCGTTTATTTTCTCAGTGTACAGTAGTCCTCTTGTCCATCCAAACCAAACAGAAACATCACACTGGAACTTCTCTGCACTTGCAGCAGCAGCTGCCATCGGTAAAGTGTCTCGACTGTTTACGTCTCTGTGTGTGAGAGAGAATGCGGTGCGAGCCCAAACACCATTAGACACAGAGAGGTGCCGACAGGCAGCTCCGCCCTTCCACAGCGTGGATCAGCAGAGCCCCTGCAGCTCTCTCTGGGCTGACCAGGTGCGAGAGCTCCACCATCGATGGACGAGCAGCTCAGCAGCCCAGAACACCCTCGACTCACAGCTGGTCAGTGTGGGATTTGCTGATAACAGGCTGTAAGGCACAGTTCAATTTTCCCACTAGCCTGATTCTCACGTAGCTCGCCAAACAGCTTCTTCACTGAGTCCATGCAGGACTTAATCTGTTATTCTCACTCGATTTAACATCAACTGAATCCCTTGTTTTTTTAACGACAAAAGACAATTTTCTCATCAGCCTCGATTGGAGGAGTGTTGCATTTCACATAATGGCGACCCAAAGTTTACTTATCACACGATCACATTTTGCTCTCCAGCAGCTTGATCCACAGGAGGTGACGTATCTGACATTTGAAACCATTATAATCACAGCAACCTGCTACAGGAAAATATTTTCTTTACAACCTCTGGAGTCCTCAAAAAAGAGGACGTTACGGTGTGATGGAGTTCGTTTTTTGATCACGCTGAACATGCTTGACTGCCAGTTGGGACTGCCAGTGTCCGAAGTGTACCAGAGTGGCCATAAAATGAACATGTGATGAGATTAATCCAATAGGCAACTGAAAGGTCAGCACAGCATGTAGAGAAAAATCATTTCTATACAGATTCTTCAGTCCTTCTTCAGAGTGGGTGCTGTCAGACACCAGCTCACATGTAGGAGGAGGAGTGTGGCGCTGCTGCCTCGCCAGCCAACTAGGTGTTCAAGTAGCAAAGGACCAAATGTGAACTCAGCAACAAAAGCCAACTAACTGCAAGGTTTGTCTTGAATCCACCAACTCGTTTCAGCGCAGGTCCGACCTGAAGGTGGCACGACGGAGGACGAAAGGCAGGTGTCAGTGGTGTTGGGGGTTTTTTTCTCCAGAGTGAAAGTGCTGGTAGACACCCGGTCACACACAGGTGGTAACAATAACTGGCCACTCAAGTCATTAGTCTACAAGATGCATCAGGTGCAGTGATTAACAACAAGATCAGGAACCAATGGGAAAACAGGAGCGAAACCTTACAGAGAAGAATCACCTCTGATTCTGTTTAATCTATGCTGGTGAAACTAAGAGAGCATTAAAGACAGAAAAATGTAAGTCTTGATGTGCTAATGTGTCAGCTAATAATAATTTAAATGTCAGTTCTTCTTCATTTCATGTAACTGAAACACGATTTATGTCATCTCAAATTCGTGGGCACAGAGGAAGTCAGTATGATCAGTCATAGGGGGAGGTTACTGCAATGTTTTTATTTTAGGAGAGCAGGGAAGTTCTTTTTTTATTTGTACAATTTTATTACATAAATAGTCATATCAAAAAGACATTTTTAGTTATTTCTCTATATTGGGGATTATTAACACATGCCACCACACATTAGAGGTTCCATTATGATATCAAGTTTTAAATTGTGGTGCGTAATTGAATGTTTTTACATTGTTTTGACATGTTGTGTTGATGTTGCAGCTTTTTCCATGTGAAGAGGAGTGTTCAAAGTGACCATTTATAACATTGGGGAGAGCCTTGCATTTTTATTTTATTTCATTTTTTTATTATTACAAAATAAAAGAGCCCACGACCACACAGTAATTTTCCTACAGTCCCTAAACGCTGTCAAACCTAAAAGCTTGAACTGATGGCTTTTTTATTCATGTTTTTTTGTGTGTGTGTCATGGATGTTTCCAGATTTAAGCTAAATTATGTACTTCATAGTAAGTATTTTGGTTATTCCTAATGATCAAAAATGAATAATGTCTCTGTCTGTGTTAATCTTGCACCAGATGTGCCTTTGTTAAATAAATAATTTGGTGCCTTTGTATTGCTGCCGCTTGTCTATGATGTGACATTAAGCACGCTGAAGAGGGGCTTTGCCTGGGGCGTCGGTGTACACTCAGTAATGTAAGTCTTTTCAGTTGCCTTTGTCTGTTTTGAACCTTAAAAAAAAATCCAAAGTTTTTTATAATAAGGTGGATATTCTCAGGCTAATAGATCACCTATGACACATATTTAGCCGCGTATTTTGAGGGCATATCGAGGAAAAATATCCACTCAAATTACAGTAGCTCCGTCCACAAATCTGTGAGTCTTAACGATGTCTGTTAAACATCATTCCAGTACAAACACTGTTGGTCCACACGCACACATCCAAAACACACACATGCCTCCTTGTTCACCTTGTGGCGGGCTGTTCTAATGGCGTTGACAGGGGGGACAAGGGCTCCCATTGACGGGGTCGCCCTCCTCCCTGTAGCACCAGATGTTCAGAGTTAGCGGGCAGTTTGAAAATGACACACTCATTCTCGCACCGTTTTGGATTTCCCGCTTTCCCCCTGACGGACGAGTCGAGGAGGCGAAGAAAGGTGGAAGAAGAAGTTTGCTCAGCGTGTTGGCCTGGATCTCCTCAGAAGCCCCGCGTAGGCAAAACGTGCGAGGACCCGTCTGCATCGCGTCAAATGCAAACACGCTGCAGACCTGCGACACAATGTATGGTCGTCCCAAGACGTCATCCTAAAGAAGACAAGAAGCAGAAGTGTTTCGTTCTCTCACAGGAACAGGACAAGGTCACAAGGAGACCGAGCAGCTGTAAACAATCCAACGCACTGATGGCTTTCAGATGATGATGAGTAAGAGGGGTTATGCCCTGGGTCTGCACGAGGCCTTAGTAATAACAACTTCTGGGAAGATTTGTGCCCACATCATTCATCAGATGTTGACGAGTCCCGAGTTTATACTCGGGAACAGAACAGGAGAAGCATGCTTTCCCAAAACTTAAGTGTCTGTGCGTTCAGCATGGAGCTGGACCCAGGAGGCTTCATCCACATCACTCAGACTGTAACTACGAGCAGCCACGTCAGAATAACAGCTCACATCAGCCTCCTGGTTGGAATTCCAAGTCAGAGATAAGTCAGGAATTTCTGACGGCTGTGATGGCTCTCATTTGATGAAAAGAACTAAAAAAAAAGAAGCCACCATTACTTACTAAATTAAATCCAGTATTAACACTAAATGCAAAAAAATCAGCTAATTTTAAAAGAAATACATGTATTTTTTCATCACACATGAAGATACTGCCAGCAGGTGGTTAGCCTATGTTAGCTTAGCACAAAGACTCAAAACCAGAGGAAACAGCTAGCCTTGGTCGAGATGTAGTTACTGTACAGACATGAGAGCGGTGTTGATCACCTCTCAAACATTTGACACATTTTGCATCATATTTTTGGCGTTTTTTTTAAATGACTTAAAACAACCATTATCTGTATTAGATTTGGTCCTGCGCAGTGCCCTGATCGCTGTCGGGCACACCATGTGGTGCCATGCCACAACAAAGCCTGATTCTGCTGGCACCGGTTTTACAACCACATGTAAAGTCACTGTCTGTTACTGAATTAGGCTGCACCGTTTAATGTGGGAAGAATATGAGCACTAGTGGTTTTGTTACCTCGTTTGCTTTATTGCCTTAAATGAAGGCGTCATGTTAACATACCTTCACTGGTATAATGGGACATGATATCAAAGTCACACAATATTAATTAAGAGGACACGGCACCATGTGACTGTAATCAACCGGAACTGCCAAGGAGATAAAAACAAGGATAAAACAAGGATATATCAGGACACTTCAGACGATTTATATGTTTTTGTGGTCACTCTAACGCCGTGTGGTTGATGATACCGTCGCTGCATGTGTTATTTTCAAATCTTCTGTTTTATCATCTATTTTAACAGCACTCAAATATGTGCTTCAGCGAGACTGAAGATAAAGTAACTTAAAATAAGTGAAGAAAGCCCTTTAACAGATGTTCTCCCTCCTCGCTGCTCATATGGGGCCCGTATGCATATTCCTTTCGAGGCCTGTTTTGTGGCCGGGACGGCTTGCCAACAAAACTGAACTCAGTTCAGCATGTCTGTAAGTACAAATCATGTTGCTGCTAATCTCATCTTTTCTCCTTTATGAGTCTTACAAGGTACAAACTACAGTCAAATTGAAATGCTAGTTTGGTGTTCTTCTTCAAATAGGCTGTAGTATGCAGGATATTAGATTTACGGTTGTAGCCGTTTGTCCCAGCAGTACTGGGGGCGAAATGATCTGGTGGTGGTGGTTCCAGGATATCCTGGAAACCACGGGCCAGACCCCTGCAGGATAAAACATTTTTGATGAGCCTTTTCTGTAGCGTTTGCAAAATGTAAACTTGTCCAGAAGAAATATCAAAATCTAAAGGATAAATAGCTTTTCACTTGGCACATTCATGCTCCCTTGAGGTTGAACCCTTTTTTTACTTTTGAGAACGCTTTTCCCTCTGGCACTGCTCTCAGGCCAAAATGCCAACTTTGCATTTATTATATGTTGATTCTTATAATCTAACAGGGGTGATATTTTGTCAAATCTTTTGATTTTAATGATTTGTATAAACCATTAGCTGCACTTTTGGTAGGACAGAGAGCAGACTATCCACTTGCCTTTGCTTATTTTTCTAATTGAAGCAGTAAGACGAGCATGGACAGCAGATTTTGGAGACACTGTATAATCATTAGAGGCACATGTCCAGAGGTGGAACTTCCGCCAGTTTATAACCACTTAACTTCATAACATCTGATGTTTAAGCCTTTGAGGCTTAGATCACCTGATTTCATGTGGCTTCTTCTTGTGCAGCTTTGAAAACGCTGTGTCTGTTATTCAGTACTGTAACTTTTTTTTTTTTTTTTTTTTGCTGCTGCAGTGTGTGTGTGTTCGCTGCAGTGTCTTGTCAGGAGAGGCCATAAAGCCTCGAACATGCTGAACACAGCTGGAGACACATTCACACGCTCTGACAGACATAAACACACAGGGTAATTACTACGAGGCACTCAAAGCTGCACTTCAATCAACTATTTCTAATGCACTTTTTACAATTAAATACACAGCTACCAGTAAAACACACACACACACACACACACAAGGCTATGACAATGCTGCCACATACACACATCTGGAAATGTGGATCCCTGTTTATGCTTTGTTGTCCACGTCCAGCTGGATAAAGCCTGCTCTCCTCTGCTGAAACTGCATATGTAATGCTCTCTAAGGTAATTAAGGAAGAACATTGCAGATGTCTGACGTGGTCTTTAATGAACAATCGTTTGTTTGAGACACACATGAATCCAGGATGGACCTCCTCAAAGCCAGCTGGTTGTAGTTTATGGGGACAAAGCATCTGTGGAACTTTGACCCTTGAGACTTTTCCGCCCAGGCTGACATGCTGGGAGAGGGGCGTAATGATCCAGAGGAGAGACCCGATTGAGACAAACTGTGTTGTAAGGAGCTCAGAAGGGTGGGGAAGGTTACTCTGAACACTGTTATTCCTCTTTTGAGTGAGGCAGCACAGTATTTTCCCCTTTGGTAACTGCTTATTGGCGGAAAGTGATCTATAATGAGTAGATCACAGGTCTGATCCCCTAATTTGTCCTACCATGCCACAGTGATAGTGGTCTTAAGATTTCATCCCCTTCAGTGAGAGCCACTTCCTGGTAAAATGTGAAGTACAGTAATACATGTTGGTGCATATCATAAAAACGGGACAATAAAGGTTCATTGTGACTGTTCATGCAACATTTGCACATGCAGTCATCACAGATTTAATCCGATATGTCTGTCAGGCCTGCACATGATGAGATTTCCATGTGTATTTTTTGGCAAGCATAACATGATTTCTAATGGAATTAATGCCCTGCTCATGAGGGTGCGTGTGCCTTCAAACGCCTGACGTGAGGTGGGGGATCGACAGAGCAGCCCACAGGGTCCCGCAGTGCTGTCAGAGTCAGCAGGAGGTTTCCTGTTTGAACACGTCTACCTCGATCCGGTCCAAAACCCGACTCACCGCAAGACTGAGGTGGTATAGACACACAGAGACTGCACTCTGTTCATTCGCATGCAGGTCTTACCCTCAGAGGCCTGAGACCACATCGTGTAAAAGCACATACAGATGGCTGGCATTGTACAACTCAACTGTTTCTGTAGATTGTATTGTTCACATTTGGTAGAGAAATATGTGGAGGCCAACAAAGAGGAACATTCTGTATGATATCCTACAAGTGCCAACATTTAAATACTCCTTTTGCCATCCTTCGTTTCATTTTTTAAGAAAGTGCTCCATCTACTGGCAGTATGTGCGCCACAGTATCACAACACCAAGACGTGACAAAGCTGAATGTTTCCATATCAAAGTTTATTGCTGACATGCATGTAGAGATCTGATGAAGTAGAAAAATATGTTTTTTTTTATACAAACGTGTTTTTCATCTGTACAATTACGCAGTTTTTTGTATCTAGATGCCCATGTCCGACCAAGCAGCTTACAACACATTATCCCATTGGGTTTAAACTACACCACATTTCATATCCTACACCAAGTTTCCAGTTGAAACAGTCAGCAATATATTGAGTATATACTGAAGACTTTATAAGCAGGGTGAAAATCATAAAAACTGAACTTTAAATTAACAATAAAATTTTACTACTCATCCAATTAAGGGGTACATCTATTCTGCTTAGTTTCCTTTAGGACCCAAAGGAGTAAATTATGTTCAAATTGTCTATTAGTTGGCACACCTTGCAAATTCAAAATCATGCAACAGTCACATGTTTTACACAGAGTTTAACCTCACACTATTTCCATGCTTTTCAGTCCACATTGCAGTCTACCAACACAACTCTGTAAAACAAACATTGAATGTGGTACAATCCACTAGCTAGAACGGGGAAACACTTTTTGATTCGGGGGCAGGGGACAGAAAATAACATCTACATCAAGGGTCTATTGTACCTGTAGTTACTAATCTGTAGTCGGGTGTCATGGAAGATGGCTTAAGACACTTTCCACAGACGATCACTTAATGTCAGCATTCAGCAAAGGCTATGGTGTTCGTGAAACACCCTTTTCTGATGAACAATCTAGACTACTACAATACTGCTGTATACCCATGGAATTCACATTGAGGTGGGAGAAAGCCGCCAGCTCTCTTTACATATATTTTAGCCTCCGGATGTGGTGGTTGATGGCCAACGTGGCCTATAAAGCACGTCAATCGGCATTATGATGACAGAGTTGGTGTCTCACTGGGTGGAACTACATACAATATGACTGGCACAGTCATGATGGTACATATTTACATACTGACCCAAGAGTGCAGCCATGTGTGGGTATTTCTGGGGGTTAATGATATTGAAAAAAAAAAAAAAAGAAACACTACAAAAACCCTCCCATAAATCAAGATAATGTGCGAGTATCATTTTGTTTTATGTAAAAAATAGAACTATGCAAAAGTCAGTCTCGTTATTAGTGTAGCTTAAGTTGACCACAGACTCTGTGGCAAAATGGCAAGAAACTTATTTAGGAATCCAAAAAGGAAAACACCAAAACAGATGCTACTGCTTCATGAGTGGGGCTGAGAAGGAACTGAGAACCACTGTTGGAGTTAACACTTCTTAAAGCTGAGAGAGCAGAGATGTGGGGCCTGTTTCACCGGCATAAATTGCACCTAATCTAAGAAGATATTTTCATTAAATTTTTTGACGGACTACGATGAATGTCTGTGATACAAGCCCCAGTGGTTTGGGGGTGGGGGTGGGGGTCAAACAAGTGAATAAATAAATCAACATGAAATTACAAAGAAAAAGACCATCTAAAGGCATTTGAAAATATTCCAGAGCCTATGTTCATGCAATCAGTTTGAATATAAATAGGAAGATGTCTAGATAGCCTAAAGCAGGTACCAATACGCAAAGGCATGTTGCAGTGTACAGATGCCTAACAGTCACTGGTTAGTAGCTTTGCCATGGTTCTGAAGAAACCCTTTGAGAAAAGAGAAGAATGCATCAATAGCCAAGAAGACCCAGCAACTAAACTTAAAACCTATGAGTCTGTATTTTCATTTCTCTATGAAATATTACAGTATCGATTACCAGCCACCTCTCTGTATAGAGAGCTCACATGGTGAGATAATACAAGCATGTACAAGTTGAGCTAGAGAGAGGGCTTGAGAACGGCAATAGATGTGTCATTTTTTCCAATCTTGAGAAAGCATTCACGGCAATCATGACAATCGCTTAAACATTCAGTCAAGCCCCATCGCAGCAAAGCCTGCTCTGGTTTTCACAGTGTCTGCCACTGAGGCGGGCCAGATAACAGAACACGATGATTGGACGATAGCTTAAAGGGCCTGTGACTGTCAGAGGTTAACGGCTCGACAGCACCGCAGACTCCTTTTCTTTTTTTTTTTTGCCTGGCCCGAAACACACATGCACACTCATGGATACTGCAGACTTATCAAAGTGTAGAATGAAAGTTCACATTCATACTGAAGAAATAAAAGAAAACAAAAAACCTTGTCCCATGATCTGTATTGATAAAGAGAAACAGGGAAGTTGGAATACCTGGAAGCCATTTGATTCTGAATGAGGCTGTGGGTACCAGTTTCCTTGGCTAAGAGTAATTTTAAGACATGATTTTTGGCAATAGAAACATGACAGTGCCTGATCTTCACAATAATGGCACTGAGGAAGCTTTACCATCAATATGCCTTGGCAGGGAGGATCCGACAGTTTTTCCCCATTCAGTTCTTGGCATTGTGACTTCCAGGTACCTCACACTAGCTGCCTAGATGCTGAAAATAGATTTCCACAGGGATGAGCAAAAGCAGGAGACAATGCATTCTGCAAATATCAAAGGATGCATGTACACATACTTTGATATTCAATATCTTCAATCAAAAGGTAGGGATAAAATGCTACTTATTAAGGTAAATATGATAAAAAGCTTATTCAGATTTTTCGAAACCACTGACAAGGTTTCAAAGCATTATCACTCTGACAGAAAACATTAATGCTCTATGTCACTGGTGGCATCAAGACTCCATTGTTACAATCCCTTGTCTCAGAACAGTGAGCATGGTTTACCAACAGAGAAGAGAGACAGAGAGGTAGATTGATTTGAAGTCAACAGACGGGACCAGTCTGGATCATTTTCGATACGGGAAGGAACAGCTGAGAGGAAGAGGAAGGAGTGAGAGGAGGAGGGTCTAATGGAGGTATAGAGAAGTGACATCTGTGATCATGTGATCTGACTTGAGGCAATACCATTAACGACTAGGAAGAGAAGGGTTTGCTACATGGTTCTGGTCCTGTATTGCTCAGGGATCCAGAGTTGATGGGGAAAGTGTTACAGCAGGGAGAGCTCAGAGGAGGAGGAGGAGGAGGAGGAATATGGGGTTAATCGTCTCTTCAACACTTCAGGCAGAGCCTCGTGTTAGGCCCGCATGTGACTGTGCCATCAGGTTGGTTGCACAGTGAGATCTGACTATGGGGGACCTGAGGGCAAGGAACCTTTGGTTCAGATCTTCCTCCAGGGCTTTCCGTGTTTCACTGGAGGATCCAAACATGAGGAGTGAAGTTCTAAATTCGCAGTTTGCTCCACCTAGCTTGCCCAAAGCCCACCTACAAAAGGGGCCGTTTCTATACCCTTGTTTGGGCTGGGCCTCCTGTATGCGAGTTCAGTTTTGGGGCTTATCCTCAGCAGTCCTCTCTGGACTCCACAGGACTCTTTACTCCCTGGAGAGGTCAGAGAGGCTGAGATGGGTGGTTGGGGATTACTTCCGGAGGAAACGTTGTGCCAGGATGGCAGCATCTAGCGGACTGACAGGCTGGGCGTCGTGGCCCAGACGCCTTACAGGTGGGATGCTGCCAAACGGGCGCTTGGTGAGAAAGCTCTTGGCCTCATGGATAGTGTTCTTCTCTTCAGCCAACAGCAGCTGCTGGCGCATGTAGTTCTCAAACTCGTACTGTGAAGACTCTTCTATCACCTTGGCCTGAAGGAAGAAAATGTATTCTGTTCAATGTGCTGCAGCATCTGAGCAGCTTGAAATAAACATGCTCTCTAAGTGTATCTGAGAAGTATTATACAAATGAGCCAAACCCACAGGAAAAGGGTGAATTGTATCAACTTATTTCCGTTGTTGCACATATTGCATCTAGCTAACTCTCCATCTTAAGTAGCTCTATTTTCACTACTCTGGATTAATGAACAGGCTCCATATTCAAACCTGTGACATCATGTTCCTTTTATAATTTACCTCTTGCAGATGTTCTGGGTGATTGACCTGATCGTCAATATCCGGCACCACCTGCAGGGGGCCACTCAATGAAGAAACAGACTGCCTGTGATTACGAAAACACAACAAGGATGATGACTAACAGCAGTGAGCTTATCAATTTGAAATAACCTATGTGGATTCACTGTATGTAATTTTCAAACATCCAGCAGGGGGGGCAGTTACCATGAGGCAATGATGACACTGAGAGACTCCAGCACCTCTCCTGCAGTAAGCCTTTGCTGAGGGTCCAACACCAGCAGCTTTCGGATCAGGCACACTGTGTTCTCAGACACACGGCCATCCCTGTGATAAAGTTGAGAACAAGAAGGAACAGTGTTATTTGCAAAATGTGACTATAAGTCAACAGTCCACAAAGCCACTATTGAAAGATTAGACTGCCATCCCCTCAGGTCCAAACTTAATACGCAAATGTGCTCAATTCATAGCAAATGCTCTGCATAAAAAAATCTTAATCCAGCATGAAGTATGCAAAAAATATTTGGTCAAAACATATAAACAATGATTGATTTTGTTTGAGGGGGGAAATATGGCGAAATTGCTGTCAGTATAACTACAGTTAATTTCATCCTGTGTTGCAGAATTATGAAAGAATGAATAGAGAATAAACAGTACAAACTGTGTGCTTTTAATATACTGTGATTGCTGGTCAGAGCAATCAGATTTCATTGCTTTGAATAAATCTCAAGCACATGTCACATGGACAGGACGAGTACTCACTCTGGGATGGAGTACTCGGCAGCCTTGATCTTGCGGAAGAGCTCTTGAGGTATGCTGTCATAAAAGGGGAACTGGCCATAAAGCATGGTGAACAGGACCACGCCAAGAGCCCACATGTCACTGGGTTTACCGCGGTACGGCCGACCTGGAGATGGGAAGGAGAGGATCGGTGAGATCGACTGTGGCATTTGAACTGGTGACAGCAAAGTGCTTCGCTATGCTCCAAAATCAGATAAGCCGTAGAGGTTGAAATCGGCATTTGTTTAGTGCAATTGCCCTGTGTGACTCAGGGGTGATCAACCCTTAAACAAGTTCAAGTCACGTCAAGTCAGCAGGTCTAATGATTAACGAGATGAGCAAACACAAACACAAGCAATGATTGCACATCCACTATATTTCCCAGAAATTTCCAGGACACTACTGACTTTTTTTGTTTTTAAATTAACCCCCAGCCATTAAATCAGACGTGGATCTTCGATGAATAGAGTGGAGCTGGTGAGGGTGGAGCATCATGGCTGTGCATGACCGGCAGTGTTGTTATAGCCAGTCAGTAGCAACAGGCAATTATGTTAAAGCCACACACACACACACACACACACACACACACACACACACACACACACACACACACACACACACACACACACACACACACACACACACACACACACACACACACACACACACACACACACACACACACACACACACACACACACAGAAGGAGAGGGAGAGAGAGAGGATGGGAGGGGATGGGGGTAGATGGGAGTAGTTTCCCTCCAGTGAGTCATCAGTGAGTGAGTCACTGAAGCTCTGTTTAATTGTGTACCCGTCACGTTATGCTGATATACACGCCCGGGTTTTTATCTACAGTTTGAGTAGTTGGAGGTGAACGATTTCTGTTTCTGCAATGGTTCTTCTTATTCTTGTGCACTGTGCAGGATGATGTTCTGGAAATCAGTGTTTAAATAGATGGAACTGGGGTCTACCATGGAAGTGCAGCAGTGTGTGGCACTCGGGTCTGCACATTTACTTTGACAAATGAGCATTGTGAAGTTTAAAAAAAAAAAAAGGATTTCTGCTTTTTTCAGACAAAGGAAATGTTTCACACAAAGAGGAAAGTAGCTTCCTCTGCAGACACATATGAGAAAATGCAACATCACTGTGACTACATAAATACAAAAAAAAAAGCTATTCTGAGAGCTTTTGCCAGTCCAAGATTGCAACATAACCTCTTTCTTGTTGCCTAATAACCGGAAAATCAAACACAAGACTGATCGCTTAATGTTATGCAATGCTCTTTAAAAGAATCCCAGGATCCCAACTAGACCCCAGTCAACAAGGGTCACTCTTATAACCAGAACTATCTGGTCTGGCATTTTGGGAAATGCATACATTAGGATAACTGTGCAGTTAATACACTCCACAACCCTATTTCACATCTTACAGTGGACAGTGGCAAATCCATGGCAGTGAAGAAGGTTTTCACACCCGCAAAAACAGGTGTGACTGTTGGGGAGACAGCATCACCCAGTTTGTCACTTTCAAAAACGGGCAATCCATGACTGAAAGCCAGAAAGGAGCTTTTCAGCACTCTGTCTGATTGATGTACACACGGTCCTTTAAAAAGAACAAGCATGTGAGATATCTTTTCTCACTCACCACTTAATACATCAGGGCTGATGTAGGCCGGACTTCCTCTCTGGTCTTTCAGCAGGTCGTCCTCGCTCACCAGGTGCTTTCCCAGGCAGAAGTTGGTGATGGTGATTCGGTGAGTCCTGTAAGCACAAACAAACATGCAAGCCCTCTTGTTAAATACCTTTCATATTTGAATCAGGAATGAATTTTGAATCAAATGTCGACCCAAATATTCCCACTGCTTATGCACGCCCCGCACAGTATTCTCCTTTTAAACTCAATCAAACCATGGCAAACACTTAACAGTCTAACTCGAACAGTCTTACTCATCATAACAAATGTAAGTTTAGAATGTGAAACAGTACACACTCACAGCGCAAAGCATGAAGTAAACACAGGATGACAGAGACAGTGAAAACTTGTGAGCATGCCTTGTTGTTTTAATAATCTCACAGTTCACTGGGCCTTAAAAATACATCATTATCTGAAAACTGCCAGATGCAAAACACAGTATGCACACCCTGTCTTATTCGAAGACATTCTCCCTTCTATGTATGTTACACTTACAGTTAAAGCATATGTTTCTATCATCAGGGCCCCTCAATCCTAGAGCACCCTTAGGTGTTTGTTATAGATAATTCGCTAATTAATGTGACATGTTCTCCTCAACGTGCTTCACGTTCCTCTCTAATCCCTTTGTTCTTGTACATTCCCGTTAAGCCTTATGTAAACTCTTATGCTTTAAATCATGTAAGTTTATTACAATGGACAGACATCACTGCTTTAGCCAATGGCAATCTCTCTACATCAGGCCTGAGACATTTCGAGAACAAGACCACTCCAGACACACTGGCGCTTCAAAGTCTGAGAGGACCCACTGCTGTTACCAGCACTGTTTGATTAATTTGGTTTCTGTGGAAACAATGTGGCACTATAGGATTTTTTTCTGAGTCATCAAGGTAAATTTAGTTTGCTTGCGGTGGAGTGAAACCTAACAGTATTAAAGCTGAAGAAATATGGACTGTTCTATATCTCTGTTCTTTCAGCGGAGAAAGAGGAAAAACACTTTGACAAACATATGAGTCAGCCTGTGGCTTGGGATAATTGTCTTGATGACTAAGCCTGCATGGTGATGGGCTGGCAAATGAATATATGAAGCTCACGAAGATTTAAAATATGTACACAAACACACAACTTCAAGTGCACCCACACAATCAGTCCCATGGCGAACACGCACACACGAACATACACTCAAAAGCACATGAGCACACACAAAAGCCACGGTCTAGAGCCTGGGTCCTCTCTGGATCACGCTCCTCACCCACATCCGCTTTCTAAAAAGCCTGAGGTCAACAGCTTCCCCTATTCTCTCTCACTTTCACACCCTGCTCCATCACACACACTCACTGCTCCCATTATGGCGTCTGGAGCCAATTCCTGTCAAACACTCAATTTTCAACCAAATGCTCCAATCTCAATCTTCCTTTAGAACACTGAGTTCGCATAATTTCCAGATACTTATGTGATCCAACCCTTCACTGGCTTTGGTGATCCAAGTCTCAATAACCATACAGTGGCCTTGTCATCTGCACAGGGATGGGCCAGAGGAACAGAGTGCAATGCTTCAAGGACCCTCAACATAAAAGCTTCCTTTATGGAGGAGTCTGTTCTTTTGTCTGTGTGCATCACGACCCAGGCTTCTATTCTTGCACCGGAGATTGGGTAAATGAAATTGCATGTTTGCCTCGTGAGGCAAGGGTCCCTGAGGACTGAAGAGAGACCACATCATCTCTGCTTCCTGTTCATGTGACCCTGGGTAAGTCAGGAAACCAGAAACCTAAACAGCCCCCTTGACTTCTCTCTGCCTGCAACATTTCGCTGAAAATACACCAGCTGACGAGAAAGGAGGTTAAACACAGGGCAAATTGTGCCGAGACCAGCAAATTTCATTTCTCAGAACTGTCAGGAACCAGTGATTTGGAGGGTTATACTAGAACCCAAGCTTCACTGTAGCAAATGTTTCATCCTAATTCCTAAGATTTTCTATTGAGTCAGGGAGGTAATCCATCCCTGAGACAACACAGTGATTGTGGTGATGTAAGCTAACAGGTGCTTTCTGGAAGAAATAAAAGCAAAACAAAATTATGAAAGTCCCTGTAGAAATACAACATAAATTTCGGAAGTCAAAACAGCTCTGACATACAGCGTCAACGACCCTGCAGATTGATTTATGACATCCTGCTTTCATAACAGCTGGCTCTGCAAGAGGAAATCACATCACTCTTGCATAAACCGCTGAGCTTGTTGATGGCATCGCTGCATTTCCCAGAGTGACGACAAGCAACAAAGGAGGAGAGGGGATTTTGGGATCTGTCTGCATCTAAAGTGACCCGTGTCCTTCCCATACTGACTGTACATTCATACACATGCAGGGTGGAGTGACAGAGGAAACGTGCAGGCAAGTATGATGCATAAAGGAGACAGGAATAGTGAAAAGTAAAAAAGGATATGACAAAGGGGAGAAAACAGAAAGACAATGCAGGCAGGAAAGGGATTGGGGTGTAAAAGAAAATAGAGGAAAAGCACAAGGTAAATAAATGATGACTAAGCATGTTCATGTATATATATATGTGTATGTGTGTGTGTGTGTGTGTGTGAGAGAGACATGCATTGCGGTGTGAGTCAGCTCTGAGCTATGGGGCCTTTGGCAGGCCTCTCCTTTGTCTCCAGCTGGGACGGAGTGTTCCGCTCGTCTGCTCCTCACCCCGCCACCCTCCTTGCCTGGCCAAAACACTCTCCTGTTTCATCACCACCACCACTACTACTGCTGCCGCTGGGGCTGCCAGTACTGGTGCTGGTTGGGGGGGGGGGGGGGGCTCTGACGCCTGAGATGCAGAGTGTACAAAGTGTGTGTAAAGATAGCTGGCAACGTGACATCTCAGTGGACATACTCAGACATGCATATGATGCACGAGAAGTGACTGAGCAGAGTGTGAGATAACTACTACACTCACTTGTGCGGGATGCAAACGTGCTCTGCGTTTAGATGTGAAGGTGTGTGTAACCAAGCGTAGGAACTGTGTGTGTGTGTGTGTGTTCGTGTTAGTCATGTCCTTCCAAATGAAAAGACTGGCTTTGTGGGATGATTATCAGAGTCTCTGAGAATGTGTGTGCCAACCTCTGCTGTTCAGAGGCAACCTTCCACAGGTTCAATGCAAAATCTAGCTGAATCATCTAAACTTGGACACACTCCTATCAAAAAGCAAGTAGCAGCTAAGATACATGCTGTTAGAGGGTGGCTTTCACCCCCTAAATACACACACACACACCATCTCTCTCACACAGTATGTATGGTGTTACAGAGGAGTAGTTTTCCATTCTGCAGGGCCGATCTGAGCTGCAGTGACCTGAGGTGCACTCACCAGGGTCCTGTGTTCAATATAACACTGTTCATGCCCCACCCACCCCAAACACTTTGAGAACACCGAGAACAAAGCTGTGGCATATTAATGGCTCCGTTTTGCACCAGAGTCCAGTTCACCCTCTGCTTTCAAAAATCCAACCACGGGGAATGAATCATCGGCCTTTACTCAACACACAGACACGGGCCGAGCGTCAGGCACAAGAGAGCAAGGATTTAGGCTGCTACGACTGATCTCACTCTTAGTCTGAGAATGTGACCCCAGCTTGGGTTTAAAGCTAAATGCACACTGGATACAGGCTGATGGGGCCTCTCACACACGTGAGCTGAGACAGAATGACTAACTGGCAGGCTAAAGTGACTGACCCTTCACTGGCCAATAACTGTTTGACGAGGATGAATGAGTGAATGAGTTTCTTCTTACCGTTTGTTCAGCACCATGTTTCCCAGCTTGAGGTCTCTGTGCACGATGTTTTTCTGCATGTAAAAAAGAGAGAGAAGAGAGGGAAAAAAAGTTTGGTCAAATCATGCTTGGGGATCATTGGTATCAATACAATACGTTTGTTTTTGTGAGTGGCACGCAAGCATGGGAAATGAGTAATCAGAAAGTATGTGCAACTAGCAGCTAACAATAACAAAGCTATTTCTCCTACAGTTGACAAAAAATTTGAAGCCAAGCTTTCTTCATTCATTGAAACTGTGTTCATATTAAGGTAGCACACTGTCAGAGAGTATGATGAATAACACCTTTTTAGAGGAGTGCACCTTTTCTTGGAGTAGTCCGCCCACATCTATCCTAGACTCACCTTATGTAGGGCCTCCACCACACGCACCACATCATAGAAGATGACGATGGCTTCGCGCTCGCTGAGCCGCTTCTCCTTTATGACATAATGCTGGAGGTTTATTAAATCTGCTGTCTTGTCGCTGAAGTCGTGAGCGCAGAGGCAGTCCAGCACGAGGCAGATCCGCTTCTTCATCTTGCGCACTTTGTTGGCCTCCATGTCCTCCACTATTTCATAGGCTCGATCCTTGAGAACAACAAAGAGAGGTGTGAGCAGCTATCTTCAGGAAGGTACTTACTTCAGTAGACAAAGTTGTTGGTGCACTTTCCAACAGCATCCAATCAATATAAATTGAGGTATCCATGAATGCATCACACTGAATGGATTCCTGTGCTATACTGGCTGATCAAGATGATTCATCCAGTTTAGAAAGACATAGATTCAAGCAGGGTGGAGGCCATCAATCACCAGCCGGCAAGTAGCCGATGTAAATAAGACACATACCCCCGACACTGGGTGGTGGAGGACGAATAACAAAGGTCATTCCTCTTCTTCCAACTCCAGTCTTAGCAGAGTCACCACTTCTCATTGATTTCTGTATCAGGTTGTCAGTTTTTTTTAGATGCAGTCAGCACCTCTGAAAGCATACATTATTAACTGGATCTCTCACAGTGGAGATGCACTATAATAATCCAATCAATACTGCAGGCCTAAATGAATCAGAGTGCATGGCTCAATGCTGCTATTCTGAGAACACCGGCAGAGTGGAACAGACAGGATGTGAAAGAGAGACAAAGGAGAAAACAGAGAGAGAGAGAGAGAGAGAGAGAGAGAGAGAGAGAGAGAGAGAGAGAGAGAGAGAGAGAGAGAGAGAGCAGATGGAACAATAACAAAGTTAAAGGAGGAGGCAGACGGGAAGACAGGTGAGGGAGGGGGGCTCATTGTGAATGGATGGTGAAGAGAACGACTGCAGATGAATATGGCTTTTAATGGTACTCCCACTTCTCTATTGAAACAGCCTTGATAGGGAAAATGCAAGCAGCTGGCTGGTTACTTGCACTTGTATGGTGATGCCATATTCTGAACTGAATAGAAAGGGACACAAACTTCTCCATGTTAATGTCTGTGTATTCATCATGTTCAAGTATACAGAATACTTGCCCACACAGTGCTGAGTAATACAAAATCTTCTTTTTTGCAGATGACATTATTATCTGTCAACAAGAAATGTAACTTAATTGCCAAATGTGGGCAGGTCTACCTGGAAGAGGCCGTGGTGGTGGACCACCCCATCCTGGTTGTGTAGCAGAGAAAGCAGGGAGTATTCCGTGTGCAACAGCATCTTCCCCTGCCTCTCCTCTTGAGTCTCCCCTGTAGAGTCCACTCGCTCCTCCAGCGTCAGGATCTGTCGTAATCACACACGAAGAACGGAGCAAACATTAGAGGTCACAAGACAAGTGCTCATACTGGATCAGACAGCGGAAAGAGAGCTTTAACCATTTAGTATGAAGCTAATCTTCAATCCTGACACTAAACCTTTTACGTGACTGAAAACATGGCATTAAAGTACATATGCTCTGCATTTAACAAGAAGGTACTGTGCAGTGGAGAGGGTATAACAGAGCTGCAGCTTTAAAACAGTGGCTCATACGTGAAGTAAACAAGCTGTGCAGCAGACACTGAGGTGGTGGTTGGTATGAGGGGAGGGACATGCACTGACTACATGGTCGTGGGGGTTAAAAGTTGACATTCCAGGTGGGGCACTACCTTCCTCCCTTCCTCGCCCCCCCCTTCTATATCCCCCTGCCTTGTGAAACAGACATTGGATAGCCCCAATAAACAGACTGCCTGGCTGAGGTTTTGTTGTTTGCGCCAGACTGAAACAGGGGGCCGTAAAATGAACACCAACAAAGGAAGGTCAAAGGTTCAGATGTCTACTAGGACATCATAGCTTTGTTTTGGATAATATGCTCAATTTTTCATTGAACTGTGTGCTTAACTCTTTGTGTTTGTGAGAAAGAAAACCAAATAACATGCCAACCCTAACAGACTTACTTTGAGCTGATAGAAGTCATCAGTCCCGTCCTTTCTGGCCAGACACTGCACTATGCTGGGCACTGGTGAGTTGCCCAGGCGAGGCCCTGCAGGGATAAGAAAAGGAACAGCTGCATGACCAAAAGGCAGGCTACATGCTGGAGTGTGTGCTCTCACTGCAACTCATTAAAGGCTGAATGTGCACGTACCCATTAACACCCCTAGTGTAATGTTTTCTTTGGCACTCTGAATTGCAAATAGTGGAGGAGTTGTGTAGCACAAAACAATCAAGTTTGAGAGCATAGGAGAGAAATACATTTTCTGAAGGGGGGAAATAACCTTGTTCCAACACAGACTCTTTCTGGCCGATGTCATGGGGATCAGCAAAATTCTTCACATTCTTGTCTCAGGCATGCATGCACACTGAGACACCCCACAACTCTCACACATATACCTTTCCCCATTTCCTGCACGCACTAGATGCAATCTCAGCCAAACAGCCCTTACTAATTACAATTTCCATACTTTTAGAGCTCAGGCAAACGCTAGCAGCTTCCTTACCAAGGATGAAGGGCCCAGCTCTCTTGGCGTTGCTGCCGGATATCCCAGGACATTGCAGCTTGCTGGCCCTGCCTGATGTCTCTCCAGCTCCCCTCTCCGACGACCGCCGCTTGGACATACTGGAGCTCTACAGGGGGATATATCTGATTAGTACACGGGATAAAGATAGTCAAGCTAAAGGGTAAGTGCATACACGTGACTGCAAGGACAAAAACTGATGACAAAAAATAGCATCAGTGATCTCTAACCAAACAATGGTTTTATACATAAATAGTCTGTTTAAAAATAAAGACTACACCAAGCTTTACCAGTGGTCCAACACGCTGAGGAGTTGACTGATTAGTGAACAGAAGGAAAAGGAGGTAAACTTCAGGGCAGCTCCACCCAGCCGATTTTAAATATCCCTCCCACACATTTACCAACACCTCAGTGTGAATGTGAGGCCATTATGGCTCCATTCAAAGTGATGGCTGCTGGCGTCAAGGGCGACACCTCAGATTCAATCTCCCAAACAGGCTATGCGAATGTGCCTCGATCTACAACTCAAATGGAAAATGTTTTCATGTAAATGAAATGAATCTACAAATATAAATAGACACTTATGTACATCTTAATGCTATTCTCTAAAATATGCCGTGTATTTGTGTTGACTGTAATGTTTAATGTATGTTTTTAAATGTTGACTCCAGGAAGAGTAGCTGTGCTTTAGGGCACAGCTAATGGGGATCCTGACAAATAAAAAATAAATCATGAATAAAATTCTTTGAGAGAAGTATTTTTTATTTGTGCCTCAGCGCTGAACCACTTAATCATCTTTAGCTTTTCCTGCTGCAATGGTCATGGGTTTAGAAAATCCTTCCGCTCTTAATCTGCGTGTTTTATCTCAAAATCTGTACAGCCGGCTTATCTACGCAGACCTTCCTCTGAAAGGACATGCATGTTCAAACAGGGCCGAAACAAAAAAAAAGAAAGATGCCAAGCCCTTACACTATGATAAGGAACTAGATTCACATGTCAGGAGAACCAGTGACACAGTATGACACATCATCATTACACAAACTACTTTAACTGCCACAGCAGATCTACCTCCCAGAATTCAGAGTGAAAGAGGTATGCTTTGTTTACTGATACTGAGTTCCAATGTGATGAAACCCCATCTGTTTCCTGTAACAGGGAAGTAGTGCCTTGAACCAAGAGGGATGACTCACCCTGCTGTCGTCCCGAGTTTCCATTGGACAGAAATGCTTAAATGTCTAGGTGATGACACCAATAAGAGCGTGAAATGTGCCCCCAAGCCTATGACATGCACAATATCAACAGAAAAAAATCACCTCGTAGAAGTTGGCAAGAAAGGCAACACAAAGTGACATATCTGAAGTAAAATGGTCACTGGCTGATAGCAGTGGCATGCACATTTTAGCCAACTACACACAAGAGGTGACTCAGGCTAGTAAAATTCAAAGCACCTCATAAACTGCAAACTAGACATTGAGTGAAGAGCTGACAAACACTAAAAAAAAAAAAACCTTCAGAATATGTAATCAGTCTTGCAAGTGGAACAAATTAGAGAAAATGAATATTTTTAATGAATTAGACCATCTTCCTGTTTCAAAACTAATCGTGCGCCACTCGCCAGTTGGCGTTTTTGGGCAGAGAGGAGGCAGGACAGTTGGCAGTCAGTATGGGCTGGTATGAATTCTCACTTCCATGAGGCTTTTTGTGATCCCAGACAGCAGACAGTGTCATCATCATGTCTCTCGCCCATCTGTCTCCATCTCCACTAGTCATCACCCACTGAGTCTGATGAGCTGAGGTTTTCTGACAGCATTTATGGCACAAGCCAGAGTGACACCAAGTCACGCTGCCAATAGTAAGACAGCATCTTACTCTAGAACACGCAAGGCAAAGCAATGGATAATCCAGTGGCCAAAGTGGTTGGCAAAATCGACAACCTACACACTTCTTTCATTGCTGACAGATAAATGCATTTTAAACTGCTGGTTGAGTGCTAGAAAGGTTGCTAGATTGACTAAAATAAGCAGATAGCGCACAAGCTAACAGGCACTTCATTTGTGGCCAATTCCCACATTTCTAACAAGGTTATCTGTGAATGTGCCTTGTATGAATTTCATTCCTCTACAGTGATACCGTCATAGTTAAAAACAACAACAAAAAACAACAACAACAACAAACCAGTTCATGTACTTTAGACTTGCAATACTAAACTCACTCACGGACACAAACTGCTACACAACACACAGCAAATGAACCCGAGGCTATCCATCTACCTACTAAACACCAGCTGTAGTGCTGTGGAGCCAACCCCTGACACATCTAAAAAGCAAAGGTCAATGCAACCAACTAATGCACACTGACCTAAATGACATCAGCGTGATGACAGCACACAGCTATCCTTTTCTGACACTGCTGTGCCTCTCTGCACAGCCAGTGATCTGGCAAGCAAAACTGCCTCTGACTGCCTCTGCCTCTGACTGTACCAGAGGGAGGACAAGAACAGATACAGCCTCTGAATCATATCACACAAAAGGAGGAGAGACACGCTGCCGGTGCCCACGAGAAATGTGGGCTCCTTAAATAGTATCAGAACAAAACAACCACGTAGGTGTCTCAGGATCCACCCACCCAGACTCCACGCCACTTGTCTGGCTCTGCAAGAACAGCTTGATTGCAAAATCAAGGTAGTATCAGGATGGGCAAAGAAAGCAAGGACCCTTGAGCAGGTAGTAAACATGCAAGTGGATGACAAAATCTTGACTCAGCAAGGTAGTGTGATCCAAATCAATGAATCCATATATAGATCAAACATAAAAGTCGGGACAAAGAGGTAAAGCAACCCCAAGGTCACACACACTTCAATCCTGCTGCTTGAATGAAATGTCAATCAATCATGTCAGCTCAGACACACATCCTCAGCTATGAAGCCTAGCTACGACTGCAGTTGTAACAACATTACTGCAATAAAAAAACGCTCATAACAAGTTTATGCATACTCTGTCACCTTATAAATCACAAGAAAAAAAATCATTAGAAATTCACGCAGACTGTCACACATTGTTTGGTGCCATTTTGCGACCTCAAGGTCTGGACACCGTTCGGTACTGGCAGCGAACAGTGTAATCGTAGAGAGAACGCTGACGTTATGCCTTACAACATGTGCAAAACCACTTCACAGACAGCTCACAACTTGAGTAGCCAGGTGCTAATGTGTTTTTCCCACAACAATGACTATCTGACCACCCTGGGATTTTTTAAAACACACTACACCGCATTACGCGGCGTGCGTTAATGTAGATAACGTCCGACTGAGGCAGTTACTTAAATAAACACACACTTAAGCATTAATTTCCGATGTATCTTGACTTAGGGCGACATAAAACAAAGCTTGACTGCATATTCAAACTTAGTACGGGAACAAAGCTCACTGAATCCCTCTGCTAAAGACGCTGCCACAGCTTCAGGCACACCGGCCACACAAAGGGGTGTCGGGGCACACAACACAACAAGGAGTCGGTGCAAACTACACGGAGCAGCCGTTAGCTCGGCTGTGGCTACTTCAGCATGTATTGTTATGTGCTGGAGAGTTTTACATATGCTTGCGAGCGATTTTAGCTAACGCCAAGCCGGAGGCTACAGAGCAGCCGGGAGGCCATTTAAACAAAGTCGGTAACATTACAGTTGGCTAGCCTTGCCAGAAAGCTAGATAGCAATGTAGTCGCTACCTCGCTTACCTCGAGCCAAAACCGCCGGGTAAAGTCTGCGTTGTCTGCTTACAACATCGACATTTCTTGGGTAAACGCTGCGGTGGATATGCGGAGCTCCTCGCTTAAACAGGAGAGACCACAGAGGGTTGGTTTCGGGTTGTTTAGCCTCTGTTACCGAAATGAGCAATTAAGGAAAAGCCTCCGCTCTTCGCTGATCGCATCTTTCCACAGCGACAGCGCCACCTGACAACGGAAATGACGCACATACTTATTTGATTGACAGCTGCGCTCGACCAATAGCAACACCTGTCTGTTTTTTCCAAGTAAATGGTTGCGCACTGATGATGAAATTCTTTGCATAATAAAAGTTGCAAAATGAAACACATTACGTCATAGTTATCTGTAAGGGAAAAGTTTGATACAGTAGAAATAAGTCTGGTCGGTATGAAAAGACACTACTTGTAAATGTCAGTGTGGACATACAATATCATTACTTAGTTTGTTTGCAAATAACTGCTCAGCCCAGGTGGAAAATACACTAAAAATACCTCTCTGGTGGTGAAACATTTACCAGACAGAACACAAATTAAAAATATTCATAATTACCCAACCAGAAGAAGTCATCAGAAATGAAGGACCTTTAAATAAAAAAAGAGAGTGGCCCTTGGTTTATAATGTAATGAGCAATAAAACAAGAAATTAACTTCTCACCTAAATCACATAAAAAACAGCATTCTTTTCTTCGTGGAAACCATTAAACTTATCTGTCTCTACAGCTAAAAGTCATGTACCTGAATGCAGATGTTCACATAAAGATCTCTCACTCTCTGATGAAACTTTGCCTCATATAATTTAAGGCTGCAACTAACGATTGTTTGCATTGTCAGTTAATCTGTAGATTATTTTCTAGACTAATCAATTAGTTGTTGGTCTATGGAAGCTCAGAAAATGGTGAAAAACGTTCATCAGTGTTTCCCAAAGCCAACAGTGATGTCCTCAAATGTCTTGTTTTGTCCACAACCCAAAGCTATTCAGTTTACTGTCATAGGGGAGTGAAGAAACCAGAAAATATCCACATATAAGAAGCTGAAATCAGAGAATTTGGACTTTTTCAAAATTACTTAAACTGCTTAATTGATC
This sequence comes from Chelmon rostratus, assembly GCF_017976325.1. Taxonomy (NCBI): domain Eukaryota; kingdom Metazoa; phylum Chordata; class Actinopteri; order Chaetodontiformes; family Chaetodontidae; genus Chelmon; species Chelmon rostratus. The sequence continues at coordinate 8,327,957 of NC_055665.1, forward strand.
ATCAAAGTAGCTGACAATTAATCTAATCATTGACAACCTGTCAATTAATTGTTGCAGCTCCAATATTAGGGTCTACATTACAGTTGCTTTTTAAGGAGACACATTTTGCCTCTCATTCAGGTTACCCATATGACTCAGCGAAACTACATCATTGAGTTCAGTTAGCACACATCTGATCAAAGCATTAGATTTTCAACATTTGAGACTCATTGTCCAGTCATGAAATTTCTGATCAATTCTACCTATATGTTGAAATTGCAGTTAGAGAGGGGTTCAATGCTAGCACCACAAATTCTGCTCACTGAAAAGCCAAGGTGTTACATATTTACTCAGCAACCACAGTTTTGAATGACATGACATTTTCCAAAGCCCACCTATGTTCCCAATTTAGATTTCCTGATTGATCTCAAATACCACCCACAACTACCAGTTTCAAACCAGTGGGCAGGTGTGATAGACACAGAGAGGGCAACCTAAATGGCAGAGGCTTATTTGAGTTGCGCTAGTCTTCCTGCCTTGACTCAGCAGAGCACATGCCCCCAGCCACATGAAACATTTGTCAGGCTGTGGCTTTACAGTGTCCTACCCACAGCCTTTAAAGAGGAAACTGAATCATAACTCAAAATGCAGGGTCTGTGAGAGAAACATGATTTAGTGTTATGTTTAGGGAAACTAAGGTTGACTGGAATTTTTTTGTCTGTAAATGGATATTTCTGTAATATTACTTGACGTCCTAAGGAAGCAGTGCAAGGTTTCCCTTTATATTACTTTTTGAACTTTTTAAGGAAAAACAACTTTCTAAAAAATGACTATAAGTCAGATATATGTTGTTCTTTTTTTTACTATGCAACTAAAATAGAATTATCCTGGTGATGAAAATTTCTAGTGAGCTTGGCTGACTCCAGTGCACAGTCTTGCATTGTGACTGGCCTGAGCTCGGGTTTCTATTTGTTTTGCAGGTAGGTTGTATCCTCAGGGCACATAGTGCTTCTTGTCTCTCCTTTGCCAAGATTATTGGGAAGACCTCACCAGAATACTCCTCCCACAGATCAATTCAGAGAAATGTCTGAGCATGTTTTGCCTGCACGGTATGCACCATGTTCGAGTGTGTGTGCGTGCGTGTGTCTGAATGTGGTTGACTGGGGGAGTGCATATCAGTCTCACTTTGGCCCATCTGCAGGCAGACTGCACACCAATATCTTGGGTACAGCTAGCAATTCTCATTATAGGTCTGTGCTGGAGGACAGCAGTCTAATTGTGAATTACATTCAAGCATATTGCTTTTAATGATCTGTTTTGGTGGTTAAATATATGAGAATAAACAGAATAACACATTTGTTTTTACATTTCAAGTAAGTGAGTTAGTGGAAAAAACTTTGGGCTTATGGGACGCTTAAAACCATTTGGTGCATTTTTGTGAAAGACAGCATGACAGCATAATGAAATGCAGTGTAGCAATGTGTGGTAGTCAGTTTGGGCAGACCACACACAGAGTACATAATGTTTAGAAAGGTCAGACAGCTCCCCCTTCTGTTACATCTTTTCAACTACAACAGGCTGTTACAAGGTTCATGCCATTATTAACACATTATTGCATCAGTAGGCAAGCCGTTGATACAGTTCATACAATAATATGTGTAAAAACATTTTTTCCCCAACTATTTATTAAAAATTCTACATTGGATATTCAACAATTGCAGCAATATGCACGTCCCTATACACAAAAAATAATATATTCAAATAAATTAAGTATGCGAGAAACATATTTACATATTAGACAATTACTTATATTGCATTACTCTACATTATAATCACATCATCACATCAGTGAGCACATTTCTGGGCCCAAGCTCGACAATGGTGACATCACAGGATAGTGAAAAATGTCTACTCCTCATTTGGTTTTAAGGTAGAACAGTGTGATGCAAGATGCACATATTTCTTACCAAAATACAGATTTGATGGAATCTGAATTATTAGAAAGAGCACTTGGGTTTCTTTCAACTCCCCCACGATACCACTTAATCATTTGTTCATTAGAATACAAAGGAAGTTCAACTCCCTCTTTTTACTGTGCAATAAACTAACATGGAAATATGGGCTAAAACTGTGATGTATTATTATCATTTAAGCTAAATGAGACTGTGTGAAATTAAAGGAATGTGTATTTTGTACTACAGCGAGTTTGGCTTGAAAAATGCAACATCCTGACATTAAACAAATGGAGATTTTGCTTTTACCACATACACATGTTCAACATACTGATATAGGCCTACTGTATGTTCTGATGGACTGAAACTGTTTTCAGTTTACAGCAAACATACTATTACAGTGTACTGCAGCTTAAAGCTTGACTCAACACGTTCTTATTTGTTAACTATGCAAATCTGCAGTACGTCATTTGACAACAAATGGAAATACCTGCTCACATCTGCATTTTAAAAGCACCCAAAGAAGAAGGTTTTCTGGCTGCATTTGAGGTCACTGCACTGTGTTTGCAAGTACAGACAGCAGACTGGTCTACGGGAGACCAGACTGTTGACGATGCATTGTGCTCCACCCTTCGGGGCATTTCTCTCAGGATGACCATGTCACAGGCCGTCCATCATGGCCAGAAGGTCGTCTCCTTTGCTGCTGGCACTGGGAGATTGATCTCCAGACTCTGTAAACTCTCCCATGATCTTTGCCAGCTCTGCATTGGACTGCTGGTCCTGAAAGACAATGTTATCCACCAATCACAGTACCAGAGTGATTATCACAGTGACTAAGACCTCATTACAGAAAATCCTATTAGACTGGCAAAGCCTCACATCTCTGATCACTGACTATATAACCTTAAGCCTATCACTGAGATAAGCAGAATTTGGAGTCCAATCTTGGGGGTTCCTTAAGGGTAAAAGACAGCCTACTAGTTGTGACAGGTCGGGTCAGAGCAGACTACAAGATTTTTGCTATGATTTGCAAGTCCAAGCCACATTTCTCAAGACTGTGACAGTAGAGAGGCAGACAAGAAATGGGGCAGAGAGAGTTGTATGACAAGCACTAAAGGTCACAGGCTGGAGCCGAACCGGTTATGTTTGCAATTATGAGGCTGTAAACATTTGGCCACCAAGGTGCTCCTAGTTCGAGTGGTTCTGAGACAGGCCCTGACCAAGCTGTGAAGTCTCACATGCTATGTCACTTTTTAAACATGTTTGATTTCATCAAAACCAAAAACAAGATGTGTTCGGAGACGAGTCTGAGATGGAAGGAGAGCAGTATTCGATGGAGTGCCAGAGGAAAAAGGGGGTTCTGAAAAGTGGACAATCCGAAACAAAACAAACGTCATGGCTACAAAGAGGGTGAAGATGGGGACAAGCATTTGGTGCCTTGTCGGATGTAAGCAAACCAGGTGTAAGTGACTTCTTACGAGTTTTTGCCCACAGTCACATTCATTCGTACCTATTGCAGATCTCTACAATTAGAGAAATCTTGTAATCAATACACCTCGTTTGGGATCAGTTGCGTGTGCATCCTGAAGTCTACATGACAACAGTCAGGCTAAAACATATCTTGTGTTTGGAGCAGCTTACGGTTTTTGCCACTAAATGTGTAGCAAATTTTAGATTTTCATTATACAAATACTGGACATCCAATTCTTTCCTAGTGAAAGAAACACTTTGTGAGGACAGATAATGGAAATTTACCTTTGTTGCTTGGATTTTTATGACTCCATATGAAAGCTCATCTGGTCTTGACATTAATGCCTCTCTGCAATAAAGAGAGCCACGATGTTAGTTTTGAGTAATCACAAGTGAAATAGACACACTGAGACACACTGACAGTGCACAAACAAAAAAAGGGGACTCACTCTTCTTCCTCATCTGTGGCAAAGAGGTTGACTCGGAAGCCGCTGTCTGCATTTCCTGGTTTCTGAACTTCTAACCCTCCCATTAACTTGGCCAGCAGATTCAGCTCCTCTTTGGCTAGAGGGTTGGGAGCAGTGTTGACCTGTTGACATACAATGGGTTGTTTACTTTTGCATATCGTTGCTGTACCTGTTGTTTCTAAGATCCTGCTACTGATGATGTAGTACCAGGAAGTAGAACATGGCTCTGGACCAGGGTCATGTCACCACATTCCTGTACATGGTACTCACTGTGGACACCGTAAAGAGTCTTCAACACTTAGCGTGAGTGCATGAAGTTCATGAAAGTTTCGTGTATTAATTAAATCATTCATGTTTGCAGTGCTAACAGTAAAGCTGTTTCACCTTTGTGTGCTGAGCAGAATTCTTAGATGTTCCTGACATGTGGGTTTCCACTGGGCGGCTGACACTGTACCTAAATGACGAGATGAAAAAGTGAGAATTAACACTTATGACCGTGCAACATAGTGACAAAGATTACCTGCAGAAGACATTATAAATATTTCATTACAGTGTATGGTTCTTTGCAAACACACTGACACACTATCATTGCATAAAGTAAATGCAATGATAGTTAGTAAATGACTAACTGACTTCTAGTAGACATTATTTTTTAGTAACAGGCATTTAATCCTCTATGGCAAGGGTGGGGAACAACCGACAGTTTGATCTGGTCCACGGGGCAATTCAGAACTAGAAAAAAAGCAACTCAGAAATACAAGAAAATTTGTTAGACAGCAGTTACTTTTTCTGCGATAAAAGAAAGAAACATAAAATAGAAGACTAAGACACCCTTCCAGGTGATTCCTTCTGTGTCACGGTCGGGGTGAATGCAACATGTATACAGCAGTTACAGGCCTTCAATGACATGCATCATGACAACCCTCAAAAAAGAAAAGTAGATACAAAATGTCGTGTTTTCCAAGAGAAATGGACAAACAACTTTTTTTTTTTAATCATGTGACATCAAATGACACAACTTTACATGTTTAGGTCTTGCCAACAGTCAGAACTCATCAAAGCTCTTGGATGAGACTACAACAAGAAGCTCAGTTGACTTTGACTTAGTACTTCTAAATAACTCATGACCTGGATAACAGAAAGGCAAAATCAGCCCACTGCCACTGCATGAATGCAGTACCACCAAGCCATGTTCATGGACATCTTTTGTACTTTGCAGCATCTTACATGTTTGTGCCTAGTTTGGTGACTCTGTCTCCAAATATCTCGAAGGACCCCTCCCGCAGAGCAGCAGAATAGTTTCCACCATTGTTGAACTGCAGCCTGGTCAGCTCTTCACCAGTACAGCTAAACATCCTGGAATGACCAAATAAAAAAAATGAAACATTACAAACAAGCATGCTTTCAATACCCTGTACCCTTTCTATGCTGTGCATACACTTTCTACCCTATGCTGTGCATAGAAAGGGTCCTGTGAATTTCATTTGCCTGTGATAAAAGCAGGAAAAAGCAAGCAAAGCAATTCCCTATTTTTAGACCTTTAAGACCTCTGTTGCTTTAAATACTTGAACTCTGTTGAAGCTCAGATGCTCTACATGTGAGCTCTTGCTTCCTTCATGTATTAAATGTTTCACTGTGCACATACGCTCCTTTAGTAATTTGATCCAAGCTAAACATACGACGCAAAATCTAAAATTAGAATGTAAATGCTTGTACAAGAAAACCTCTGTAATGCAATTAGCTACAGATAGGCCTACTTAACTTAAGATTACAGCGTTTGGGTGAGACCAGCAAACATATAAAAGAGAAAAAGGTAGACGTCAAAGATTACTGAAGGACCAAAAGTAAATTTTACTATTCAAGCCACTTTAATCTCAAACTCAGTTATCTCCATCATTCTTTAGAGTGAAAACTGTTTGGTGAACACTGCCGTATACCATGGCACCTTATCAAGCCAGGGACCTGCGTTCCATAAGGCACAGGACCACTAGTGGGAAGCACAAAGCGGCCGTTGGAGTTCTGCACTTTGTCCTTGAGGAAAATAGACACCTGGCATAGAAGAAAACATAGAGACAGGCTTGTAAGGGGCACAAATCAAAAGATATTATTAACCATTTAATTCTCTTCACATGATACAAATTTGACAAAAATTATGGACTTACTCTGATATGCATGTCTTGGAAGAAAATAAGGAGAGTTTGTCTAATGAGCTGGAAGTCACCACTAGACAATGGTGTATACATCTAAAAAAATAAATAAATAAATTTGATACAAAATTCAAGGTATCATATAATAACAAGCAATGAGAAAATTGCTAACACTTAATATTTCATGTCCAGTGATACTGTAGCTCAATGTGTGATTGTAATCCAAACGGTTTACAATCCACTTTGCATACTGACTTGAAACACTGCTTATGTTTATCCTCTTGTTTCAAATAAGTCACTGCCTCTTAAACTGCATCTATTACATGCTTGTGTTTGAGTCAGTATGGAGTTGAACTGGCTGGTTTTCCCTTGCTTCGATTGGTCAGATATATCTACCTTCATACTATTCTTGGTCATAAGACTATGACACGTCTAACAGTGACAAGTGTTTCCTCTTCTTCTCTTCTCACAATGGATCATCGGTTGTGATAAATTCAGTTCTATACTCCACAGCAGACTATGTATAACTAAAATAAAATGACAACAAAAAAAATTACTATATTTCCATTTGAAGTTGTTTCCCTTTCTCTTTTGTTCACTGTTGTTCAATGCACACCGTAGAAAATCCCAACAAGCCACGTAATGTCACTAGCCACACATAACCAATGTGACGAGAGTGTAGTCACACACGTCATACCTCTATGAGCTGTTGGTACGTCTCGTCAACCTGGCTGAGAATGGCGGGGGTGTCTTTCACAAAGTCTTTGATTGCATCCATGTGGTTGAAGGAGACGAGGAGGATGTCCTTAGGTCGGGGACAGAGAAGCACCTGGTACTTGAAAGCCATCGTCATCAAGTCATAGAGCTGTGAGGAATGACACACATGCATTCTTCACTGACTTCACTGACTCACCCGTCAAATTGAAATGAATGGTGTTGTTGTCTGACAAACAGCAGAGGGAGTCCCATACAGCAGCATACAGTATAAGGTGAATCACATCAATCATGTGAATTACTGTTGTACGGTATGCTCCAAGGCAACAAGAAGACATGATCCAATTTCTACACACTTGTTATATGACAATAAAGCATTGACTGATGTGCAGAGCTGAAGCATGCTTGACTCTTATGTGATTTATGATTAACATGTGCATAACTTAGAATCAAAAGGAGACAGAACAATTTGACATGTGCAGGATACAACACAGCTATACCTGGGGGCTACATCTGTGTACACGATGACTTACCTTGTCCATGCTAGCTTGATTAAGCCTCATTATAGAGGCATGGGCGAGCCTGTCGAACACAGTCCGTAGGGCCTTTTTGGAGTAAAGCTCCTGTGGCTTGAAAAGCTCTTCTAGGAACTTTTTGTTGAACATGGTGGTGATGATGTCATTCATAACTAGTCAGGCAAACAGTACAGAGAAAAGTCGACAAAGAGTTAACTTAGGTTAGACAAGTGTATTTTCCACACTGTAGGCTCAGAAGCAGGCAGATGAGCATTCTATACTATACGTCAGCCAAAACCATTTCCTCCAAAGCCTAACCCAACAGCCCCAATAAAGCAGCAGCATGGAAATTTGTCAGCATATGTCCTACTTAGTAGCAGGACGATAGCCAGGTAAGATATTTTTGTGCTTGAACTACCATGACAATCTTTTTATTTGCTATAATTACTTCCACCAGACACTGCTGTGATTGGTGGAAGCGATCATAATCACTGTTATGACTGTCAAACCATTAAAGTATTTTACAAGCTTTTTACTGAGTCAAGGGTGAGGCAAATGAACTTGCCTGGCGTGTCAGAGAAGAATCTCAGTCATCCAGGTCAAAGCTATCCAAGGAGGGTTGAATCGAGGGCACCTGGACTCGGTTGTAGAAGCTTGAAAACATTTCGCCTCTCATCCAAGGTGCTTCTTCACTTCTAACTGGCTGATGGGGAGTCCCAGGCATTTAATCCCTATGGGGTCGTTCTAACGGTTCTTGAAACAACTTGGGTGTGGCTGGTTGTGTGAACACCAGTTGTTAAGGTCACATGAGGCCAACTCTGAAAAGTTTTTAAATCAGCTGGGAAGGGACGAAAGGACAGTATTAAAGGTGGGGATAAGTCATAAACTATTCCTCTATTCCTATGTTAAGGAATGGCTTTCTCTATTTTTACTTAAATGGCCTTCTTCAGTCTTCTTTCAAACCATCTGTCCCTACAGTCCAAAATATGTATGTTGTTTTCCTCAAATGACCTCATCTTTCATGTGGAGGTGAACTGCTGAGTCTTGACCTGAGGAGTTAGCCCTTTCGTGTTGAGCCATGCATTTCATGGTTCTTCAGTTTCTCTGATACACTTTGTGCATTCCTCGCTGCATTGGACTGCATACACAAGGTTGCTTTTTTGTGTGTATGGGTGTTCAGTCTTTCAGCTGGCACAGTTTGTCTTTGTGTGTTGCAGCAACAGGAGAAAACCATCAATCATGAACAATATCATCCCTTGTATCCTGGAGAAGGCATTCCATGCACGTATGGACTCCCCAAGTGGATTCAACAACGCTGATAACTACCCCACTGCGATGAAACACCTGGGACTCCCCACCAGCTAGTCAGAACTGAAGAAGCCCCTTGGATATTTTCAGGTTTCAACAACCTTGTCCAGTTGTCCTTGATTCAACCCTCCTTGGATAACTTGCTTAACACAGTGAGGCTAGGCAGTATGTTCTGCTACTTACCCATAAGGAAGCAAAAGTTAAACTACAAAAAAAAGAAGCTGTAAAAAATTAAATAGTGCTCTGAGAGCAGGAACAGTGAATTGATACATGCAGATAAGAGACACGTTCTTCAAACAACACCCCTCATTTTTAACATGACTATACAATTAAGGCTCTGATAACCAATACAGTTTGTGACCAGGACCTGAGCATGTGACTGACAGAAGAACTTACATGATGTACCTGGATGGAGAGACAACCGCAGAACATTGCATGTGTGTGCATTTGAGGTCTCAGCTGTTATTCTCTTATTTATCAAAGCCTATTGTGTATTAAGCGTGTTGTTTCAGTCTAAGCCAAAGCAGAGGGAAGAGCTACTAATGCATGTGCATGATAGTACTAAAGCTCTGTAACAATACCTCTCCTTCTGTCCTCGTCTATCCAGCCAGCTATTGTGGAAACTTTATGAATTAAAAGGAGATTGTTGATTAAGACTTGATCAATGTCGTTGTATGCAAAATGTTAAAATATGTTAAACTGAGTGTCTATGTATTAAATTCAAATCTGCTTTACATGCATGAATGTCACAACAATATCGCCAAAGCACATTATCATCTGATGTCATTTCGCAGCAGTCAGGATATCTTTTATAGCCCCTGTTAGAGCAGTTTTCCATTTAATGACGATGGAGCATCGGGAATGAAAAACTGGAATTTGCTCTGGGCTCCTTATTAGCATTACATTGCCCCATGCAAAAGAAACTAATGTGATTTTATCAAAAAATGTGCTTTCAACTTACAAAAAACAACCAGCTGATTCATTCATGTAATCTCTTGACTTGTCTTTATATTGACCTTCTATGAATCACCTAAACTTATGTCTATAAATAATAAATGTATCCCAAACCACTAAACGACACAGCTGTCGCTGTGTAACGTGACCGTTTCACGGCAGAGTGACATTTGTGTTGTTATCTGGATAGCTGCTAAGCTAGCTACCTTTCTTAGCTTTGTCAGCGGGGATATTCTGAGCTCGGAGCCGCTGGTCCAGGATGTACAGCATTTCCCCGCCGAGGTTGATGAATAGCAGGGGCAAAGTTCTTGAAGACATGTTGGTATTTGGACGGCTGGATACCTGCAGAAAACGTAGGTAGCTAGCGGATGTTGCTAACTCGGACGCTTGCCGATACGGTAGTCTGTCTGTTTGGCAAAGCCCCTTCTGGTTGCCAGGCCACGAAGCAAACAGCCAATCAGGATGCTCTACGTTGGAACGTGCGGGGAAAGGGTCAGGCGGATGTGAAACTTACAATTTTACCACAATCATCCTAGAGGTTACAACGCAAACAAATTCATGTGAAATACTTTTACCTCTACAAATAATTAAAAATGCAAAGAAAAAAGAAAAGAAAAAGGATAAGGAAAGTAGTCTTTAGCTGAAATGCTCAGACCCTATGTCCGCACTCAGACCTGTGCCAGGGTCTCTCAAGTCCACACATTATTTTCAGGGGTGACAAGTTAAAAAGTCTGGAAATCAACAGAAAAGGTGTATATAGACCAAAATAATGCATGTATGACACATGTTGTTGTCAGAGCTCCATGTGGATCATCATATTTTCAGTTGCAATGTAATGTCCTACAATTAACATTAAAGGACCACATTTGTTTTTTTTTTTGAAAATGTAATTTATTTACAATAATGCAAATCAATACTAGCACTTTGGCACAAACTTAGATATAAGGCAACAGGTGCAATTATAATCAATACACTGAATAGCATAATTCATAAGTTGGTCTTTCTTTGTTGTCTACATGAAAGCTAGGACTGCTACAACAATAAACAAATTACTTCCGTAATAGCTGAACATCAACAAACAGAAAAAATCCTGTATGAATCCTTTGTGTCTTGTTATGGTGAAATGTCTCCATTCCTGATACGGACTTCTCTTGCCATCCTGCATGTCTCACAAAGTCCGCAGAAAAAGGTCATCAAGGCATCATTGATTATTGTTCCCTGCAGTTAAAAGATTGCAACAAAATCACAACATGGAACACCAACCCCCTGTGGGGAAATGTGCAGCAGTTGTGGTTTCTCAATTGCAGGGAACACCCAGCATTTCCTATGTTTATGAAATCTCTGTTTCATAAGAGCCAAGTTATTGAAAACAGGTTCCTGTATGTGCAAGGGTCCTCTGATGAATTTGCAATGTGCAAGAAGCATTTCAGCATCTTACCTGAATACCATACGTCAGTCTCATGTGAGTCCTTATGGCTGTTATGCCTCCTGGCAAACAACCCAAGCAGCAGTTTTCTCCATATTTACTTGCTGTGTAACAGCTCAGTGCAACAGGGCAGATGCAGCCAAGAGCACCTGCACAACAGAAGTGTATTTCAATGTGAACTTTTTTAAAGAGAACAAAACATGAAAGTGTGCCTGAGTGTGTTTTCGGTGTATGGACAAAAACTAGATAATGTTAAATTCAATGGTACTCACAGACAAAGAAGTCACTGCAACAGGAGCACAAGCCGGTGCTCCACTCTCCTGTTTGAACATTTGTCCCATAGCCACCTGCACCTGGCTGATGAGTGACCACTGGATTCGACATTTTGGATTACTGGATCTGGTTGTTTTTGATGTAGCAGCCTAGTTAAGAACACATTCAGCTGTTAGCACTGGAATAGAGCAAAGTGCAAAACAGAGCTGCAGGAAGAAGACCTAAATCAATCTTTCCATGTACCACACTTGTTTTTACATTTTGTCACCTGTACTTATATGTGATGTTATTCATTTCCTGAGTAAGAAATGTCATAGTTTGACTTTCGTAATATCATTCAGAGGTAAGTAGCGATATTATCCAGATCTCCACTGGAGAAAAACTTTAAAACACAAGCAAGTGTTATTCATACAGCTCAATCAGCATTCACGAATCTCCCTCCAAAGCATGACACATATCAACAAACCTCTCATGGACTTCTTTATTAATACAGAATGAGACATTAGTTTGTTGGCTTTGAGAGTTTTTGTGATTTATGCACTAATCAGGTTCTTCACACTAATGGTTCTTAATCGAAAGTAATTTAAAGCAAGCCCGTCTCAACAAAAGGATTCAGCTTCCTATCTGTTAACGTTGCACAGAAACAGTTTGGTTGTTGTTGTTTGTGTCCTCATGTTTTAAAGTTGACGGACTTGACTTGGAAACAATGTAAGCAGCTATTTAAAGTATGCTATATTGCCCTTTAGGGCTTTTTACTATGTGCAGTCAATAGTCTCAAATACAAACAGCTTTAAAATGAATATGAAGGTATTACTTAGCCTGAAGTACAAGAGAGCATGTTATCTTGTATCAATGTCATTAATAAGAGTTTACTGTGAATGCACAACTTCTAAAAGTCCAAAATAAGAATGATTTTAAAATATGGTGTCTGAGCAACTAAATTAGTAGTGAATTCTTAAGCTAATCTACTGCGGGAGGAAAAAACGGTGTCACTTACCAGAAGAGTCAGTCAGTGTGCACTCCTGATCAAACTGACAAGCTGCACACCACACAGGAAGCTGTGACGAGCTCGAGCTGTGAAATACTGGTTTGCCGACACACTGCAGTTTCTGAGGATGACAAAGATCTGTGGCTATTCGCTGACAAACACAGACCATTAACACGAACTGCCACTTAACTTTGAGGCTGATAGTGGGTTTAATCTCAAACAGCTGCAGATCAGCGTGTTAGGAGGTGAAGGCGTCGATTGAAATCGTTCCCCAATCTCACATCAGATCAGTACAGAATTAACGGAGTTGTCAGAATCTTTTAGACCGTGCTTTCATAAAACACCCACAAATTCATCATCGTCCCTTTTGTCACACAGTTTCACACAACTTCCAATCAAACAATATGTCACCAAAGCAGTTATTAAAATAAGGGATGCATTTACTGCCTGGGGGAATTAAAATGTTCTTTTTAATGTCTCTGCTATATTCACACAGGGCTTTTTGTTTCTAAAAACCAGATGTGAAATAACTAAAATTAATGTAAATTCACAAGATGATGGAGCCTATACATACAGAGCATTTAGAAAGCATTGATGCTTATATGTTTTATCTAACATACTGAACATCAAATTAAATTAAGTCTATGTGTTTTATTACTGGGTTCACAGTTTGTGGTGCTGTTTAAATGGACACTGCAGTAAGAACCTTTTGGTATTTGGACAAAATAAAGAGACACATTGCAAGATAATTCTACAACTCCACATGTAAAGCCTCAAAAAATGACCTGTTTCAACCCTGCCAGTCAAGATTCTCTCATGTGTCATGTATTGCAGTGGACTCATTGTACTGCATTAATGTCCACGGTATTGTTTCTGACTCCTGTGTTATGTCTATTTAAAAAGCATTTTCTCCACTAACACTTGACCTCAAGCCAATCAAAGTGCTCAATAATGTTGTAATGTCACCAGATGTTCTTAAAGATAATGAAGAGTGTTGACATATTGTGAACTTATATGTTGTTCTCAAGGCCTGCAGAAAAATGCCAAAACAGTACAGAAAGAGTGAGAAGTGCTAATATTGTGACTGCTTAATATTTACCATTATGTAATCATTAATTGATTGATAAATGATTAAACAACAGGAGTTTTGCCTTTGACAGCTGATGGAAAAATACTAGTTCTGACATTAATGCCTATGGTGCAACACAACAGACACAATCAACCCAGAGAGCAGTGCAGTACTTTTCAGCCTTGAGATTCAGTATCGAGTCTTTTAAGTTGTAGCCTAGAGTGGAAAATTTAGCAGTTTGGCTATTTTGTGTAGCCTACCTGCTGAATATTTCCAAAAGTTCCCCATTTGTGTAATACCTTACACAAGTGATATCAGTGGCTGCCTCAGTTGTTTTGTGCAGATACATCTTAAACACATGAAAGCAAATAATTTTCCATTTGAACACAGCTTTTGGAGATTTTATTTCCATTAAATTCTGACATCAACTTGAAAGCAAAAGCAAATTGTATGACGTAACTCATGAAAAAAAGAGGGGGAAAAAAAAAAAGTTTTTTATTCACATGCCACATAACCACATCTGAAGGTGTAAAAGTGAAGATGCTGGCTAAGACAAGCATTTAGAGTCAGTTGTTGTAATATACAATATATTGTCTTTTAAAGGCTCACAGTGGCAGCTGACTTGTCTGCCTTGGCTGCCTCGGCATCTGTGGAGGCTAAACTCGTCTTGTTCAGCATCTGCTCTTTTTTCTGCTTCTGCACTTCGTTGAAGACCTGAGAAGAGACGATAACAAGTGTCAGTGGAGGCACAGAATCACACCTTGACCATGTTAGTCAGTTAGATGAGTGTACATGTCAACTGACAGAAAGCTTAGGTTACTCTCTCACACACAATATGCATCATTCAGTCACTAGTGGAATGAAAGTTTCATTGAAGTTTAAGGTCTTGAGATATAAATCTCCCATTGACACCATTATTAAACACTGCCAATAAAAAGCACTCATTATAATACATCAGAATAATGGGGTCAGTTGTTTGCTACCTTAATGCAGAACTCTTTCTTGGCCAGCCAGCGGCGAGTGGCCCGCCTATGGTACTCTGGAGGGAAGGTGTAGGTGATCCCCAGCTGCTGGCAGACTGTTTCAAAGGTCTCATAGTGAACCAGCCTAAGGTTTTTCAAAAGCTTTTTCCTTCGGTCAATGGCCATGAGCATCCGCCTCTTGTTAGCTTTGTCCTGCAAAGAATTAGCATAAAAGAGTGAGACTGTACTACAAATGTGATTCAAACAGGGAGGAAATGAGGACACCAATTGAAGCCCAGTTTATACACCAATCAGATCGTGAGGAGATCATTTAATTACAAATGCAACAGAGAATGCAATATCTATTCCCTATCTGTGTCAATTTTAGCAAAAATGTTCATTGCATGATGTAACATGGAAATTTCCGACTGTGACTGTGCTACGCATGTTCTCATTTCATATGGGGGAGTACACAGGATATCCTGTAGCACACGCATGCCTCACACCAGAGGAAGGCAGACAGGAAATGTGGAGAGACGTATTCAAACATGAAAGTTCTCATGGTGCAAGTCTGCTGGCCTATGACATGATGCGTCATCTAAGATCTTTATACAATTTAAAACCTGTCCAAAGAAAAGACCTCCCTGTTGAGCTTGCAGTCTATTGCCGTCACTCACCTTGTGATGTTTATGCAAATGCTCCTTATAGTTTCGGATTTTTGCAGTCAAAATAGCCACTAAAGGAAAAGACATTAAAAGGGGGACTGAATGAGTATACATTTAAAATACATCCTGTCTTTGTACAAGCCCGATAAAAAAAACAAGTTGGGTAAAACATAATTAAGACAGAATGTGATAACCTGCCTTTTTGACATATAATCAATTGAAAAGAGTACAAAAACAAACATAATTAACTTATTCTGAATTTGATGCAGCAACATGTTTAAAAAAATTGGGACAGGAGCACCAAAAGACTGGGAAAGCAGTGGAATGTTCCAAAAACACCTGTTTGGAACATTCCACAGGTAAACAGGTTGATTGGTAACAGGTGATAGCATCATGATTGGGTATGAAAGGAGCATCCTGGAAAGGCTCGGTCATCAGAAGGGATTGGGTGAGGTTCACCACTTTGTGAAACATGATTATATACAGGATATTACGACATTGGCTCAGGAACACTTCGTAAAACTGTTCTTGGCAAACACAGTTTGTTTCCAAATGATTGCATTCTGTTTTTATTTAACTCTTATTTAACTAACTTTTTTGGAATCAGGGTTGTATCACAGTGAAAACACTACATAAACAATCAATGAAATCAACTCACCGCGAACTTGCACAGAGCTGCGGTCGTTCTCGTCCCTCTGGACTTTTGCAATCAGCTGTTCCATTTTCAGCTGCAGCTTTTCACTCTGAAGACACAAACACAGAGTTTTACACTACCTGTACATGACTTCCTGAGAGTGAGCGTACATTTCAAGAGATGCAGTCATTATCATCAAAAATACTGGGGGAAAAAAAAGAAAGAAAGCAGTATAAAACATAAAAGGCGATCTGTGGGGACATGAGAACTCACGTGACTCGCTAACTCCAACGAAAGAAGTCTTCTGACAACATCATCAGTCCTATTAACAGAAAATACATGTGTTAGATGACTAGATGATAATATAATAAATGCAGATTTATGATGAATTGTGAAGATGAATTGTATTTTTTACTCATTCATGTAAGGTATTGTATATATGTATGCTTACGTTTGAACGAGGGGTACAGCTGCATAATGCATCTTCAACATTGTTGGCGTGAGATCACTGAGCTGGCCCTCAGAGCCTGGAATGAACAAAATGTTTGAGTGAAAAGCAAAACCTAAAAAAAAATGTTTCAGTGACAACGCAGTCTCATAAATTACCCTCCCTCTTCTTCTTTGCAGCCCGAGCATAATGTCTCACTGGTGGAAGAGCAGCAAAGCTTCCTGCAACTGAGGAGAGAGAAGAAAAGAAACTATAAATGTGCAGTGAGTGGACGGAATGGTGGAAACACTAAAGTAATAACAGACAAGGGATCACAGCTATCACAGCTGTGATCTAACATTGCAAGACAAAGGAAATTATGACATTTTGTAGACACACAACAAAAAGGATCAGTGGCTGCCAGTCAAAGCTGAGAGTGAGGTATACCGAAACTTCACACAATCTCGAAGTCACAACAGGAATGAATAAAGACATGTGTGACACAGTTTCAACTAAAATGCACGTTGTGTACTTCACATTGTTGGTTTGTATGTCAAGGCTTTCTCAGGGATCCACAAAGACGCAATTAGCAGAGAATTATAAAACACTGTTAGGGAAATTAATAATTATTTCACCGTCAATTCATCAGTCGAATATTAATCTCTCGAAAATGGTGAAATGTCAATCAGTGTTTCACAAAGCCCGAGATGACGTTCTCAAATGTCGTGTTTTGTCCACAACCCAAAGATATTCAGTTAGCCGTCATAGAGAAAAAAAACAGAAAATATTTCCATTTAAGAAGCTGAAATCAGAGAATTCTGACTTTTATTCTTAAAAAGCTACCCAAATGTATTTATTGATTATCAAAATAGTTGAGAATTAATTAATTAATAGCTGACAGTTAATTGATTATTTGCTGCAGCTCTAAAGACAATACAGCTTGATATCAAAACAAAAACGATGACACTGCTGCCACTACTTGAAGTTTTTTTTACATGTTGTTAAAGAGCTGAATCTGTAATGATACTGAATGCCATCTTTGGGGCTATCATTGTAAGTAGGAATAAAGACAATGATTGTTTTACTCTTTCTCAAAAGAAATTCTAATGTAAACTATGTGGCAAACTAGAGTACTAGCCCTTAAATTGGTTTCTTTATAGCAGAGATCAAGACATTCATGAGGCCTTTAAGATTGTTCTTTAGACAGAAACCTCACTCAGTTTTGATCCAATGTACAGTCTGAGTGATCAGCAGAATTTTTTATTTTCAGCGTGCTACTTAGCATTCATAAGATGCTGTCTCCATTGCTACATGTGACACATTTCTTTTCTGTTCTGTGTGAAGAAAGTTACAGGATGATGATGCAACAGATCCACAAGTTTAAGATGCATAATTTGAAGAGCACAACCACGATAATCTGGATAACATGGCTGTCCACACCCCAGATAATACACAACTGCGCACATATCAGATGATGAGATCACAGCTCATTTCAAACTACTATTTACTTGTTACGTTTCCAGTGATTTCCATTTCTATACGACAGTACTCTTAATCTCTCATTTTTAAGCTGCATGCCAAAAACACAAATTGTGGGACTGTTAATGAAGGTTTTGTATTTCTGTGGCTGACAGCTAGCAGTAAATAGAACGGCAAAAGTGTGAAAACCAGTTTTCACCTTCTAGTGGGCTTGAGGGGGAAATGGAGGTAATGCTGCAATAAATGTGCATGATATGATTTTAATGAAGCGAGATGGTGCGTCAGATTGAGCGGCCACACACGTAAACACCTCACAAAGTTTGAACAAATTTGCAAACCTGCTGCAGAGATGGGTTTTATTAAGTTATGAATATTTAATCTACCTTAATTAACTATAGTTGTTTTGTAATTATTGATTTGTAATGTGTTAATTTAGTTTTTCTGAGATCAGTTTACGCTTAATCATACTTGCAATCATACTGCTTACTGACAGAACATTTTAGCATTTTTTTTTAGCAATTCTTTTTTCTTTTTACTGATTTGTAATCACTACAATTGAATTTATGTCACAGTTTCCCAATTGCTTTCCGTAAAAGCCTCAAAGGCCAACTCCTTGTCTTCAGCGTTGAAGTGCATTTAGCTAGCTGCATAGCTCGCTGCAAGTGCAGGCACATGACAGCTTTCAATTCAACTTCATAGCAATATTGGAGGAATTGGTTTGTGGTGCTGTTCAATTGAATTGTATGACTGATATTTAGTCTATCCTCACTGATATGAATTTAGGCAGACCAAATATTACATCTGCTTTTGGATAGGTGCACAACAAAAAGGGCAAGTAAGTGTAGTTGTCAGTACTCCAAACACACAGTATTTATTCTGAGCCAATTTTGGTGGATTCCAGCCTATACAGCAAAATAATTTTGTAAGATAGCGCACACAACACTAAATCGTAAACGCACTTTATTTACTGCTCTTATTCCCTGGGATGTCATTAAGACGTAGTAGTTCTCTCTCAAATCCACTGTCTATTTGTTATTTACCAACGATTTTGGTGAACGAGTTTGCAAATTAAAGTTGGGGAAAGGCAGAAAATTGGTCTTCAGGTGGACAAAAGGCCACAATTATGGATATTGTGTGCGTCAGCTAGTATGTTGTATACCTAGCATACTGTGATTGTCAGTTCCACCACTGCAGCTCTGTCAACAGTGGCCACTGCTGTTCGTGTTACTGTTAAGCTAGCTAACCAATGACGCTCTCGCTAGGTAAGGACAGACGTGCAGTGTTGGCCGATGTAAACGGCCAGGAAATAAAATGAGTTTGCCAGCTATCTTCTAAGCACTCTTAACGCACTGCTTCGGGTTCTTCCTGTCGCTTACACTTACCACCGCCGACTCTCGCTCCTAATAAAGCCGAGCTACATGCCCAGGGTGTCGCTGACAGAGCAGAGCACACAGCGCCGCTTTCTCGCAAAATACCAGCCGACGATTTCAGAACAGTTCGCAGAGCTATGTTTGCGAACATGGTTGTCAGGACAGCTGAGAAGGTAGAAACTGAATTGTCTAAAAGTGATGAAAATGGTACAGGTAGTCACACTCGACCCCTACACGAGGTTCGCCATTTTGACTAGACCAAACTAGCTGAGTGCGGATATTTTTCCTAGGAAACGCTAACAATCCCAGAGCACACCGATAGGGCTGCCTTCGTTTTTAGAAGTGTTTGTTACACCAATGCTTTTTTTGGCATTAAATATGACTTGCCAAAATACTAAATAATTGCTTCCATTTAAAATCATAGAGAACATTTTTTTGGCAAACAGAGTAGGTACATACCAACCGCAGAGGTATATAGAGCTGAATAACCAGCATAACCAACCATAGTCAGTAGGAAAAGCCATTTTTATTATTTTTTTATTTCAAAGATGTCTCCTTGGCATAAAAAAAAACAAGTATTTCTGAGAAAGTTCACATATAGCCCACAAAAATATCAAAATTTTCTTCTGTAAAAGGTTTATTTTATAAAGAATTGACATATCTAAAAAATGTGCTACGGACAAAGCGTGGACAACATAATCTTTATATATCAGAGTGATTAGGATTAGATCTAGCATGCATTTACAGCTGTGTAAAATGAATCAACTGATCACAATAAGCTCATTACACAAACTCAGATCTACATGAACATCTTGCAAATCATTTACTCTTACAATTAGCAAAGCACTTTTAGTCTTTTTCAGTATCATTCATGGTTAGTGCTTGTAGAAAAGGAAAGTCGTCCCACAGGATGCCTGGGTCTGGCGATTCTTTGGTTACACAATCATGGCACAGTCCAAAAAAACATTGCTCCTTCTGTATCCCACTAGTTGCCATATTCTGGTAGCACTTTGGACTGAAGGATTCTTCAGTCTCCAAAAGCGGCTGTGTAGACTCAGAGCGCAGGTAGACATGAGGAGCTTTGGCTGTAGGGCTGTTGCATGGACCTGGGAATATCACAGTAGCATAAGGAACAGAGCCACTGTTTGAGCCGGAGTAGCCAGGGCTGAATGGGGAACCACAAATGGATTCTCCCAGGTCACTTGTGTCCTCTGCGCTGCTTAACCACGGGTCATTGTCCTCTTTGCTTAGTTTCACAGGGAGATCCAGGAAGCTGAGGTGGGACAGGTATATGGGGTTGGGCTCCTCACTGTCTGAGGCAAGATATGTATCCTGCAAAAGGAAAACAAATCAGTCACCAATGTCTTTCATTAGTAAGTGACTAAAATAAAGGGCATGTACTTTGTCATATGGTAATTAAAGCAGCATTAATGGCTTTTTGTGCCATGTGGTGGCAGTGGAACAAGCTGTGATTACTACACTGGCATAAAGTTAGTAATGTAGCAAACAGTTGCTTGTATACACATCCTGCAGATGTGTAGCAACATAATGATTCATTTGGAGTCTTGTTTGTGCCCACCACAAGTCCAATATTCCTCTCCTCATAGGTCTGCTTTGGTCTCCAACACCTAAGGGAAAGATCTGGCTCTTTAGCTGCTGAATGCTCCACACTGTGTTCACCAGCTAGCTGCTAACTTGCTAGTGTGCTGGCTGCTGTTTAGTGCTGGGCAGGGAGCGTACAGAGGATTTATCCTAGTGGTTTTGCAGAAAACAGCTGCCTGCAGCTGGAAACTAGGAGGACATAACTGAGAATGTACAAAAACAGCAAAGTTGTGGGTTGTAATAGCGAAACAACAAGCTGAAAGATGCTAAAATGCGACATAGACCAGAGGGGAATTCATCACTTTGAGCAATTCCTTGTTGATCCATTGTTAATATAAAAATATTGATTATCGCAGCTTTAACCTAAAGGAACTAATTGCATAAAAGCATTTAATTGCACAGATAAATTTTCTGCACCTGTGTTGATTCTGATGTCCATCTCTTGATGCTGCTATTAGCCGGATCTGGAACAACAGGCCAGAAACGTCCTTTCAACCTGCAAAAGAAAGTGAAATGGGTTTGAGAATAAAAGATAACACAACTTCACAGCCCCCAATGTGGTAATGATCTCACCTTCTGTGGTTGGAGAAACAAGTCATGACCATGCAGATAATCAACATTGACAGTCCAACACCACACACAGTTACAATCATCACAATAGAAACAGCATCTATGAAGGGAGAAACACATATAGTGAATGAAATATCTGGTGTGGGAATACACACTCTCTTGATCTCTGTCATGTCTCCAGAAAAACAAATAATGATACCAACCGAAGGGCTCAATGTCAAAATGAATTGTTGACCCATTCAGGCTTCCACCAGACGTGCTAACCATCATGAAAGCTTCATACACAGACACAGTTTTCAGGTCTTTCAGGACCACTCTTCTCTCTTCCAGGTCAGCATTCACAACTGAAGGAAAAGTCAGACGTCAGATGGCATCAAGTGCATTACAAAAATATTTTAGAGCAGTAAAATGAAGGCGTTTAACCTACCGCTAATGGGTCCCTTCTCAGTCCAGTAGAAGACTTTGTAGCTCTGGATGACACCGTTCCTCTGGTCTAACGGTATTTCATCCCAGGTAAGCTCAATGTGTGACTGCCAGGTCTTTTTAATTCGTATTTTTGGAACCATGGATGGAGCTTGAAAAGGAAACATGAGTGAGTCACTGTAGTGGGCCTTCAAGCCAGCAAAAATAATGATTCATGTCTATCCACAAGAGGGCATTATTCCATCATGTATCAGCTGTGCCTGATGGATTGCACAATATATATATTTTTTATTCACGTGGCAAACTCTTTTCCCACTTCTTCAAAGTTAAGGCAGCCTGACTCTCACACCTCTGCCTGCTCTATGTGTGATCCTCTTTGCGTCTTTGGTGACTTACCCTTTTGTCTTGAGTAGGCATTAACAGTCTGAGGAAGGCCTATCCCGCCCTTAAACCTAGGATACACAGAGATCCCATAGGGCTTGTAGGGCTCAAAGCTGCCTATTGATGAGAGCGAAGAGGTTAGAATGTATCAGCAACCGTAAGCTCCGAACAGTGTGTACAGGCAGGTCGTGCGCATGAAAAAGAAGACCTTGCATAAGCGGGAATTCTCATGGGAAAGGATGAGCATCAGATTAGGAAAACTAAATAAAAGGTGAGTAAAATAAGAAGGACACGGATCAGAAAACCTGCAGTACAAATGCTATAAAACATACCTGTTATAACCAGGCTTGTCTGGTTTCTGTCTGTTATTTCAAACTGGGTGAGAGAGAGGTCTGTTTCTAACAAAGGTCTCCATTCCACCACATAATCATTCGGACTGGAAGAAACCAGACTTCTCCACTGGACCAGAAGGGATCTGTCATCCCGAGGAATGACTGAGACGTCTGATATCGCTGCACGAGCTGCAGGCACAAAATGCATCGAACACGTTTTTAGAAAAATGTCTTGACCTTTATCCCACTTGAGCCATTTTCTAACCTAGTTCAAGCCGGTTTAAGGATGTCAGTTTTACCTGTAGGTAGGTAAATCCGAGCTTCAGTGGGGGCGGATTTCCCTGCTGCATTTACAGCTCTCAGATACACTTTCTTTGCTCTTGTGGGAAGCTGGAAAGTACAATAATTCCCCATTGTAGAGCAGACCTTTCCCTTTTCAGCTGGCAGTTTTTGCACCGAGACAATGTATGACACATTTTGGCTGTTGGCATGGAATTGTTTTGATGGCTGAAAAAAAAAAAAGCGAGAATGTATTTTAAAGGCAGACCTCACACACTCACCCAGAGCTATAAAAGAAAATACGTCAGTTTATGACAGGTGTCAAGCAGCATGTGTGATGCGTGTACCTTCCAAAACAAGTCTATGTTGAGCTGTTTGTGCATGTGATCCCCTGATACCTTCATCCACCAGTCTAAGCG
Organism: Chelmon rostratus; assembly: GCF_017976325.1. NCBI lineage: Eukaryota > Metazoa > Chordata > Actinopteri > Chaetodontiformes > Chaetodontidae > Chelmon > Chelmon rostratus. The sequence continues at coordinate 8,350,762 of NC_055665.1, forward strand.
TCCAGTGGGAGCTGAAAAGAAAGAGGCGGCTGTCAGGTTAGCGGCGCATCAAAAGCCTGCACCTCTCTCCTCACTCTTTTAAAAAATACAACTTTTCTATAGAAGACAGGTCTATGGATTCACTGCCAGAGCGTGTGGCAGAACTCAATACATCAATTCAGCCTGCGCTACAGAGCAAAGCAATGAGAGATGTAGAACATGACATTAGCATATATTGAAAAGACCAGGAAATGGAAGGAAAGGGAATAGATTGGAAAACGTTACAGTGACTGATTGTGTCACTCTGAATTGATCTAAGTCCCACCGCTCTCCAAGGTGACTCCAGACTGGCTGCTGCTCCATTCACTCCAGGGGCTCTGCTGGTATCTCACTCTAATCTGGGCGACATACTGAGTCCCATGCAGGAGGCGACACTGGTCCACAGGTCTGCTCGGCCTAACGTGGCTCACTGGGATCTAACATATGGAACAGAACACACAAACCATACAGATTTGACTCCAGGCATGCTCACGATGAACTTCAAGCAGGTAATGCTACTGTGTGGTTGCGTATAGCTCCTGCATTAAAGGTACATCATTTGTCAGATGATATTGACACTGGAATGAATTGCACTCACAACTTGTTCAATAATTTGGTTTCTGGTAACAGTCTTGAGACGGACTTCCAGGTTCAGGCGGTAATTGTGCATCCAGGCCTGGTGCTGAGATAAGCTCCAGCTCAGCTTCAGGCAGCCGTACTTTTTAGACACCGCTTGAACCTTCTGAATCGTCGGTGGGTCAAACTTAGCTGAAATAAAACAAAGCATGATGTGATTAATGGAATTCATTTTTTCCCACATAATTCTTCTAGGTTTTCTAATCCGTGCAGAAAAAGTTCACATGGGATTGAAGTAGTAGTTTTTCCAAAAAAAAAAAAAAAAATACAAAAATCTATAACTGGGGATTTTTGAGAAATTTAACGACAGCTGGTCTTTACAGAATCCTCAGACTATTTAACGGCCTGGATAAAAAAATATTCTGTCCACTGCAAGATAAAAAAGACAATTTCTGAGGTTGCAAAAAATATTTTCTAATCCTAACAAACATGGTGGCTGAATTTGACAACGTGAAACAAAATCAAAAAGCTTTACTATCAGTTATATTTGTCTATATCGATGTTATATCAGGTAGATGTTATCCCTTGGATAGGAAAATATATATTGCAACTTATGAAATAGGTTAAAAGTAATTTTATCATGCAATGTACATAATTTTCAGATTTCATTTTTTTTCATCCAAAATGTTAGAAGAGTGAGGATTCAGGAAATACCTTCAAAACAGTGTTGTTAAACAGTGATTCTCAGCTTGGTGACACAAACGTAATGGCAAATACATAAGAGGCACAACTGGGACTACATCAGATTATGAAAGGGAAAAAAAGAGAAGTAGAAGTGAAAGAGTGCTGCACCAATTTAGAATTACACTTCTATGAAATGAAGGACTCACAATGGTTTACAATCGCGATTCCAGAAAAGTTGTAAATAAACCAGAAATAAAAAGAATCATTTGCAAACAAGCTGTGTTTACTGACAATGGTTTTACAAAGTGTTCCTGAACCCATCTATTAACATCCTTCATACAATCATGTCTTCACAAAGTGGTGAGCCTCGCTCCATTCTTGCTTGTGAACGACTGAGCCTTTCCAGGATGCCCCTTTGAAACCCAATCTATCACCTGTTACCAATCAACCTGTTTACCTGTGGAATGATCCAAACAGGTGTTTTTGGAGCGTTCCACAACTTTCCAAGTCTTTTGTTGCTCTTGTTCCAACTTGTTTGAAACATGTTGTTGCATCACATTCAGAATAAGCAGATACTTGCAAAAAAGAATGAAGTTAATGAGGTAAAGCATGAAATATTGTCTTTGTACCGTTTTCCCCGACCTGTCCCAAACAAGACCACATATTCAGCCTGCTTGACATCTTTTTGGATGTTCTCAGATTGCATCTTTGAACAGTTAACACATAGGAAGTGAGCATCGCGTCAAGCCTTGAGGTGCTAGCCTCTAGCAGAGAAGAGCAGCAGGCTACTGAGGTCTGTTGAGATCAGTTCGTTCTTACACCCACATATTTGTTTCAGTTTCAAACTTGTAGTCTTCAGCCTCGACAGCTGCTGACTCAAGTGACATCACTTGAGGACATTTATGAGACCTCACACAGCTCCCTCTGGAAACAGACTTTGATGTGTAAAATGATGAGTTCCCTCTTTAAAGATTGTGCAGGACAATATAATAATTTTATTGAATACTGGTTCATGGCTGGTAAATGAGACCACTGCTTACCCACAATAGAAACGATCCAAAAAAACATTGAATCAATGCATATTTTCTATAATTCTCACCTGCACTGACGGGTTCCAAAATGAGAGGTACTGAGACTGCGTCTCCAAGTTCATTCACCGCCTTCACATATATTTCCATTTCTGAGAACAGGACAAAGCCAGAGCGAGGGATGGTGTAGTGGTGGACTCCTGGTTGCAGCTCGTAAACATGGCTCTCATTTGAATCCCTGAAATGAGGAAATTAGAAAGTGGGAAACACAGTTGGGCAACCTCGCAGACATGTTTAGTAAATGACACTTTAACATCTCTGACACCAGAGTGATGTTTTCTTTCTGGTAACTGTGTCAATGCTTTCCTGGCAGCTGCTATTTACAGGCAGATTATTACCATATCTGGGTGTGGAGGGTGTACTTTGTGGGTAGATGGGTCTCTTGCTGCTCAGGGTCCCAGCTACAGGTCAGGGTGTTCGGGGTGGTGAGGTTTGTCTGACAGCTGAGGTTTTGTGGTGCTTCTGGTGGATCTATAGATGAAACAATAAGCTGATGAGGCTTTTCTAAGGAGTTATGAAGGAAAGTGCTCTTCATTTGCTTTCTACACACACATTTTCCTGCTGGAGTTACACAGGATTCATGCATCATAGGGAATAAATGGAGGAATGAGGATCTATATTATCACACAGGGTTTGCTGTATGTTTGAAATTTATATTAATGTTTGTACATATTTAGTATATGTTGTATTTGAACCTTTATTTGTATTAATTGTTTTATTTGTAGCAATGTTTGTACTGTTGAATACTACAAAGATCTCTTTATTAATGCTTTTGCACTAGGCCCCTGACAAATAAATAAATCAAAATATATGGAAATATAGTTTAGATAATAAAAATTATGGGCAAAAAGAGTATAGAAATTAAAAAGTTCAATTTTCAGATACAATCGTTGCTGCTTTAGTTGTAAACTTCAGTTCTTCCTCACCCCCTGACTAACAGACATACTTCATGGACATTTCATATTAAATTCAGTGTGTAACAATAACAGCACAGCACCACTGCTAAACTTTACATTTGACCCAAATCATGAACAACTGCAGGAAGTTTGTGTGAAACGAGGGTTTTGGATAAATTTTGGCCAGGTTTTTTTTTTTGCTGTGAATATCAGAGATGAGTTTTCCTGATATTATTAGGAACTTTTTTTTATACAGATCTCTGTCTATAGTATGGATCGTTTTATGCTTGGCTCTGCCAATATAGTTCTCACTGTTTCCTTATCTTGTAGGATTTATTTTTAGTTTCTAACTGAAAAAATAATATAAACTTTGCATTTTTCTTTGCAGAAATGAAAGAAATGCTGAGATACAAGCCTACTGTATTAAAAAAAGACCCCCAGCCTGGGAACAAGTGCTCCATCTATATTTCCCCAGCTGGGGATTAATGAAGTTTATCTTGTCTTATCTTATCTTATCTTATCTTATCTTATCTTATCTTATCTTATCTATGTCCACTAAAATGTGTGATCTCTTGGATGACAAAACAAAGTTACTGGCACCTCTAAAGTTAATTGTTTGGTATTGAAGTTCTGTTTTCACATTTTTATGTTGAGCTCAACCCAACACAAAAATGCTTCCTTTTTTTTCCTGTGAATGGACAAACATGCAAGTCGAAATCTTTCTCACATCCGGCTCTGATCTCCACTCCTCCGACTACTTGAGCAGGAGAGGCCTGGACACAGCAGGTGAGGAACGCCCTGGTGTGATTGAAGCTCGGTATAACAACCTCGGAAACCCTGCCGCTCTCATTGGCCACGGGGCCGCTGGGAAGAAGGCGATCGCCGAGGCGCCACTCGATACGAACAGCGTGTCCGATGACCAGAGGGCAGCTGTCTCTGATGACACATGTGGCTGTGACGGGTGACCCGAAAGGCACCACTGAGCTGGACGTTTGGACCTTCGCGCATGGCTGTATGACATCCTCTGTCAATGAGAACATTCATTTAAAATGTGGCATGAAGAAGAGAATTTTAACTGTAAATGCTCAGTCTGTGATAAATGATTACTACTGTAAAGAAAAGCCTTGAGTAATAACAGCTGTCTTCATAACTGCTGGTTAGGAATTTCCATTTAGATGTCATTCCTACCATTTCTGGCTCCATCCACAAATGCCACCAACATGACAATCACTGACACCCACGTGGATATCATGACGATAAAACCTGTTAGGCAACCAAAATGAAATGCATTATTCTTAAATTACAAACTCTCATGACCTATCAAAACAATATTTGAGTTGCCATTCCTTCCCTCTACATTGTGCGCGGTGAGGTATTGTGAGTGATAACGTCTGTCTCTTCAAAATACATCACCAACGCTGTATTTTGAGTCGCTATGACGGCCTGATGTGAGCAAGGATGTGATCTCCATAATGCATAATACTTCAATATGAACAGACGGCTAGAGAATGCGTCCACCGCTTCCCGAAGCAAAGAAATCTGCAGTTCCATCTGTGTGAGGTTTTTGCAGAGCATATAGAGAACAAACCCCAAAGACTGACATGTGACACACTTGTGAATACAAAAATCCAAGACAGCTTAGGTCCAAATTCACGCAACACGACTACACAAAAGATGTCACATTTCAGCCCTGTCACAATAAAATTGTGGCACTACGTTTCTGCAAACCACAGGCACTTTAAATAGGTACATCTCATATGCATCATATCAACGTTTCTGCAGTACGTATCAGAGCGACGTAGTTCAGATTGCTGGTACATGTATATGAGGTGAGTTTTTCTCATCAGGAGGAGGAGGGGATCTGCTGCTGCTGTGTTTGTGGCAACTAAACCGGGTATTTGAAGCCCAAACATGTGGTTTTTGTGCCTAAATCTAACCAGAGCAATGTCACAACATAAAACCAAAAATCAAAATGTAAATACATGTAAAGTTTGTATATTTTGAGCTGATTTTTGCCAACATTTGTTCTGGCGAGTGGGTTGGACATTTAAAGCTTTGCTAGCTGTTACAAAATGACATAGACATAAAATGGCATATATCTATGCTGTTGGCACACACTGTAGCTCTCATCTTATATGATTCCATCAGAGGGATAAAACTTCTCCAAGCAGACGGGAAGATTGTAATTCCCAGTTATTAGAAGCCTTGTTGGGCATGTGCTCCATAGCTGATTGGTCATGTATAATGAGCAGAAGAGCTTGTAAGCTAAGCAGATGGGAGCGCTCCTTCAGCATATTGTACTTATGATATTAAGTCAACAACCTGCTTCTTAAATTTGAGACTCAGTTGGGACCTCACATTACAGGCACAGGTGCTGTGAAAATTAATTTTGAGGAACGCGTTTTTGAAACACTCACCATGGGAGGCTAGAATTCCCTGAACTCTGGCTGCAGGCTCACAAAGCAACGCAGAGAAGACCCAGACATGTCTCACAGCATTTCTGTCTCTCTGTGCTGTGCAGGGGGAAACACAAAGAAGTCATTAGTCTGACATAACGCTCAATGATGAATGATGATGACAAACACGCAAAACTACTTCATGTGTTAAAAACCAGTCATTTTCAGGTGAGTTTCACATGTAAGACAGAGATTTCACATGTAACGTCACATGTGTTTGTTGTAAGATCCATGAATTGTTCCAATCATTTATCTTGCAAAAAGCACCAAACCCACAGTTTTTCCTGGGTCCTGCTCCTAAAAGCGTGAAGTTTTCCCCTGAAGTTTGACACATTTTGGATGTCAATTTAAAGCAATTTAAAGATGCCACTCTGGGCTCTGGGAAGCTTCATTTCTATGAACCAAACGGCTGATAAAAAGCGCTCAATTATGAAAACAATCTCTAGCTGCAGCTGATTAGCGGCATTACAAGCGAGGCTAACAGGTGAAATGTGTCAGTTGCAACATTTAAAATGCCATTTCATGCATGGAATGAGGTACCATTGATCAATAACTCATCTGAAACTTGTTAATTCACTAAAGTGGATACAATTAGCAATTCATTATTAAGTGGTGCTAAAAATCATATTGCTACTAAGAGCTCAGAAGGGAGGAAACCCATCTGTTATGAGACATTGTGGGAGATGACTATTACTGATTTCTCCACCGGCAGAAATTTCACACAAACATGGTCACACACACACACACGTGAACACACGAACACCTACATAAACAGAGCCAGTAACTGAGACCACAGCATTAAGAAACTTCCTCTGGTCTCGTAACACTCGGTCTTGGTCTCCCTGACTAATCGTGGTGAGAAATTGGAGAATCAGAAGCCCATTGTTCCTCAGGCCAAAACGTGTTGGCTGCATCTACATGTTTATTGTCAACAGACTTCAGCTTATTCTTCAAAGGCGAAAGCAACAAATTGAGATGGTTTTTAATTAGACTTCCATTAATTCTGCTTCCAAGTATTTCTGGTCTGGAACAGCTCTCTACCTTTGGGCAGAAAGTTTATGTCAAACTGAGAGCAGCCTCGTAAGACAAGGAGGTATTAGATCAATAATTTGTGACTATCACTCAAACTCCCAGTCAGATTGCTGCCCTCAGTCTGCAATAACCCACCATTTGGAGAATCCTGTGTGAAAGCAGTGGAAAAGAAATGGCATTTCTCCCTGTTTCTTATCAGCCGTGTGCATAAAGGCCTCCATTTTCCCTTCTGCTTCCCTTTTTACAATTTCTGCTTACTACTAAAAGGTAATTGCCTGTGGCTCTGACAAAAGGCAATCGAGAGAAAGGGAAGCAGAGAGAGGGAGAGATATGCTTTCAAATTTGGAGGGTATTTTGTCAACAAACACAATTCGATATGCTTAAAATAAAGACGGTAAAACAAGACTGGCTGTTTTCGCCGCGCTGGCCAATTATGTTCCCGATGTATCAGTGCAAATATGTGATCTGGATTCATTTGTGTGCCTGAGTGAGTCATGTCACTGTGAGCGGAGAAACACTGTGCCACAGCCACCGTATGTTTCCTTTCCCGTTGCTGTTGGGGGTTACCAAACGCCCACTTTCAGGATTTGGCAATATCCTCGACACAGAGTGTAATGACGAACTTGCTACTATTTCCCCCTTTTGGTCCTATTTCTCACACTAAGCACTGTGCTTTAAATAAGAAATCTAAAAAGCATTCATGAAGTTTTTTTTTGCATTTGGACACTTATTAATCACACAACAGCTTCTTCAATCTCAGCCATAGTGACCTTCAGTGTCAGCAGCTGTAAAAGTCCAAAAAGCTGAAAAGTAGTAAAGTAATCAGTTTCACATCCTCTTTTGTTAATGGATGACCAGTACACAAACATGTTTTCCATACGTTTACACGCTAACTCGACTTCTACAGTGACACCGTCACCATTTGGAGGGATGCCGCAACGACAAAACTCACAAAATCATAGTTTGTATTAAAATAAAGCTAAAAACAGCAATAAACATTTTCAATCTCAAAACTCCTGAATACGTTTTAATTTGACATGTTTTGAGTATTAAACTTCAAGCACTTTTACTTTAAAAGGACCATCTTGTTTTAAAATTCCTCTCTAAATCCTAAATATTTGAAGATCCTGTGTATTTGTGGCGTTTCATGTTAGTTAAAAAATCTGCTGGCATTAGTAGACGGGAAACTGCCAAGGATGACAAATGGCACAAGTTCAACACAGAGCAGCCAAAAACAATCTGATTAAGCGAGTGTTTTAAATGAAATTAAGCTGAGCGGCCAGTGAGTTGGATCAAGATGCAGCTCCCGGGCCTGAACCTGTGTCGTTCAGGCGCAAGTTTTGTGAAGTTTCCCTTTTCAATCTGGCACAAGCATCAAAATGAAAGGACCAGCAAATCGCTTGATGTGAAGATAAAGGAGAGCCATCAGAGAGGCTTGCCACTCACCACACAGCAGCTGCAGCAGACCCAGAAAGACGAGAGGCTCTCATCAGCCCTGATAGCACTAGATGAAACAGTGTGGCTCAAAGCAGCTCAGACTGGGGGACATATGTGTGTGTTAGTCAAGCAGCAGCAGCAGCAGCAGCGACGTCCTTGTTTTGGATTTGTGAAACTTCACTATTTTCCAGGAAGAAAACACATGACTGGTGGGGCCCAGTTATGGGAAGAAAAGTGGGGTGTTCAAATTCATGAAAGAAGAGAGGTGAAAAGTTAAAAGCTAAAAATAATCAAATCTGGAACAAATTCAGTTAGTCTTGACAGGTGATGTGTATTACTGTCACAATATACACTACTCAAAAAATAAAGGGGACACTAAAATAACACATCCTAGATCTGAATGAATGAAATATTCTTATTAAATACTTTGTTCTTTACATAGTTGAACGTGCTGACAACAAAATCACCAAAAATTATCAATAGAACTCAAATTTATTAATCCATAGAGGTCTGGATTTGGAGTCACACTCAAAATTAAAGTAGAAAAACACACTACAAGCTGATCCAAGTTTGATGTTATGACCTTAAAAGAAGTCAAATTGAGGCTCAGCAGTGTGTGTAACCTCCACGTGCCTGTATGACCTCCCTACAACGCCTGGGCATGCTCTTGATGAGGTGTTGGATGGTCTCCTGAGGGATCTCCTCCCAGACCTGGACTAAAGCATCTGCCTACTTCTGGACAGTCTGTGGTGCAACGTGGCGTTGGTGGATGGAGTGAGACATGATGTCCCAGATGTGCTCAGTTGGATTCAGGTTTGGGGAACGGGCGGGCCAGTCCATAGCATCAATGCCCTCGTCTTGCAGGAACTGCTGACACACTCCAGCCACATGAGGTCTAGCATTGTCTTGCATTAGGAGGAACCCAGGGCCAATCACACCAGCATATGGTCTCACAAGTGGTCTGAGGATCTCATCTCGGTACGTAATGGCAGTCAGGCTACCTCTGGCGAGCACATGGAAGGCTGTGCGGCCCCCCAAAGAAATACCACCCCACACCATTACTGACCCATTGCCAAACTGGTCATGCTGGAGGATGTTGCAGGCAGCAGAACGTTCTCCACAGAGTCTCCAGACTCTGTCACGTCTGTCACGTGTGCTCAGTGTGAACTTGCTTTCATCTGTGAAGAGCACAGGGCGCCAGAGGCAAATCTTGGTGTTCTCTGGCAAATGCCAAACGTCCTGCACGGTGTTGGGCTGTAAGCACAACCCCCACCTGTGGACCGCCCTCATGGAGTCTGTTTCTGACCGTTTGAACAGACACATGCACATTTGTGGCCTGCTGGAGGTCATTTTGCAGGGCTCTGGCAGTGCTTCTCCTGTTCCTCCTTGCACAAAGGCAGGGGTAGTGGTCCTGCTGCCGGGTTGTTGCCCTCCTACGGCCTCCTCTACATCTCCTGATGTACTGGCCTGTCTCCTGGCAGCACCTTCATGCTCTGGACACTACGCTGACAGACACAGCAAACCTTCTTGCCACAGCTCGCATTGATGTGTCATCCTGGATGAGCTGCACTATCTGAGCCACCTGTGTGGGTTGTAGACTCCGTCTCATGCTACCACTAGAGTGAAAGCACTGCCAGCATTCAAAAGTGACCAAAACATCAGTCAGAAAGCATAGGAACCGAGAAGTGGTCTGTGGTCACCACCTGCAGAACCACTCCTTTATTGGGGGTGTCTTGCTAATTGCCTATAATTTCTACCTGTTGTCTATTCCATTTGCACAACAGCATGTGAAATTGATTGTCAATCAGTGTTACTTCCTAAGTGGACACTTTGATTTCACAGAATTGTGACTGACTTGGAGTTAGATTGTGTTGTTTAAGTGTTCCCTTTATTTTTTGAGCAGTATATTAGCTTTGTGATTGCTGATGGAGTAATAAGAACAACCTCAATTTGAGCTGATTAAATGTCAATCTCTGAGTCTCTCTTTGCTTGTATCGGAGGTATTTCAACTTCATGTTACAGTCTTTTTTCCACAAGGTGTTAATATGGCTCCTGTCAAATGCCCTAATATGACTCCATGGATACGTCTTGAGGAATGAAGTAAGTCTGGTTCGGGCTGACCCCTCTTTGTCGAGCGTGACCTTTGAAGTGGCAGATCTCCTGTATCACCAAGACTGCCTCAAATCACAGTCATCTCCTTCTCCGAGCCTGTCCAAGCCTTTGTCAGCATGGTAATAGAACAGGCTCTTAAATGGGATTGTAAACTGTGCCTTGACCTCCCAAGGGCACTCGAAACTACTTGCCATATCGCGTTTATTAGCTTATTAAACTGTAAAAAAGATTCTCCGGCTGAGGCCTCATTTCAAACGGTGCGCGAGGCGAGCCAGTGAGCTCACCCACTCAGCTGCTAATCTAGCAGCTGCATCCCCCGCTCGGTCACTCCGGCGCCCTCAAAAACATAATGGAAGCTAACTGTTAATCAAGAGGCCGCTGGAGGAGGAATTAAGCGCATGCGGCGGTAGGTTTGTGAATAGGAATCAACAGGAGGAAAGAAAAGCAGACACTAATTAAAAATACATTAACTGGTTATCATGCGTTGACATATTTTGCTTGATCTTTTTTCCTAATCAGCAGTAATGAACGAAGTGCTCTCCATCCACTGGGTATTACATGCTACGTTTCAGTGAGCAGTAAAATTAGCTGAGGGCCCCGAAGCTAAGTTGAACTGATGAAGCTTTGCTAGGTTTGATTACGGCTCTTGTACTGTACTTAATAGAATGCTGTCTCCTCTTTAGATTCTTATTCACATTAGAGATGTGACTAACCCCAAATTAGTCACCGCTGGAAATACCCTCTCATATCTGTCGACTATTACACAGAGAATTACAGTGGTTAACTGCAATCACAACTGCCGTAATCACGGCTTCTGCTAATCATGGATTCAAATCGAGAAATATTTCAGGCCCAGTGCCTTCTGTTGAAACAGTGCGATTCTCCACACAGGTCAAAATCAATGTACTGTGCCCGAGAACAGCAAGTACAACTACAGTGCTCTCAAACATGACCTACAAGCTCAGAGGTCAGAGATTTTTATGTGCTTTTAAATACTCCTCTCACAGCTGTAACTACTGATGCCAGACCAGCTAGAACTGGACAGGACATTGTTAATGTTCTTTTACTTTAGTCCACTATAAGGTAAATAAAATTTGGCCATCACGTCATTAAATTTTAATGGAATAAAACAAAGAAGAATTGTAATTTTACAACAACCTGTTGAAAATGGGTGACCGGAATGAATAAATATGACTAGTATGAAAAAGGTGAATTTCATCATACGTGTGCTGTGCTAATATGCTCGTGACAAAGTGGAGTTGAGGTTATAAATATGTCCACGAAATACCGACTACTATTATTTCTCAATTATACCTACATTAAAAATTAATTTAACACTTAGTCATTAAATTATTAGATGTGGCTTTAATGTATTTAAAGTTAAGTGTGAAAGCACATCCTTGATTCTGGAGACGGCACTTTGACAAGAAAGTAGTCCAATTATTTTTCCTGGAATTGGACATCATGTGCATCTGTACCAAATTTCAAGGAAATCTGTCCAACAGCAGTTGTAATATTTCACTGAAAAACAGAAGTGTCCATTTCACGGTGGTGCCGGAGGAAACAGGGGATCACTGTGGTAATCTGTTCAGTAGCCGCTTCAGCTTGGACCAACTGACGGACTGAATTCGTGCAGACTTCTGAAACTGTATGCGCTCTGCAGCGACAGTTCAGATATGTGCTGTACGATCTGCCCACATCATCAAAACTCCCAGATGGAGGGACCATATGTCCCGAAAAGTGGCAATGTGGAAGGTGCATGTGCTTTACTTTCTGTTCCTATCATCACTGTTACAATCATTGCATGTGAATGGATGCTGTTTGCATATGCACGGAACAAAGTGTCCCGCCATATGCTTTTAATCTGTGCAAATCTAATGTCTCTGTTGCAATGCGTCTGCATCATTTAAACAAGCCCTTGTGCTGTTTGGCACATAATATTGATTCAGTCATAATCACAATTATCTGTCATATTCAACATTCATGCTAGATGATGCTTTAATGTGATTACATAGATCTGAGCCGCTGTGAACCGAAGAGCGTGGCCTCTTGCTGTATCCACCGTGAGGCTTGGTCGTGCGAGACAGCGAGACACTGAGAGAAGGAAGGAGGGAGGGAGAGGGTCAGAGGCTCTGACTCACGCTCCTGCTCCTTACATGCACCCAATCCACTCCTATCTAGTACCTGTCACACGCTGGCTGCAAAATGGAATTGACTATTGATTTCCCCCTTACCACAGGTCAGTTGTGCTGGCAGGCTATAGTGGGCTCACCGAGAGCCTCGTGTGGGACAACAAGTGGAGAGGAACATGAGGAGGAATCGCACATTACAAGGCACACACAAACACAGCAGCACAAACGCACGCTGTTATTAACTGCTTTTCCCTGGGACTGTGTAACACACAGGACAAGAATGAGCTTTGGTAAAACAGTGATGGATTCGTTTTGTGAGGTGGGAAAAGTTAAACAAACATACGTGTGAAAGATGTCAGAGATTTGCACTGAAACACAGCAGCGATTCTTTTTCGGCATGTGAGCCTTTAGAAAAACGTCTGCTTGTGACACATCATCACAGGTTGTGGTTGCGGACGGCTCGGCAGAATTTTGCCACCTTTGAGGGATTCAGCCGAACAATCTTGAGTGGCATGAAGAGGTGAAAGCGTTTCACAAGAAGAAGGCAGAGATGAGGGTTGAGAAAACAACTGAAAAGTCAATTGAATTGTGCGGGACACTGATATCATTTAGTGACCTTTAAGATTTAACTCAAGACCCATTGGAGGGTCCCAGGCCCCAGGCTGGAAACCACGGAAATAAAAAGCTACGAAACAAGCAGTTTCGTTAAACAGGTGTTTTTTAAAAGGTGATGACATGCAACAAATGCGGCATCAAGCTGGACCAGATGAGCAACCGGGGCCCCGCTAAACAGGTATTTATTAAGCCTCTACGTTCTTTACTTCTGATAGACACCTCATCAGGCGCATGCCCAGGCATTATAGGGAGGTCATACAGGCACGTGGAGGCCACACACACTACTGAGCCTCAATTTGACTTCTTTTAAGGTCATAACATCAAACTTGGATCAACTTGTAGTGTGTTTTTCCACTTTAATTTAGAGCTTGACTCCAAATCCAGACCTCTATGGATTAATACATTTGATTTCTATTGATAATTTTTGTGTGATTTTGTTGTCAGCACATTCAACTATGTAAAGAAAAGTGTGTAAAAAGTATTTAATAAGAATATTTCATTCATTCAGATCTAGAATCTGTTATTTTAGTGTTCCCTTTATTTTTTTGAGTAGTGTATATTTTGAGCTCAGCAGATGCTGAAAAGTACAACTGATACTTGTTGAAGCACACAATAGATGAGAGATAAGAGCACCGTCCGACCTCTCAGAACAAGTTCGTCAGGGCTGTGTGTTGGGTGTGAACCAGAGGGTACATGCTGGCAAACAGCAATTCCAACAGCTCGTGTGGCTGTTCTTCAAGAACAGAGCTGTACAAACAGGACTTACAGCGGTACAGTGGTGTGTAATATTTACACCCACAAAGACCACAGAATACCAACATGGGTGCCTCGTCTTTTGGTGATGTCATTCCAGGAATCGTAAGTTGTTTGATCTTAGTTTTAACTTGTAAGTAATTTGTTCTGATTTATTTTTATCAAGTATAGCAGTGGAAAAGGTCTCATGTCACTCTTGACCTTTTTGCAGTTGTGAATGATTTCAAGTCTTCCCTCTTATATCATGATGTCAAATATAATTAACAAAAACTTCCAAGAAACACCTGAACACACCGCCATGGAAAGGTTTGCGAAGCTGTCTCAGTTTTGAATCACCATGCACTGATAAAGAATGCATGCGTTGTCCGTGTGCGCATGGATGACCTTTATAATCTTCATATCCAAACATTAAACTTTTTACAGACATTTAGCCCATTTTTGTTGAAGCACTTGTAAAACTTTGCAGCCTAAAGCCAACAGCACGGGCCGCAGCACAGGCTCCACTGACGGCTCAGTTGAGTGGCACGGCTTCCTCTGCGGGCCCTATAAACTTTTACTGTGTGTTGGTCTGTGGACAATGATCCCACTGACATCAAAACTAAACTGGTCTTTGGACCATTGTGTTGAAGTCTGTCGGGGATGCCAGCACACGGAGTGCCAGCTTGTGAAAGCAAACGACTTAAAACCTTATTCAGTGATAAACTGAAGCAACCAACAGGAACCAGAGTGCTGGTGCGGCCTGTGTGCTCTGCTGTGTTATTTATTATCTACTGCTGCTCATATCTAAATGTGCACAGTATAGCCGCTAACTTGTCTACAGAGCTGTTTTGGCACAGTTCATTTTTTCATTTGCTTTTGTTCACCGTGCACAAAAGTAGCCATTGTGACGGCATAAGCAATGTTCGCACATTTTCTAGGCGAGCATAAATTCTCTCTGCAGGCGAACATGATAAAGAGCATAGACTCACTTCCCAAGCTACGCAATCTATAGCGGTGCAGCCAGCGAGGAACATATTCTGGAAGCACAATAGCTGAGCAACAAGTGCTACCTGTTCAATTTCTGTTCACTGTCAACAAGCTGTTGATTTAAGTCTGTCTCAGGGCCTTACCACCTCACAACACAATAGCAAAAGAACAGCTACATTTTAGTTATTTTGCCCTGCAGGTTGACAACATTGTAGTTTATGGTGGCGATTTACTGAAAAAAAAAAGCATAACAGAAATATATACAGAATTGTTCAGCCTCAAGAATGACCATGAAGTCAAATTAAAACCCCTCGATGCCTCAGCGAAAGGTCTTTCCTGTAAATGTCATAGTAACAGTGTGGTTTTACAGGTAGACGTGTTCTTCTGTGCACCTGTGTGGATAATTAGCCCCTCTCCATGTCTTCCTTGTTAACATGGCCAAACTGCCAATCCGTGCTTAATGTAAATGAATCCCACCCCTTCACTGATCTCCATGCAACATTTGTCGATCATCTTATCCGACTGTAAAAGCTGACTTAAACTATCAGAGGCTCCAAAGAGAAGTCAGACTTATTTGTCAGTCACTTTATGCTAATAAAGCTTCAGTCTTGCACGCTGTGACATCAAACCTGCGAGCTGCTGCCGATCTGCACTTGCTGTATTAAAGATATACGCAGCTGACCCTCCTACCTGCTAACGCTTTCGCCCTCCTTTCACAGGAATCACTGCAACAGAGATGTTAGATTCGTGTGAATTAAATGCATATGCAAACAGCATTCACGTGTTATGATTATAACAGTGACGATTGGAACAGAAGGCGACACATGTGCACCTTCCACACTGCCACTTTCAGCACATACGCTCCCTCCACAAACTAGTTTAAAGCAAATTAACATGCACAATCTACTTCTAGGTTTTGCATTTAGCCTGATCACCAAGTGTGCGGTCTCCAGGTGGGCTTCAAACCGGCCGCCTGCGGCTGCCAAGCATCCCCTCTTTCTTCCCAACCTGACATCCTGTGTGATGTATGGCCACTCATGACTGCCTTCCATCCTGCTCCCCATAAACACTTGATTGCTTTACTTTGTTCCGTCGCTGATTTCCCTATTCACGTTCCGGATGAGTGCTCCTAACCGGCTCACTTTCTGCCCCCCGATTGATTGATTTATGGGTCAGTCATTGGCCAGCCTTGCCTTACCCGACTCTTTCACACAGTCAAATGTCTTTGAGTGAGGAATCAAAGCCAGGGGTTGACACGTGGAGCCTTTCTTCAATCACTCTTTCTTAGAAAATCCACCTGTGCTTTTTGTTCCCGCTCTCCTTCGGAAAACGAATGAGTGCGAGGATGAATATTCAATATTTGCTGACACTTATCCAAATTTAAAATCTCAGGTTGCATTTTAACACCTCATTTCCTCTATCACAAATGCCAGACCGCCGGTGAGACGTGCCGTCACCGAAAGACCAAGGTTATTGGGAGAAATTAGCATAACCACTAGTAGTACTTGCAAACAGCAGATTGTAAACAGATTATGGGATTTGTCAAAGGCTGACCTTCTGTTTAGCAGCACCTGTGTGCAACAATGTGAGCCAAAAGGACATCTACCCATTAGAACCAACAGATGGCACTCTGGTAACATCCAGGCATTTATGACGAGGGGAGAAAGAAGGGAGAGAGGCACTGACACTGATCACCATTTGTAATTTTATGTTTATTGTATGATGCCACTTGTTTCACAGCCACAGGTGAGGAAACAGCAATGCAGGAGCTTGTACACAGATAAAATGGACGTCGCTGGTTTCAGTAAAGGTTAGAGAAAACCAGACAAATAGATTCTGAAATCACATCAGTTTTCCTTCGCAAAAATGCTTGCCTGTTAACTTTAGGAACTCCTCACAGGGACACTATTTGACAAGACAGCCAAGCTATGTGTCAGACCCCTTTAGCTCACTGACTTATTCTAACTGGACCCGATTTTGCTTTTGTCATACGTCTAAGAACAGGGTTACCTTGAACAAACTGTCTCACATTGAGGGCTCTGTGCAGGGGCTGAGCAAGAAGGCCGGGGAACCAAATCCTTTTCAGTCCACCAACAGCGGGAGCTCGAACAGTCATCGCTCTGACGCGGTCTTTGTCGGTGAAGCCAGATGAACCGTGGACAGGAGCTTGTCTTCCCAGGCCATACCCAGTTAGACCCCTCCGGTAAGTGCCATGACCCCGGCTTTGGGGCAGGGGGAGCCCACTCAGAGGCACGCCACGTTTATTTGGGACAGACTCATCAACAGCAAGGTCGTGCTCATTGTGGACAAATGAGAGTGGTTTGTTGCGACCTTGAGGATCCCAATTCACAAGGTCAGACCGGCCCGGGGCCACAGCCACAGTTAGAGGGGCAACATGCTTGACCTCCTCAAAATTGGACTTGCGGCTAATAACTGGCTGTCCTCTGGGAGGTCTCAGCACTTGGTCGGCGATGTACTCACTTTGAACTTGACTGTAAGTGCCACGGCTCGGTAGAAATGTAGATTCAGAACTCCTGGGGTGAGCTTGTTTTTGTATTCTGTCAAAGGATCTCACTCCCGGTTGATTTTGTATGTAGGAGGCCATGTTAGGTTCAGTCTCAGCCAATTCACGGTTATTGCTATTATGAGGTTGAGGCCAAAATGGCATTGCGCCGGTGTGCATCCCATCGTGAGCTGGTCCAGAGAGAGCCGGGGCGCCATGGACTCCAGGATAATCCAAACCCAAGGCAGCTGCACGGGCTACGGCAGAACAACATTTTCATTGCATTTTCAAACTTTATTCATTCTGTTTGTTATTTTGAAATGTCATATACCTGCTAATTGGTAATTGTATGAACATGGCAACATCAATCAAAGCACACTACATACCTCTCGCTGTTTTAGCACAATAAACACCTCCAGCTGACACGGAGTGAAGCACAGCGGAGCTGCAAAAGGCAGCAAACACTGTAAGCCAAGCAGCACAGCACAGAGCAGCTATGATTGTTTTCTAACCACAGGAAACATTCAGGTTTGAAATACCTGAGAAAAACCACCAGAGGTACACACATCCCTGCAGTCATGTCGGCATAAAGTTCACGTCAACACCAAAACATTTGCCTCTCCTGACTTCTTCTGCAGCCACTATGACTGCCCGAAGCCTCGCCCTGGCTTGATTTACTAATTACAGACAGCTGGTTGTCATAGAGACCAAAACTCAACCACTGAATCCAGTCAGCTACCGGCAAATTGCTTCATTACAGGCAATTAGTCAAAATGCTTGCTAGCAGCAGAATTCGACAAAACAAGACATTTTTGTTTATTTTTCATTTTAGTGGAGTGAAACACACTCCTCCGTGGCAGCATGAGCAGCGGGGATAAGAGTCAAGCAAACATTCATGATTCGGTGCAATGTTAACTTGCAATTCTGCAATCTCTGGTTTATACACAGCGGCAAGAGAAACGTTTGTGTGGGCTTGGTTGCTAAATTTAAAAAATGTGCAAATAGGTGTGAGGAGATTTGAATATTAATATCTTGCGAGTCTGGCATATAATTAATAACATCACCCCAGAAGTTTAGATTACCTGAACAGGTAGCTAATTAAAACGTCTAATTCACTCGACCTAAAACCAATGATAATGATGCACAATTGATTACCATAACCACCACAAATTTAAAATGGTCTCATTAAGCTCGACTTATTTTATTATACAGTTCACAGAACAAAGAAAACATTTGGAGGCATACATGCAGCAGTGACAGTGGGTAATTTTTCCTTTGTTTATCATAAACATGTCGAGTTCAATACTAATTGAAAACAGCACAATTAATCAGTTTACCTAAAGCGGGAGAAACGGAGCTCGGATTCTCGCAGCCGGGTCTGAGCTGACAATGAAGCAGCTGAGAGCGGTGGAAGCATTTAATAATTCACTCAAATTATTTCTGTCAGGACTGACAAGCTAAACGGGGGCTTGATTTAATTCTGTAATTGCAGGTTCACCTTTACCCTGAACCCATACTTTGGTAATTAATAGGCCCGAGCTTTATTTGAAGTGTGGCAAGGCAAGTAATGGAATTTAAATTGCAGGTGATGTGAGACCAAAGATGTGAATGCCCGCTTGGCCAAGGAGCTCACGTTATTTTCCTGCCACGGTGTCAGACGGGCGAGGGCGAAGCCAGAAAGTGCCACCAACCCTCAATCAACCTACAGACCTGCTCCTCTGCTCCTGCACTGCAAACACCATCTGTTTGTCGTTAAGGATGTACTAGATTTGTCTTGAACTTTGCTATTCGACTTGTGGCTTTCTATATAGTGCACACCCAGGCCCACACGTTCAAACCATCAACCTCCATCAGCTGAACAACGTTGCCTCTGCCTTGTGCTGGCTGACATTCCTCTGAAGCAGACCTACATCCCATGTGGATGAGGCTGAATCTCTTGACGCACACCCTCTGGAGGCAGGTTATGGTATAAGAGGTCAGCAACAGAGAATCGGTGCTCCACCTCTAAACCTCGGGGCGGCGACGAGCCCCCTCGCTCAGCTCCCATCATCCCCTCTGGGCCTCATTTGCGATGAGCGGGAGGTCTACGGTGTCATTTCCACAAGCTGTTGACACAGACAGAGCAGCCTCACCGGACTGCCAAATGACCACTGAACTCTGACACCGCAACGACACAAAGCTCCAGTAATGGCTGCTTCAGCCGAACGGTGGCACGTAATGCGCCGCTATTAGGTTCACGATGAAAGCACTCACATTTGTTTTGGACTAATTTTCCAAACTCGTGTAAATATGTATCAGAATCAATTAGGCCTAATAATATACAGTCCTTAGAGGATTCACATCAAAGCACATAAGCACACAATCCAATTAAGAGTGTTTACTGTTTAGATTGAAATGCTCAGCGTTCCGGTCTTAAACCCAATCCGCATATCAGTAAACAGTATTTGCCAGAGTGTCTTTTCCAGTGGTTGTGTGTGGGCGTATGTGTGTGTGTGTGCGCGCTCGCTTGTTTGCATGTATGAGTTAAGAGGGAGATAAAGAGTGAGAGCACATGCAGCTTCGCAATCTTAAATATGTTTTTGTGCATTTGTTTTATTATTATTTGCTATTTCTAAGTGCTTAAATGCTGCTTCGGTGAATTTTCGTGGAGATGAAACTGCTGAAGGCTAAGTGCATATATTAGCACCAAGGCATTTTTGTTATCTGCCTATAAAAGCACGTATCCTAGATAATAACTCAACATCCATATATGTTTGTTATTTGTATTCATTATATTATATTCAACATGACTGCATTATGGTACTCAAACTGTACAGGATCAAGAGCCTGAATACCAGAGAGGCTACAAGGTGACATGACAGTGACACGTAATAGTGTTTGAGAAAAATCATATGGTAATAAAGATCCACTGTGAGAGTGGTAGTGTTATCAAGGTGGCTGTTCTCTTGTTTCCTCTGGCAACCTCATGTTTCACACGGATAAGAGCACAGGATTCTGGCAAACCTTTATCCTCATGGAAATGACCGATAATTAGATGAATAAACTGGCATTTAGCGACCGTTGAACTGAATTTCAGGCTCCTCTTCCTTCACATTTCTGCTCCTCTACTGCTGCTTCCTCGTTTCTTCCCTCTCCCCACTGTAGACAGCAGATACTGAACTCTTTGAGCTCTAGGGCTCGGGCTGCCTCCAAAGCACGAATAGCAATCAGCAGAGGGAGCGAGGGAGCGGAGAGGAGGAACAGAGAGACACACACACAAAGAGCAACAGTTTCTGTGGGAAAGACATGGTCAAAATACACACTGAGTGAGATATCTACAAACAAATGACAGAGAACGATTGTGTGCAAGAGGAGGCAAGCCATTTGTTTCCACGCTACCAAATTAGAAAGCCCTCCAATTCATCTCCTGTTCATACAGCTTTCATCATGGAGGCTCGCCTGCATCAGGCACGCTGAGCCTGCGATTTCAGACGACAATTAATTTGGGCTTTTTTGGAGCCTTTTAACTCACATAGACTGCTTCCTGCAATCTGTCCCTCTCTCCAGCCCGACAGCAAGATGCTCCAGCGCCTAAAGTATAATTAACAATGACACCACCAGGATGGCTCCTTTAACTGCCACACCAATTAGGAAAAGGGGCAGTCAGCAAATATGTGATATCATAAACAAATGCACCTTGTGGCTGGTTCCAGCATGCGTGCGGTGGCTTGCATCGAGGACACAGTCACCTGTCAGGCCTCATTTGGATGTGGTGGATTCCACTTTGCATGGTGCCGTCGCAAACATCTCCCCACGCTCGGCTCAGTGTCGGGGATTAATTAGCTATATTTGGTTCTACAGAGGCCGAGGAGCCCAAGCGAGCCAGTCGAGAGAAAGGAGGGAAAAGAGTAATGACGAATCAACAGTGGTGTCCTCCTCGCAGAGTTTCTGCTATGCAAGCAAAGGCATCGCCCTCACTCCCATGATGCTCAGCAGCAAATTCTGCCAAGTTGAACTGGGGCAGCAAATCAGCGTGCGGCATATCCACACAAAACTGCGTGTTTCAAGGCTGGTGAGTTAATTACGCAAGTCAATTTATAGTTTTACAAAGTCTCTGCTGTGTACTTTCTTCAGTTCAATTATTAGTGTATTTTGCCACAGCTTATTACCTGCACATACTGAATGTTTTCCTGGCTTTTTTTCCCCCAACTACACAAACTGTAACAGAAGTCCCTAATTACTTTTCCTTGAGGGCGGAATTCAAGTAAGCCAGCTTCCAGCGTCTGAGCGTCTGAGCCTCTGAGCCTCAAGTTTCATAAATAACAGCTCTCTCATTATTTTCACGACAATATTAATGATGGTAATAACAAATTTAACAAATAAGGCAGTCGTCGCAGAAGCAGCGAGGTCATTTCAGTTCTCCTTCTGCAAATAGTTTTATTTTTTACATAATTTCAGGATTTCACTCTGTTTTCATTTTCACTCTTTTTTAGAGCTACGGTATATTGCAGTATCCAGGTTATCATCACAGTTGCTGTGAATTTTGATTTCTTTCAATTTCATCCGCTAAATGAAGCGTTTACATCTGCAAATGGTCCAAAAAGGTTACATTCTTATTGATGCCATTAATGCTGTCGCTTTATGTTAGAAATCCTGGAGAGGGTAGTTTGATAACAAAGCAGAGGAGGCAGATAAGCAGTCATGCAGCCAGTTAAAATGAATAAAACCTGGCTGGCTCGGGGGGATTGGAAAAACATGTTACAACAAGCACTTAGCACTCTCAAAGGGTTTTTTTTCATAGGAACGACTTTCGGTCCCACTGAAATCACATTTAGTCACCTGTTTTTGTAGTCAAAACTAATCTAATGTATACTAATGTACTGTTAATAGTTTATCTTCTTTTCATCTCAGCTGGGTGTAGGGGCGTGTTCCTGTTTGTGTTTGATTGACAGCAGCCACCAGGCTGCCAGAGTGCCGTGTTACACTGTAGGGAATGAGAGACAGTAAATAAACTTGTGCGAGGGCCCTAATATCACACATGTTTTCACTGATGCCGAAGCGTAAACCAGCATCCAACTGGACCAAAGTGACGTTTGCGGCTACATTTACATGCCGTTTATTGTGCTGCAGCTCTCTAGCCTGCAAACTGATGTTAGCGATGCAGTTTTCCCCGGTGAACGCCTGTTCGGTTGCTCAAGGTGCAGGACATGACGTGTGTTCGTGTTCGTGAGTTATACACAAGGACGAGACTTTTGCTGGAAAGCTGACGTTTTTGGCTCAGCGTGACTGTCAACTCAGATACTTGTAAAATCAGCTCCTGTATGGTTTCCCATGATGGCGTGACCATGGCAGCCACAGAAACCACAGCGAGGTGCATTGGTAAGTTGAAAAAGTCGAACCACCATCAGCTCAGACATCAGCAGCAAATAACCGTGCGAGAGCGGTTGGCTTTGAAAAGAACGTGTCGCTGCCTGAAAGCACCTGGTGGCCCATTAGGTTAGCGAGCATGTGCATACACTGCATGACTTCTTCACTGAACCAATGAGTATGGGACCCTGGTCTACATGATCCAGTACTTTAAACATTACCGTTTCCATGTTTTCTATGAATTCACCCCAAGCCAATTACATCCCTGTGTTTATAGGGGATAACAGATGGTGACAGGTGTTTCTCCTCCACAAAATACATCAGTAATGCATGTATGTGGTCATACTGGTGTCATGTCTTAGCGCTGAATCAGCAACTGCCATCACGCAAACACTTTTTTTCTATAATGGACCATCTGTAAAACTCAAGGCAAGTCACCACGGTGGAAGTTGCTTGGACCTGAATCAGCTTCGAATGCCCCATAGCTGGGAACCCAGGAGCATGCGTTTGCTGGCCGTGACACCCTGTGAATCAGCTAAATGTCTGACGGTGTAGGGCCTGCTGGCAACGTCCGGCCTGATCCACTGCACATCTAGACGTGCCCCGCAGTCATAGCCAGGCTGCAGGTGTGGTATGTGGTAAAACTTTTGGATGCTTTAAGAGTGGAGCTGCACCAAGTGGCACAGTGACAGACAATGAAGCCTAGAAATGATAAAAATGCCTTTAAAGGAGACGAGAAAACTGAAATAAAGCGCTTAGGCTGTGATGGGTGATGCTGGAGATTGCTGTCATGCCTTGATTCCTCCATCATCCCTAACAAATATTTCTTTTGCCAACAAAGGAAGGCTGGAAGTTATTTCTTTTGTCACGATCTGCCTTACCAACTCTGAAGTGGTGGAAATGCAAGGTCAAAACACTCCTTCCATTGTCTCCTTTTCGGCCTGCAGACAAGAGGTGTGCCTTTAATGAAGGCGCGGAAGGTGGTCTGGGTGGAGATTGGCCTCTGCCTCATTAATGAGAGGCAGCTGTAGAGGGCAACACATCGACTGTATTGATCGTATCAAGAGAAACATGCATCACAAATAACAGCACTCACACTGTGCCTCTCTGAATTCTTTCATACCCTCTGTCCTCACAGGAAGGCAGTATCCAGGCGCCACCTCGCCGTCTTTGATACTGCGGGAGGAAATATTATTGCCTAACAAGCTTCACTGCTTCACTTATTATACAGAATTAGATGTTTTCAACAGAGGGACTCTCAGTATGAATCGAGATACGATTTAGCATGTCTTCTGAGAACGCCTAACACGGTTGCCATTGTTACAAAAATAGATATTCAAATTCTCTACTTGCTATCACAGCTTTCGTGCCTGTTTTTCACAGGGCTGCTGTGTGGCAGGAAAAGGGGATGAGATGATGGCGGGCGGAGAAGGGCGGGGGGATTTTTCAGCTGTACTCCATATGTTGTGTCATTCGGGGGCTTGCTGGTGTCTGTGTATGCTTGGCAGGTCTTGGCTCTGTCCCTCTGTTCATGGTGTCTGTGCAGCCGTCTCTGTCAGCACCCACCTGCCCCTTCTGCCTCCAGACCTGGCACCGCATGGCGTTTTACTGCTTAGACACCATGAAAGTGAAATGAACTTGAAAACAGAATTTCCCAATAAAATTATAGACATGATGCACTTTCGTAGCTCCTGGTTATGTAGAAATCCTGTATAAACTGGCTATTAGTTTACTTTGCTTTAGTATTAATGTCAGACTCATGATGGAAAGCATTTTTTTTATTCCACGCATTCCTTCACCTTGTCAAAACCTGGAACCTACATTACCCACAATGCAACTAAACCATCAACGGCTTGGTCAGACACTCCGGTGTGTTACACTAGTAGCGGCTAATGTTGCCTGGAGCTGCTCGCCTCAAGCAGGGATGAGGAGCGGGATACAGTTTGGTGAACTCACTTCTTTCTTTCCAGCTCGACATCCCCAGCCCCAACTCATACAAGTGACATCACTTGAGGGAATTTATCAAGCTTTAAGCAACTTTATTTCTGTGGTAGTCCCCAAGACCTATTGACCTTAATGTGTGAATCTTAATTCTTCAACAAGACTAATTTAATAATAAAAAATTTGTAAAACAATTAACTAATTATTAATCATTTGTTGTAAATAATATGAGAGTCAGTTTTCCTTAAAAATAGCTGCACAGTAATGTTTAGGAACTGTCATATGCAACTAGTGTAGTCTTATTGCAACCGTAGTCACATCCCTCCCTATGGTGCATTAAAGAGATCTGTGGACCATCTGGAGGCTAACCCCTAAACTTTTCAGAGGAAGTTCAGTCCTCCACACTGTAGGCTCCTGCACAGCAGTCAACAGTCATTTGGTTTTGCTGAATAACACAGATTTTGCTTTCTAATTGGCCAGCATCCTTGCGGTGAAAGGAGACAGTAATGCAAATACAGCGGAAATCTGCTCCAGGAACGACCGCAGCCTCACGGAGCGATGTCTTATCTGGGCTGACAGGAAATGTCGGACCCCCAGAAAAAGTTGCTCTGACGGGCCGGTGTTCTTAAAAACAACAACAATAACGCGGCAAACATCTCGCAGCAAAAACACGGACCACATGTATACATCTGTTTCTTACAGCGATAACGTATGAAGAGTTCAAAGCGAGGATGTCTTTAACTCACTTGCCGCCCGTCTGGAGCAGTTTGACAGGTCAGAGAGTCACAGGACAGGAAGTGGCAACAACGCTTCATGCTGTGAGGTTGGAGGGACCGAACGTTACAGATGGGTTATACATTGGATTATTTGCGACTGGCATGCAGCATAGCAGACTCCAGCACCACCCCCGCCTTAGTACAATGTCCCTTGGCTGGGGGATGCGGAGATCCCCTCCAGGTGAGGCTGTAGGTGCAAGGTCAGCAAAAATGTGTGAAACATGGCCTGCACAGGAAAGCTATGAGGTAATAGAGACTCAAGGGCCTTGTCCACCGGAAAATCCTCCCCAACCCCGTCTAACATTGTCGTACTCTGTGCAAATTTCAACATGCTGCTGTTTGAGTGGTCAAGTCTATGCAGCCTGAGCACTACGGTCAGAATGCATTGACTCTGGCCTCCTTTCATGTGCAAAAATTTAAAACCAGCATCATACTTGTTTACTGAAGTACGTGGACTTTGTTTGAATGTCCATAAGCAAAGATGAAGGCAAAAAGAAATGTGATCTGAGCGATAGCAACTGTAACAGATGTAAAAGGAGCATGACCATTCAGACAGCTGCAGGAAACTTAATTCAAGCTGAAATGGCTGAAACAAGTTACTCTATACACCGACATGCCTCTCATTTGTAATCAGGTGTTTGTTGTGGTAAATTGTTTCAGCCTTAAAAAAAAAACAAAAACTGACAGACAGAAAAAAGCATTTCAAATCATTACAGCAACTTGTTCACCACATGCTTGTATTTGTAGAAACAAACAAAAGAGACTAGCTAAAAAAAAAAAAAAGAACAGCAAAGACAAAGACAGAGAGCAGACCTTGATTACCGAGCGATCACCTTGTGCACGATGCCTGAAAGTGGAGCCGAATCACAGCAGCCAATTTGGCAGCACTGTCAAAAAAAAAGAAAGATGTCGATTGCTTTTCATCATTCAGCCGCACTGCAAACTGCATAACTGTTCGTTCAGCAGAGCAAAACGTATGCTGGGTCGTTTGAATGGACTCATACGTGCTGAATGAAAAGTGATTCCTGATGACAAGAGTGACTTCAGATGGAACGTAAATATGAGGTTTAAGTTGAAGGAGGCTGTGCTTCCACGTCTCAACAGCTTTATGACTCAAATATT
This sequence comes from Chelmon rostratus, assembly GCF_017976325.1. Lineage (NCBI taxonomy): Eukaryota > Metazoa > Chordata > Actinopteri > Chaetodontiformes > Chaetodontidae > Chelmon > Chelmon rostratus. The sequence goes on from NC_055665.1 coordinate 8,377,215, forward strand.
ACTTTTACAATAAAATATTTAGCCATTACTTATTGTTGAGATGTGGGATTATTGGATACCACTAGATGTGCATGACTACCACATAAAAGAGGGAAGGAAGGAAAAAACATGCAAAACATTAGTTAGATGTTCAGAAGAACTTCCCTCTACAGTGTGGACATACCATAGTTACTACACCTGTGTGTAACTATGGCACTGTGATAATAACAGAAACACACTGTATTTTGGGCATCCTCACCTCTATGTTCACATCCAGGTGAGTGGTTCCCGATTATGATTACACCTGATTGCACATGCAGTCAACCTGAGCGAGAGGTTGTGTGCTAAACTTAACGACAATGCTAACAGGCTAATGTGTAGCAGGTAAAATATTAACATCCTCACTGTAGTGTGTTAGCATGCTGACATGTGCTAATCAGCACTAACCACAGCTGAGGATGTTTTGCAACCAAAGTGTCGGACAAGTTCAACTTTGTCCTGATGACGGTGTTTAACGAAAAGTGAAAGAGCGTTTGTACCATATTTCATGGAAAAGTCATCCAATAGTTGTCGAGATATTTCAGTCTGGACTAAACCAAACGATCGACTGACATCGCGATCCCTAGAGCGACGTGGCTAAAACTGGACTTTTCCTTTAAAATCAGTGTGAAGAATCATTCGCAGTGCGTCTTCTCTGTGCAGAATTTTAATCCTCGCTCGTCTTTCGAAGTCATAAATTGCCATTGGAGATTTTGCATGTTTTGATGTTCCTATTCTGGGTTACAGACCGAGTACGACAGCACGCCACACTTCACTTCAAGATGCTGTGTGCATTTGCGTTTCATTAACAAGTGAATAACAAACTCCAAACAAACAATTCAAACAACTGTGGATCCGTGCGCCTGGAGATTTCATCAGAGCGGTGATGGAAAGGTGTTTAGCACACAGACATTAGTATGCAAACCCAGGAGTGTATGTGTGTGTGTGTGTGTGTGTGTGCAAGAAGCCAGCTGGAGAATGGAGAACCAGTGACATTGGCTTCAAGTGGACTTATTGCTGAATATTTCAGCTAGTCTTTTTACACTGAAGAGCAGGGTTCCCCGGAGACTGCCGCTGATGTGCTCTGATTCTGAATGGCTACACCTGCACTTTCACATCAAGGTAAGTATGAGAAGCATTGATCTGAGAAGGAATCAATCTCACTCATAAAGTCTGTTAGTGTATTATTCATCAATTCATCTGTCAGTCTGTTTATCTAGCCACATATCCGGTTATCAAAGGGTTCCCCCTGTCACTAATTGAAATCATCTTGAATTTTTCATTCACTGCTGCCTTTCTTTCCCGGTGACCCCACTGATCAAGCAGGTGTAACTCATGGTTATGATAACCTTTACCGAGGGTTCGTCTTCTCATTGTTAGGCCAAGCTGTAACCTTCCCGAGCTCGCCGTGTAGAAAAAGTCATCACAGCGTCTCTGAGATAATGATAAAAAACTGAAATTTTACAATTTGACAGAAAGGATAGTAAGCATTATCACTGTGCACATGAACGGACCAGCATCCTCAGCATCGACTGGAACATGGACCATCCTGCAGATCTGTCCCAGCTGATTTTATTCTCTGATTCCTTCATGCACAAAAAGAAAAGGAAGATTTTTGCTATATTTTGCTTAAATCGATCGCAGCTCCATTCACATTCATCCTGCTTTGGCACACAAGCAAAACAATTGGACGCCTTACATTTTTCCCAAATGGTGGTATTTATTTTTATCTTTACTTACTGCCAACTTATTGGACACACACACACACACACACACACACATAAAAGGTTCTGATTCAGTAAACCCTGATCATCTGCTACTCCTCGCTGTTTCAAACCTCTGAAACACTAATAATATGCAAATGCTATTTGACCTAGGTGTAATTAACATGCCATGCCGCATACATATTCATAAAGTCCTCCTGGCTTAAAGGTGCAATAACTAAGATATTTATTGTCTGATAGAATTAACTGACCATAATATATCTGCAGGGCTGGTTCTTTGCCAGCTGGTGATGTCTGGCTTTTAAACCATATTTGTTTTGGAACAAAAACACCACTTCAGCTGCTCACATATTCATTTGCTCAATGATGCCAGGCGGTGTTACAAGTGAATGGCCCGCGTGGCATTACACGTTCTCAAAACCACCAAAAAATACATATTATTTCATTGTTAGAGTGTATTTCATTGCACCATTAGCTCCTCAGTATCCATTTGTCTTGATTTTCAATCTTATTAGCCATATTTCACTCGTTTCCCATGATGCATAATGTATGAGATTATGCTGATTAAAGTTATACATTTTAAATCAATATCTGTTCAACTTAATGATATACCTGAACAACTCTGTTTCTCAGTGGAAGGTTTGAGATGCATCCACTGTCAGTCAAACATACTTTTCAAGTGGACTCAAAGAGAAATAAACAAGCTCCAATTCAATAGAGGATTGTAATTTATTAATGTAGCACATTGTCACCTGCTGCACACTATGCCTTCCGCTTGAAGGAGCAGCAACTCTTTCATGTGACTGAATGCAGAGTAAAATGTTGATTAGGAGCCAAGGCAGTTAGCAATCAAAAAGGAAATTACTTTCCTGTGAATGAAGAGCATATCGGGATCAATTAATGCAGCGGTGTCTTAATTAACTCACAACAGATGAAAAATGAGACAGAGTGTAGAGCTTTAGTAGGTATGAGAGGAGAGCTGATGCATATACAATGATAACAGCTCAGTCGCAGGTATGCGCCCCTTTTGTCTTAATCGTATCAGAGTCAGATCTCGCAGAGTAAAGCATGTGACTTGCAATTTTTACGCAATTTTCACTGAACATGCATGCATCTTTTCAAGGAAATTGCATTTTCACCTGGATTTTCTGTCGTCATGCACCAAAATGTTTTCTGTTGCAAGGAGATGTTGCAGTTTAGTCTGAAATATGGCTCAGAAAATGTTTTCAGTGGAAAAACATTAGAGAAACTGTGAATGAGCTGCTGATTATGTGCCACATTAGGTATGACAACTATGGATGGTTAAAATGTTGCCTTTCTGCTCTGTAAATGCTCTTATTAAAAGGTGATTTTTATCATATTATTAATAAAAACACAAATAAATTCTCACATTTAAGGGTCACACACACACATATGTATCAAGTCCATCCTGTTTGCCCGTGGTTCTTCTCCTTGTTAGATTCAAAGAGGAACAAAATCCCAGTTTAGGGTTTATTCAACAGCAATCAGGTTCAGTTTGTTTGGTGAGAGCTCTGCCATATGGTGCATATTCCTAGTGAGACTGTAAGAACTTTTTACCTTTATGGAGGGTGCTCAAACAGCTCAAATCTGATCCACCCTAATCAGCAACAATCAAATTACAAACAAGTTCTTTTACACGACCGACTGAAGCTGACTGAAAGTGAACAGTGTGACACAGTGAAGCCACTTTTCGCAGAGGCAGAATCGGGGTGTTTTCGCTCCCGATTCTGCCTCTGTGACACCAGGCAGTTACCCAGTCAGAGTGGTAATGCGTCCAGGGCTCATGTTGCTGAGCTGATGCTCCCTCTGCCCACCTGCTCACAGTGTGCTCTCCAGAGGAAGGCCTCCCATTGACACTGTGCACGCACCTCCATGATTTATGAGCCATCTGTCGCGTCTGATGTTCCTGTCGCCTAAGACAGGATGTTCCCGGCTGGCATTCTGCACAGCTCTGCGTGGGCACTGCCTGGGCATGCCAAGGTCCACTGTAATTAAATTACACCAAGTGGGAACAGAGTGGTCCCCGTAATGCGAAAAACCTTCAACACAAGACACGGAGAAGAATCAAAGAAGAATCGCAGCTTTGTGTTAGCGGGAATTTCATGTCTGGAGCTAAACTGCATAATGGAGGGGTTAAATAAAGATCCTGGAAACATTTTTTTTTCACTCTCGAATATGAAAAAAATGTGATTGCATCATGAAGCAGCCACACAAAATTGAAAATGAAAATATTCTCACTCATGCAAACAATGAACTTGCTTGATTTTCTCTGCAGCTTCACTTCTGAGGACAGGTGTGTCCTCCTACATCAGTATGCACAGCAGGACCGCTAATGAAGCACAGATAGGAGAACACAAATCCCAGAGAAAAACAAATACTGATACACATTGCACTAGAAGCACAGCAGTGCCAGCGCCCGTCATCAAACTGTTGCTACTTTACCTGCCGTGGCACAATATAACCGGGCAACTGCAGCCAGCACAACTATTAATGCAATTAGTGTTCATCTTGAGCAAAGCACGACGCAGTGGGAACTGGAATGGCTCGCGTTTGTTCAGCTGAGGTGGCTCCAACTGACAGCGTCCGGAGTCAGCAACCAGAGGAAACAACAACATTAAAATGTGAACCGGTCCGTTGTGTCCCAGCTTGTCCTGTGCCATCTTGCTCAGTGATGCAGCGTGTTTTGACCTGTTGTGTACCTGTCTGGTCCTGCGCTGACCTGTCTTGTCTTGTCATGTCCTGTCCTGTACCTTCCAGCCATGTGAGGAATTAACCCGGCCTGATCTCTAACACCAGTGTTACTTTATCTGCAAGGCTGATGTCCTCTCCGTCTTACAACTTCTCATTAAAATTAATCAGACTTTAAAAAAAAGAAGCTTTGTCATGGTATAACAGGCGAATCTGCACACACGTTTCAAGAGCTGCACAGAATTTGTGACTTTCACAGTAAAGGTCGAAATAAACATATAATTCTGAATACATTTCAGACAAACGTTGATGTTGGAAAAAATGAAATCTTCAGACCCCTGTTACTAGCTTCCTATTAAATAATCAGCATTAATTGGCTTAAGCAGAATTCACAGACTCTGAAACACTGAGCACTTGATTATTTTGTTGGAAATGAAGCATGTTCATACAATAGTTAAGGATACAAATGAAGTTGTGATGATGCGCTCCCGCTACCCTTCTTTTAAAAATCTACTTATGTTGCCAGTTTATTAGGTACAGCTAGCCAACACTAATGCAGTCTAATGCAGCAGTTCTGCAATAAATCAAACTTTCTGAATGTTAGACTGACATGTGTGCCTATTATTTTGTCCACTCTGTTTATGCCTCTGATATAGACTGAACAGCGCCACAAACTACACCCTCTAAAAATGACCCAACGGCTGAATCAACACCTCTCTAAAAACAGTCTCTAAAAGTCTCCGCCAGCAGAATGTTAAATTCTGAGACTTGAGTCAGAACTATACAGTATCTATTCTTTCTATAAAAGTTAATAATAATAAAAGCTAAGTTGTGCATTAGAGTGACTAACATCTGGCAGCCATGCAAACTGGCACGAGATTGATAGCTCCACCTGTGCACAGTCAAACATAAGTCTCTTAGGAAAACCTGTGTTAGACTTCAGCAGCTTTTCCTGTTTTCCTGCCATGGCTCTGGCTGCTTGTTTGTTTTTTTCCCCATCAAAATACATTTGCTGTTATTCATCCAAAGCATTTTAAAATGAACGTTTATGCTGCCTTAGCTGTTAACCTTCATAGTGGGTTAACTTCCTCTGTTTTGAAGGAGTCAGAAGTGATTGGAAAAATGTTCTTTTGCGGAGGAGAAGTCGTTTTTTCATGACGTTTCCTGGATTATCCTGGATTCAGAAAACAAACAAAAAATCTCTCAGCAGAAGTCATTTCATTTGGCTCGTAGTTGACCAGGCAACCCAACGGGAAGCAGTTTCATGAGTCTCTTCAGCCCAAAGGGAAATAAAGTGTCAATCATTATGTACTTCTTTAAAATTTTACTTGAACGTCGCTGAAGCCAGCTTGATTTCCACAGCACTGAAAGCTGAGACAAGATATTTGCAGCGGTACGTTAACTGTACTTTAGCGAGAGAGGTTAAACATCTTTCAACAAGTGCTGAGGAGCTCATGAAAGGATCCCTCACAGAGCTGTGCAGAGGAGCGCAAAGATGGGTTAAGCTTTAGAAAGTGATTGAGGCTGAGAGGAACGGCCTTCACCAGCAGCTGCAGCACCTGGCATCAGATCCACCCTCTCTGCCCTGCTTATTCCCTGAATGACACCTCATTCATCTAAGATCACTGAGGCTTCAGGTGGAGTTGCTTCATTCTCCTCACCCAAAACACCAGACAGGCTCACTATTGATGCTATATTTATAAGGAGGCAGTTGCAGAGTGAAAAGGGATGATGTGCCTCAGGTCTCCTTACCTGCACTGTGTCAACCCACAAGTTCCCCTAAGCACAAGAAGTCGGGTTATCTGATGTGAACTGCTGCTTTGATTCACACCCACATGCATCATGTTGTAACATGTGTGTGTGACAACAAGTGTGATTGTGTGTCAGTGTGGGCAACATATAAGATAACTAATGAGAGACCAACATGGTTAGGAGCACACTGTTCTGACCTGTTCGATACAGTTTGTAGGTTCGATCCAGCTCTGTGTCAACGATTGTTGCAGGCATATCAGGCGAAACTTGAAGGAAAGGTACAATCCTCAGCAGACCATCCATCCATCCATACCGGCAGACTACGCATTGAAGCTACTGTTGCATGATGATCACAGCTTGCAACATGCAGCAGCCATATGGCGCACTTAGTTCTCTCGCTGTAAAAAGTTTGCAATTCTTGTTCCCGACTGTGCGATTTTTTTTTTGAAGGTTGACATATTTTGCAGTGTAAAGGGCTCAATATGCTCAAACAAAGTAGGAATGAAAGAACACATAGGGAATTAATCATGAACATTCGCTGCACACTTTCATACGAGCTCTCCCTCATGGCATTGCACTTGGTTTTACACACAAAAAGTAAGGAAGGTAGTGTGGGGAATGAAAGAGAAAGCCTTCTTATCTTTGCACACATGGCCAGTCATTGCATAAAGTGGACATGGTGACCCAAACCATAACCCCTTTATGCTTTTATATAAAAACAACACATGCATGCAGGTGGAGGTTCATGTTTTCTGCTGATGATGTAAGTCTTCACCACAAGATTAAGTAGATAAAAGAAGAAGTAAATAAAAAAAAGCCTTCCCATTTTCAATTTGCTAGAAAAGTGCATTCTAGCAAATAATTTATATGTCACAGCTAAGGCAAATCAACAACAACAACACTAGAAGTTAGTATGCTGAGAAAGAGGAGACAATATTATGATTCAATGAACTTCTCTGCCTCTCTTTGTTGTCTAGCCTGGGGCAATATGAGAAGCTCCTGAGGAAACATCTGGCATATCAAGGAGACAGTTTTCTCCGTCTCACTTTCCCACATATCCAAAACAAATCCAAGAACACTGAGCGCTGATGACTGCCCAGAGTGCCTCTTGTCTGAACCACAGCTTGCACCAAAAATGACAGAAGTCCGATGATGGTGATCAGTCTCCTTACGCTGGGGATTCTGAAATATCGCTGTTGTCTGAAAACACTTATCCTTCAGCGGGTATGTTGAACCTTCGGATGTGTTTTTGTCATTAATTTATATGAATGTCGATCACCCAGCAAAACCATCTACTGTGCATAACATATTGAATTATGTATGTAAACTTCACATTTTAGCCCTTCTACAAGTAACTGTTCTCAACTATTGTGAAATGCAGGGCGTAAGGCACAACATGGCCACTAGGGGCAGCGAGCTTATACACAAATAAGAGATGGTCACAAAAATCTATGGAGCTCATTCCACTGTGAGCAAATTTAATTCGGTCACTTCTCAATATAAGAAAACATAAAAAAACACCTCACAATTGTACGGTAACATGCTGCAGGAACATCTGTGAGCCTGCACTCTGTCTGAGGGGAAGTTTCAGCATGAGGGATTTGCAAGATGGATCGATATGCTTCCTGCATGCTGAGATAGTGACACGGCAGACAAAGAACAAGGCTATTCCCTTAAGGGACTGCCTGGAGCATGCTGCGAATGAACTTCAATAATGTTTCAGATGAAACGCCTACATATGATTGTAGTCACAGTATCAACGCAAGCATCTCATGCGTGGAGGTGCCCCTGAGAAGGTGTGACACTGAATCCCATCACCTACCCATTTCCTCAAAGTCTGAACTTTTTTCCACTGCCTTCAGGATATGGAGGTCAAAAGGTTAATTATTTGGATGCCTAAAGCAGTTTTTAGCAGCGTAAGTCAGTTGTCACATTTTTGTCATGGTTTGTTTCTTTTGAGTCTTTAACATCTAGTAAAACTACATTCCCACATTTCCCAGAATAGCAGCACTTGGTTTAAATTGCCACATTAGCCTCTTTTACAGTGTTTTTCTCCTGTATAGAGAGTGGTATGTGAAAATGAATAGTCTGTAATGTGGCCATGTTCGCAGGATTAAGAATAGAACACACCAATTAAGAACATAACAGGCCTAGAAACCTGCAGCCTCCATCATGTCTTTGATGTGAAATATTTGAGTCATATTGTTTAGGGAAGATGATTTGACAAGGTCCACGTTATCCAGGTCACCTGTCCACACAGTTACACCACGAAGCTATCCAACGTCAGGTCGTACTATCCGACTTGAAGGATGTCCAGTCCTCTCTAACCGTGGACATCAGATGGATCTATCACATCCTGTTTACTGCGTTTCATCAGCTGTCAAGTCTGATCATAATGTGGACACGTACACACGTAGACCATAAAACCCCTGCAACAGCAGCAGTACTATTAACATCAAGACTAAATGTGCGCTTTAACTTCACATCTAATTACGCTCATCACTCTGAGGTAACATCTAAAATCGTTCCTGTCAAATTGCATACAAATGAGACCCACTCAAGTTTGCCTACAAGTACAAGACAGAGTACCAGTCGTATCTCTGCACACACTGTGTACTGACGTGTCTGCTGACTGAATATTCCTCTAATGACAGAAATAGAAAAAGACACCAGGCCTTCCATCCAGGCAACAAGAGGGAGAGTGCACAGCCGTGTTAAGAGCTCTGTGAGAGTGTCCTCAAGCAGTGATGCTTTGAGCTAAAAGCATTAGCATGCTAACATGCACACAGTGAGAATGCCAACAGCCTAATTCTCAGCAGTTATTATGTTTACCATGTTTACATCTTAGTTTAGTGTGTTAGCATGCTAACATATGCTAATTAGCATGTGACACAAAGTAGAGGTGAGACTGCTGGGACTCTCATTATTTTTGCAGGTATTTACCTGTAAATCAAAGCACTAGACAAATTGAAATTCAGAGCAGATGGTGGCACTAGATAAGCAGTTAAAGTACTGCTAAAGTGAATACAATTCGTCCTGAGGGTAGCATGAATGTGTGCACCAAAAAATCCATATGATAGCTGCTGAGACAGTTCACTCAAACCCAGATACATGAACCTCCTGATGGCACTAGAGGGAAAGCAGGAGGATCACCACAGTCATTAGCATTCATCCTCTGTACCATAGATACATGCACCAAATTCCATATAGTTAGTGAGATATTTCAGTCTGGACTAAAGTCCACCACTTCAGTCTGGACTAAAGTGGTGGACTGACTATATATTTTTGCTGCTATTACAAATTAAAATGTCCATCTAATGCTTTTTATGTCACCCTGTGCTTTTGTTCTGGCTAAATCCTTCTTATTACTGTGATGCTACTAATGACCCTCTATGGAGACGGGATACAGGTCAGAATAATTAATAACTGAAATAATTATAGTGATATTTCACAGATAAGGAAGCAATTGAGCAAAGAAAAGGTTTAAGCCCCCAAAACATCTTTATATGCATATATAATTATTTCAGAACGGATGTAAAGGTCCTTGAAGGATCCCAAATTTGGAATATTTTAACTGTGACATTGGTAAAAGTCACAATAAGCCCTGAAGGAACACATTTTTTCATTGAGAATGAGGACAAGGGCTCCTAGAGCTCCAGTGACCTCTGTAATCACTGGGTGGCGAAATTGAGGTTACATTTGCTTTAGGTGTTGGCAATTAATTCAGACTGGGGCCCACTCCAGACTTCTGTCCCCGTTTTTCCTCTAGAATATGGCTTGACTCACCTCACCCACCGCCCACCCACTCAGCTTCCACACAAATACCTACTCGCAAACATGAAAACAAAAGCGGTTGCTTGCATTCGTACACGTTTATTCACCTTTCCCTCCCATTTTCAGGATCCACTAGCACAACATATGATTGCACAAAATGAGTGAATGTCTGCTGGGTGCAGGGTATCACAAGGCAGAATTCATCTCATTACATTTTAATTGTACTGTTATTATTACTACTATAATAGTTATTTGCATAATTTGCAAACCCTACAACAGATCTTTGCATGTCAGTACATGCTGCAAATTTGATGATGCTCTTGGTTTTATTCTGCAAAGTTACTAAGATAACTAGTAAATCAGCTGAAGGTCTGAGGGGAAAGCTTCCCTCCTGATATAATTAGCTTGCATTTCATTGTCAGTGCTGCCCATGTGCGACTAAACTCATTTCATGGCAAAGAAAACAAATCTTTCTCCAGAATGCCACCGTCACAGCACAAACAAACCTTTAGCATTTAAAAATTCATGCCATTAAATACAAATAAATATCACATTTACTTTCTGTTTACGCGTTTAACACGTTAGTTTTCGGACAAATATCACCTCTTATGCTGTTTTCAAGCAGGCTTAATGCATTTTACAAGAAGGGGAATTGCCTGTATTTTCCCAGCACTGACAGCAGCTACAGTTACTGCATGTCTGTATATCTGGCCGAGAGAATTGTAAATTTTAACCGAGAGAGAACATAAGAACAGCGAGGTTTGACTTTTGTGACAAGGGTGTACTGAACATGAACAATGTGCGCTCAGTGGGCAGGAAAATTGATGACAGCATATATCTGGAGGCTGTATACCTGCAGTGTTAAAGATGTCACACTGCTACCGGGGACAGCTGAGCGCTGGTGATTAAAAAAGAAAAGGACAAAGCATTGCTACCCAACAGCAGGCACTTTCAAATCTGATATTTTTGACAGCTCCACAACCTCGACACATTTCCCGCCACTCCGTGTCTTTCGGTTTTTGCTCCCTTTGCTTCCTAACAGGCTGGGTCCGCCCTGGTAAAGACATTCTTTGCTCCAGTTTAGGGTTGCATCACATTTTTTTTTTTTCCCCAAATAGGATCAGTGTGGGATTAGTTATGTGGGGAGAACCGAATCAGCAACCACAGTGACACGTCGCCTTCTTCTCACCTGGAGAGGATCTGAGCGCGTGCGTGCGCTCGAGACAGATATCACCTCTCACCATCTGATATCCGGAATGCACACCTGCAGAAATGTGGGTGACACCTGCACGAGACTCAACTTTTGGGCTGTTTCTCTTCACTTTGGTCCTCTCCCCACTGCTGCCTGAGGCCCCTCTAGATGGCACTGCGCAGCTGTTTGTAAAACATCGCCGTGAACAGTGATACTGCGCTTCTTTGTGGCTCGGCTGTCTGGATCCACTGCTGTGTTCTGAGGGGCATTTGAATGCCTCATTTCACTCTCATGCTATCCCTCTTTTTTTGGTTATTTTTGTTTTTCACAGCCAATTGTGCTTAGAGAAAATGCCACTTTGGTCAGTCAGTAGGTCAATAACAGATAAGGCACTGCTCAGTGGGAATTTTCAGCCTGATCAACTGTGTCTCTCAATAGTTTGCCTTCGCATATTTTGGTATTTCAACATCACAACACTCAACTTCGCAGTTACCGACAGAGACACCGAAAAGCTTAAGCTGAATAACCTTGAAGCAACCTCTGGCAAAATACCCAAAGCTGAGCTCCAAGTCTGGTCAAGGTCACTGCATTACTTTCACAGGGGGTGGGATGCTGCTCCTGATCTGTTTCCACTTTCAAAATTTTATCCTGTTCTGCTTATTATACAGCCAGCTAGATATGACCCACCTGGATACATTAGTCACCTCTCTGCAGCCCCTCTGTCCTGCTCTATATGTCACGCAGAGGACAAAAAGGAGCCGTGCAAGCAGAATGAGGGGAAGCCTGAGCCGCCATATCGTATCTCCCAGTGAAATGAATCATTTAATATCTCTGGTGCTTGTTAAGATTTTAGGGTATGTGTGAGAATGTCTAATAAATGTATGCCGTGTCTTTACAGCCCAGTATAAAAAAATGCAGCGGAGTTTCATAAACAAACTGGACAGGTGTAGATATATTGCTAATTTTTTAAATGTCGTCTGGACAGTTTTGTTGCCTCACATGACAACATCTAACTCTGATACTCACCGAAAGTCATATCTTTGTCATGCTATTAAAGCTCATTTTCAAGGAGAACTACACACATGGTTTGAAGACCGTGAAGTGCTGAAAGGTAACTAATTACCTTTTTTCAAGTGCTGTACTTGAGTACAGTTTTAAGATGCTTCTACTTTGCTCGAGTACTTAAATTTTATGCAAATTCACACGTCTACTTCACGAGATTTCACAGCCAAATATGAGTCCATTTATGTGACAGCACTTACTTATCAGGTTAAGAATTTACATACCAAACTTATGATGAAGGTTTAGGGAATATGATGAAATGTGTTAAATTAACTTCCTTTCAGCTAAAAGATCAAAATGCTGTTTATGTGTAAATGCTCAATAATGAGCTTTGATCCTCATCTTTTAAACTAACATGGAAAGAAGAAAAGCTGGACGATCATGTGACTGATTAGGATCATGTGATATGATGAAAAGCTCCAGTGGCTGCTTAAAGGACCTTGGGATGGGGTTTGCTTTGTCATACTGTTCCCAAGGTCACAAATGATCTCTGAACCCCAGATGATATAATATTTAATATTAATATAACAGAGACAGGAGCCATTCTGCAGCACCATCAGTACATTTACTACTACTGGTGGCACTGGCCTATCCTAAAGTATGATTGGCTGCCTGCCCAGTGAGAGGCGGACCTTTGCTTGAACCAACTGTTTGACTTGCTGTTTTTTTGTTTTTTTGCTGGTACAATATCTCCCAATGTCTCATTAAAAAAACCTGATTTTGTTACCACTAACAGGTTACTTAGCAGTCGCCACAATCATCTACTCCTCTGCCGAATGACAAAAACTCAGCTCATATACATGTACCAGTAATCTGAACTACGTCACTTTGACACTGATCATCAATGGTGAAGTACATTTACTCAAGTACAATTTTGAGGTACTATTACTTTCTTTAGGCTTTCTATACTGCTTTTTATACTGTCTACTTCTACTCGACTACAGTTCAGATGCAACTACTGCACTTTTTACTGACTACATTTGTGAGTTACTAGTTACTTCACAAATTACATAAATCACTTCAGAAAATATGGTACTGTGCAATAGATGAAACTATCCATCAGTAAATAAAGTTGTTACAATGTGCTCCATCTCCACCTGCCGCAACATTAAAATACAGCTTATGTGTTTAAGCATCAGAAATAATAATCTAATAGAATGTCTAAAAATAAAACTCTTTGAAAGGTCCCATTCTGGACAACAAGTACTTTTACCTTTACATTTAGCTGTTAATCTTTATGCACTTTTACTTAAGTGAATGTACGACCTTTACCTGTAACAGAGTATTTTTACAGATTATTTCGACTTTCACTTAAGTAAAAGATCTGAGTGCTTCTTCCGCCAACTTTGATACGTATGAAATGCGCAAATCTGATGTGTCTGTGATTTGCAGAAACGTACAATACCAACGTTGCATTCTGGTGACTTGGCTGAATTAACCACAGTCTCCTGCTGGATGAGCGTCGCTCTGACATGTTAACATTAATATCTGAAAACACATTTCAGTAAAAACGCAGTAAAACGTTCAGCTACACAGATATTTATCAGCGCTAACCACTCCTGGCCAAAAAACTAACACCTTGCCCTCAGGTGTTGCCCAATGCTTCAATCTCAGCTCCGACTTTTGCTTGAATTTGAATTACTGGGAATAGAACAAAAGCCAGTATGGAGACTAAAGGCAATAAAGGATGCCCTTCTCATGAGTCCGTGTCAATAACACCTGCAAAGTTGAGTAAATGTAGTTTCCTGGAGTTCTCTCTGACTAAATGAGGGAAGATAGCGTTTAATACTGGGACTTGGCAACGGCTTTCATACTTTAAGATCCCACAAATCCATCTGCAGAAAAAGCAAGAGCAAAAAAACATTTCGGTTGTTATTGTCAATTCCCACTGGAGCTGTGGCAGTACTAAGACTGCAGAGGATACTGATAAGACGGCAAAAGAGACTCTACACCTTATCTCGCTGGCACAGTCCTTGTTCACTCAGATTCCTTCCTTGCCGTACGTGAAAAAACCCCAAACAAAACAAAACACATTTTTATTTTTTTAATTAATGTAACAATTCTCATTGTAAGAATCCAGACAATCCAGGCAATCCAGTTAATACTGAAAAAGAGAGCGCTTTGTTTGACAACGATGATTAATAAATGGGAGAAAAGATTTCCTCGTTTACATTTTTAAAATATTTTTTAATGGTCCCCCCCCGCATCTTTTGAAGGGGTACACTCATTGCAAAATCAATTATCGGAGATCATAACCAAGTGTTTCTGCGGCTCGTGATAAGACCATCTGCACCAGGCTGGAAAATGGAAGAGTAGACACCATGTTTAGAAACGCATTCTGACATCTTACTAAAACAATCTGACTTTATTAAGAAAGACTAATAGCGGCGTCCTTTGGCGTCCGCGGGCTCGCGTCGCGGGTCATTAAGCCCGCCAGGGTAAGAAGCCGCGCTCGTGAGAAACAGCACAGCTGGAGCGGTGACAGTGACGAAGCTGGTGGCTGCAGACGTTAGCAAGGGTCTCCTTCTACAATCTGATCTGAGCACTTTGCCTCAGACGTGGGATTTAATGGGGTAACACACGATCCATGCACACATGACAAGTCACCTCGCTGGAGACCTGAATTTGTCTAGCTGCACTCATGACACTGCAGAGACCTACGGTCTCGCACTGCAGCTGCTATTCCAGACAAAGGCAGTTTAAACAGGGTGACACGCTCTTATCTGCTTCCAGCCCTCAACACGATTGACTCTGTCTGTCCAAACCCTGCGTAGCTCATTGACTACATTATAGCTCATATGTTCTACGGGTCCACTCGTGCTAATAACGCATGCACTTGCGGTAATGTAAGCCACTTTGGATAAAAGCCTCCACAAAATGGCGTGCATCATATTTCACTTAGCATCTACTGAATACCCTGTCGCATAGAGAAAAAGGCTCACAATCAGTTTCTACCAGCAACAGCGTATCATTTCACTCCCCCTCAACATGCCGAAGATAAGAGCAAACAAGTGGGTCAAGCTGAGAAAAGATGACATTTTTGGGAGGCAGCCATCTTTCTGCCAGGATCAAAGTGAAAGTGGCTGCGTCTTCTGCCCCCCCCCCCCCCGTGCTTTCCATCAACAACTCTTTAAGTCTCAGAGGGGATAATCCGAAAGGTAGGTATTATATGGAAGGTAAGTAATTTTCTGTGAAAGGCCACATGAGCAGCTCACAATCAAAGATCTCGACATAACAACCCGCTGCATGTTCAATGACAGGCAGTAACCTTTATATTTTGCATCAGGCATGTTTACATGATGTGGTGTCATTTATTCTACTCTATTCCTGAGTAACCGTGCCATGTGACAAAACCTACAGCTGCGGCACATTTAACAGCTTTGCGTTGGGTGGTGTCAGTTGTGTGAGAGGGCTTCAACACGCTTTAAGCTTAATAAACTAAACAAAGCGGCGAACTTACAGCCTGCACTGCAGGCGCTGCTGAGACTCTTATCTGCTCATTAATAGATCAACAGATCTGAAATGTGATTGGCTGCTGCTTCCTGGAGGCATGTATCTGCAACATTCATTAGTGCCCCCCCCCATCTTTATCATTAAAGAAGCGTATTGGAAGTTTATGAAAAACAGTTTTCAGGTGTATGCTTGTTGAACTCCATAAATAATCTTAATTGGTTGGCAAATAGCTCCCTGCTGTTTCATTTCCCGTCGTGGATAAGGACAATCTTCAAAAGGCGGAGAGTGCAAATGTGTCTGCGCTGTGCACGTCATTCAACACCCTTCTCTCTCCGTGCAAACGATTACGCTGAGACAACAGCTATTACTGCCTGTTATTCTTTATGATTGGTTTTCACATACAATACGACTTTTTAATAACTGCGCTGAGGACATCAAAAGGACACCTGCCCCATCCGATCAGCGTCACTGTCAATGAGCATCGGCCCCTACAGCAAAAAAGGAAAGAAAAAAGATTTCACTGCATCCTCGATGGTTTGAGGTGGCTCACGGCTGGAGGCCAACTTGTGTGCGAGCTGAGTGATGACAGCGGCCGATGGATCGGACTGACCAGCGCCAGCACACTTAAATCAACAGATGAACAGTAGCTTGGCGCTCCACACTGCGTGCATGGCGGAGGTTACTGTACATTTTTAAAAATCAATGCTTCTCAGTGTACAGCAGCGATGGTCTACTGGCAGCCCGCGGGCCACATCCCACCAATCCAGCCCGCAGAAAAAAAATGAATTCAGAAAATGTCTGCATTTGACGTTACTCATCCTCTCTACTTCATGGACCCACCATCAAACTCAGGCTGGTTGCTCCCTGGAGCTGACAGCAGCGCGCTGGCTGGACTACAGGAGATAACTCCAGACTAAGCTTGTCTATTAGACGCAAGAGGCATGACTTGGCCAGCTGTTGAATTGAGTCTCAAACTGCAAATCTGCTCACTGCTAATAAAAATAACATAAATTTGAAATATTTAACAATAATAGGCTAATTATGCAGAAATAAATAACGTCTGTCCCCTACATTGTCTGCTTAAAAAAATATGGCCTTTGGACAAATGTAGTTGAGGACCTCTGCTGTACAGTACGTGCGTGTTAGTGCTTGTGCATGTGAGATTAAGCATGTTTCACATTGATATATGAAATAAAAATATGATCATCTTATAAAATATGATGCATAACTACAGAATAAACTGCCCAACAGTATAGGAGTAGTTAGATAAAGCTCCATCTCCACCAGCTATTAAAATGTAATGTAAGACATATGATAATCTAGCTCTGATAGGAGGAATTCTGCTGCACCAGTACATTTACTCCTGATACTTGGAGTACATTTTGGTGATAATACTACAAATTTATACACACATTTATACAATAATACACAAATAATAATCCCACTACCAGTGTGTGGTGGTGTCTCTATCTATTCTCCAGAGACTTCCTGTATTTTCTCACTTCACTGTGCCCCGGGGGTTTTTGGGCGTCAACCTTTGGGCAGTGGCTGTGAAGCCCCCAGCCAGTCACAGCACACATGGTGTGAGGGCGGGACTCTATACAAACGAACAACCAGGTGCCAGATGGTAAGCACACACACAGAGGAAGGGCCAACTTTGAATGCTGCGTTCACAAACCACCAACAAATCCTTCTCATTCAGCCGTTATACCTCCACTATTAGTGGGATGAGCATCCTGTGCAGCCGCCTTATCTTAGCTGGTAGTTTGTTGGCTACTGTGGCGATAAATATACCAAAACACCAATTCGTAGCCCTGTTTGTGCGTTTCATGTCCTTTTTTGGTAAATACATTTCAGTCCAAGATCATCTTGAATAAAATGCTATTGTGCAGGATAATTTGCAACTTGTTTTGGTATGTTTTGATCCAGTATTATTCTATGATGGTGCCTCAATACTATGTATAAGCCCTGGAAAATGAGTTTTAGCATCAATAAGGGTGGACCACAATTATGCTGCAGCAGCCAACCTGTCAACAAACATTATCTTGTGATGAAGTCAAGCAAATGACAAAAAAAACGTGTTTCAGACAGTAGTAAGTGGTAGCCACATCAATATCCACAGCTAACTGGTTAGTCTTGAGATTAAACTCCCAAGTGTCAACTGGGATGGGGGTGTTAACCCTCAATACTGGACACTTGACATGAACTCCAGCCAGTGACAGGGTGGAGAAAGTCTCTCTCTTGATTTCCCTGCACTGCTTTTGAGCCACAAGCTTGACAGTTTATTGATCTCCCTCTCGTCTAATCAGTAGCCTTGTCACATTATAACAAAGGGGAGCCTAGCCAAAATGAAAGCAATTTACTTCAGCCGAGTGAAGATTGCAGGGCAGGGTGTAGTAGTTTTCTTCCCCCTTCATAGACAATCTGATACAGGGAATAGTGGAGCTCAGGCTGAAATCAAAACAATGTCTCAGCGTATTCAGCCTGGCAGGGTGAAGCTGGGGGCAAACAAACACTCCAACCGATCGTCCATCTTAAAGTCAGCCATGAAAGCGGTTATTCAGTCAAACCGGGTTGTGAGGACGAATGTTAAATGAGCCACAGGACATGACTGAATGAGGAAGCATTTAAGATTTAATGGCACGAGATAACTGAAAGATAAGTCATGCAATAACACAGTAACTATACCTGAAATTAACAATGATAATAATAGCTCTATTTATATATAGTATAAAACTAGAGTTAAAAAGTGCTTCACAACCAAGAACAAATGAAAGAAAATAAGAAACTGCTAAAACTATTGATAAAATAATGGATAGAAGTAGCACATAAAATAAGATCAAATTCAGATAAATTAATTAAGAAAAAGCCAAAAGTAAATAAATAAAAGTCTAGAGAGATGATTTAAAAGAGTGAAGTGAATTTTCCAGTCGAAGTTCCTCAGGCAAGCTACTCCAAAGGCTTGGAGCCGTAACAGCAAAGGCCCCGTCACCCCTGGTCTTCAGCCTTGACCGGGGAACAGCCAGGTGGGCCTTATCAGAGGACCTCAAGCTACGGTCTGGTGAGTAATGATTTAGAAGCTCAGCCAGGTAGCTCGGTGTCATACCATGAAGGGCCTCGAAGTCCACACTAAAAATTTTGAAATCAATTCTAAAAGGGACAGGCAGCCGGTGAGGGGAAGCTACAACATGGAAGATATGATCATGCTTTGGTTAAAATTAAAAAGAAAATTAAGAGTTAGAAAAGGAGCATAAACATCAGTTGCTATGCCTCCATTTATCTCCTAATGACTCTTTATTTACGCCACTTACAAAGTGCACGGTGGCTGCTTTACCGGGGGATTATACATAATCATTATGTCAAGCGTCCCACGAGGTAATGAAGATATGTTGGTGAGGAGCGTCCTCACAAGGTGCCAATGTAACACTACTGTTAGAATCAGCAGCAAAAAATAAATAGGCTCGCGATTACCATTTAGATTGTGAAGCCTGGCCTGCAGGCTTGATACATGCACAAATAAGTAATTGAATTTGCACTTCTCGCTGTATAGGCGAAGCAAACCTGTCTGGGAACAGCTATACTTCCCCATTCCAATTTCTGCATCAGCCTGTTGTCATGTTTCTGAGGCCATCAGTTTAGTCCAACAGGCAGTATAAATAATAATAAAAAGTCCACGTTTAGCCTAAACAGCCACTCATATCTCATCTTCATGCCTATTCACAGATTTTTCCCTTTCAAACGAAGTGTGCTTTCTGAATAAATTGGCCGCTGAGGGCACACAGCCACCCAAAGCAGCTCTGATATGTTCTAATTGGCACTGTGTACAGTCGAATGTGCCGCTCTAATGTGAGACAAACTCTTTACCTTTATGTGTTGCTGCACAGCTGACCTTACGGATCGAGTGCGCGGCACTCTGTGTACAGACGGGCTCCGCGGTTTAGACATCACAAAGCTTTTTCAATTTAGAGTCTCTCCGGCAACATGAAGTGATTTGCTTTCTCATCCCTCGGGTCATCACTGGAGAGCCTTGTTTACAGGCATATACAAGGTTGAGTTTCCAAAAGCATCAGAATGACATTGAAAGCAGTCGCCATGCAACCGAGGGAGTCTGTGCCTTGCTCTGACCTGCCGGGTGACCTAGTCTTTCTGGCTCTGTAAGCAAAAATCACAGGAAGTGAGCTGACACTGCACCTTCAGAAGCAGAAAAAAAACACAAAAATATCCCTCCACAACACCTCCAGCATTAGTCTGCGCTTCCCAGTGTCATATGCTCCGCCATTAATAGTGTTCCCCTGTGAAAATGTTTACAGTGCATCCCATTCATCACAGCCTCCTCACAGTCTAATAAAAATGCCCTTTAAGGCCTTATTTTCACTCTCTGGATTTAAAAAGTGTTTTTGATTTTGCTAGTCTGGCCTCTGGTTTCTCTGGAGTCCCTCTCTGCTCCTTTGGGATTGAGATCTCTTTGGACTTTGGGTTCAGAGAGCAAATGCTTAGGGACTGCTTGGTGCATAATAAAGTTAGTGAGGTGAAATCTCTGAGCTGAATAAAGCAAAAAAAAAAAAAAAAAAAAAGGAAAGTCCACCGGTCACTGGTTTCTCTGCGGCTGCCGCTGGGTTATTGCAAACCGACAGAAGAGGAAAGCCGAGGAGAATGAACTTGAAGACATGGAGATCACATCCGCCGATGTAAAGTTGAATATGGTAAGCATGTAGGTGGAGTACATCGTATGTGCATGCAGCGACAGAATTTGCAGTACAGATTTAGTTAATAGGCAAGATTCATACAGACAGTGGTGTACAAACCTGCCAGTTGTTCTTTAGTTTTTTAATCAACAGTAACAGTAAGAGGATAAAGGATTCACTCCTCCAGCTGATTCATCAATATGGCAGCTGTCACGCTGGCAGGACTTGCACCCAAGTGTCCTGCCTCTGTTAGGATGAATGACACCTGCATCAATGGTGGAACCTAAAATGTGTTTTGAACATTAAGCGATCAGGAATGCTGATTTTGCTATCAGGGCCTTATCGTCGTAGCGCTGGCTTGACGATGAGGTTAAGTCAGCTCTCTACTCAGCACCACCATTGTAGAAATTGTGGACTTATAAGCGCGCTGCTGGAAACAGCTTTACAAAAGCAGTGGGGGTCAAGCAATAACAAGGTTTAAGCAGGTTTTTATAACAACAGCAACCAAAAAATCTTATGTGTCAATTAGACCAGAGGTGGCTGACCTTGTGCAATCAAATACTCCAAATACTGATTATGAGTCCTCACAATGACCTGCTGCGGTGATCAATTGGAATGCAAACCTGCAGACTTCTGGCTCTGATTTAAAGCATTTGCATGACCTCCTATTTGCTTTGACTTTTTTTTTTTTTTCAAAAACAGATTCAAACTGACGCGTAAATCACATGCAAACTTCCGCTACTGCTACACAGAACTGACATCCCATCCATTCAAGTGTTTGCTTCAAGCTTATGTTACTAGAAGGCAGTTGCATTTTTAAAAAAGTGAGCAAACAGCCCTGGAGTACAGGGAGCTGCCTGTTATGCATTCACATTAAGATTTTTTAAATTTTGACACATGATTGCACATTAAATATAAGATATATAATAATTTTTATAACTTTCTATAACTATGAGCAAACATTCAGTCCTTCATGTAGAGAGGAAGGGTGCAAAGGTCAGGGTGGTCGACAGGTGTGTTGCTGCATTAATGTGGCCTTTTATTAGCAGCAACCAAGTGTTCTAATTGCCTAACAATAAGCATAGATTATTTATCTAATGTTTTCGTCTGGCTGTGTACAATCAGTTACCAGTTTAACAGGTCCACCTTAAAACTAATGCAGTCTAGTACAGCTGCCCTGCAATAAATCCTACCTTCCTGAATTATAAGTGCAGTTTTTGTTAAAACTGTTATAGAGAGGTGTTGATTTAACCTAACTCTCGTTTTGGATGCTGTAGTTTGTGGCACTGATGAATTGTATAGCGCTTCTGTGTGCCGAGAGGCTTGTCCAGCCAGCATCTATGTTCATCTATCTATTCATCAATTGCTTTATCTATCCATGCATCCACACATGCATTTTTTTCTCTGACTAACTTGTGAACATCCATGTTCATCGTGTATCTCTCCTCCCTCATGGCACCCACAAGCCTTTATTTCCATATCCGTGCGCTGTTATAATCCCGGTAAGGCACAGAGAGGGTAATGAAGCATCTGCTCATTTGCCTCTGGGTCACATATAAGTACATCATTGCCATGCCATAAACATGAGCTGCCTTCACCTCTCTTCTTATCGCGAAACAGCGGCTCCTCCAGAGCTGTGGGTGTTGCACATCTGGCGAGGAAGACATGGAGTGACTCCAAGAAACAAACAAAAAAAAGAACCACACGGCTCTGTAAAAGATGGGAATGCTGCACTACAGATGCCTCCGACTCCATATCAATGGAGACAATCCTGTTTCAAAAAAGAAAACAGTCTAAATGTACTCTATCAGGCTGTGTTTTGTTTTTTCAGAGGTGGCATGTTGCTATTTCAGAGACAAATCTTTCACACAGATCTGACTGGAGGATAGAAATATAATTATGGGATCGACACCGGCTCCTGAATGACAAAGAGGTGGATTAGAACAAATGGAGGGCTCCCTGTCGATAATCCCATGAGAAAATGGGAGTCACTGGACCGTGAATGGGTTTCCAAATCAAATGTAATGGAACAAGGGGCATGGGTTCAGGAGGGAGGTGAAGAATACATGAGCAGGACGGGATTTTCTGCTCATCCCGTCGTGTCACATATCAATGGCTGTGGGGGTCAGAGCTTGAATTAGATATGACGCACGGCCGTAAATTGCTTACAACCCCGTGTTTCGGAGTTTTATAGAATGCGGATCATGATTCCCAAACCGTACTCGCGTGATTTTGCGAGGTCGTCGGAAGAAATGCTGGACTTCATTTCATTCAAACGTCCTAAACGTTCAAACCGACTCTATTAATCTGTGGGTGATAAGGCTTTATGTTGCTCTTGATGGCCTTAATCGGTTTGATCTCATTAGAGCCAGTGTAATTGACTGCTTGCATTAAACAGTGACCCGGACCCCTTTGTTCTGTTCTCTGTTTTACAAATTAACCCAAATTAACTGCATCTCCTGCCGCTGAAAGCAGATCACAAACAACAGAAGCAGAGAGACTCTGCTGGAAGAGAAAAAAGAGCTGAAAAACAAAAAAAAACAAAAACAAAAAAACCCAAGCATCATCATGGAAAGGTAGGCAACGGTGATTCAGAAATTGGCCATTCATAGAGAAAATATTGTTTCAGATCGGATGCTGCTGGAGAAGGATAGCATCCAGCAGCTGTTGTGAAGAAATGTCTCAACATCAAGTGTCTGAGCTGCATGTAAATTACACCAGCATGCAGTAAGTAGGTGAAATAAAATCATCATGTCTCTCCCTCTGCACCAGATAGATTCTCTTTGTTTTTGGCCCGGAGGCACAGAAATAATCATGGAAATGTGCAGTAAGGAACATTCAACTCAGTATTCCAAATTGTCCCATTATCTCGTAAATGAAGCACTGCATAAACTGACCCTTTATCTTTACTTATTCTAATTAGACCTTTTACTTTTATTTATTTCTAAAATTGAAAGTCTTCATGAGAATAATGTAGTTTTTACTGGTGAGCCTAAAGAAAGGGTTACTAAAAAAAAAGAAGAAGAAAAAAAATGCTGCATTGATGAGGGTGGGAGCATAAAATTCAGCTCTGCAACAATTTCACATCATTTGACATTTCATATCATTTGGTTTGATACCATGGAGCCTGTGGCATTATCTTCAGTTCAATGCCTTTTCCAATTTGAGATCCACTGCCTTCCTGATTTTACCCTCATTTGTAAATGTCACTTAAGTAGAAGTGATGGAAATAATTTGCAGTGGTGTAAAAAGAAAGATAAAAAAAAAACAGAAGAGTAAAACATGAAGGGAGGGCAGGGAGGGATCATGGCGAACGGTGAAAAACATGTTTGGTGATATAATATCTAAATGTCTCACAACTGCTAAGGTAAAACAACGGCAATCATCTGATTATAGAGAAGTGCAATGCCACGCAGTGTGAAACAAGACTCTTATCGCATTTCCTGAGAAAGATGAAATGCAGACTTTTCCTTTGACAGCAGCAATGGGAAGGTTTGTCACACTGTCAACATGTTTTGCATCATCTCGTCCTGCAGAAAATAAAGTCTGATGCTGTCCTGTGACAATAGGTGAGTCCTGGGGGAAATTTCAAAGCATCTGGCGTTGGGAACCCCGCCCCAAAACAACAAAAATTGCACCAACACATGGATAAAATCTAATAAAAACACAACAACAATCGTGTTTTCATTCTATACAGATATGAGGGCCACCGCTTCACTCTTTCCCCTCTGACTCTAATGCGATAGGATCTCACAAAACAAAATGTTCTGCTAACATGTGTGCTTTGTCAAGCTGACGCCGGTGGTAGAGAGCCGACTGCGAGGCGGTCGCAGCACATCCTCGCGCCTGCGTGTATCTCATCACAAGCGGAGCCAGAAATCCTGAATGAGCCGCCGCTTCTTGGTGATGTCAGGCAGAGGCGTGACCTTCCATTATTAGTCTATTGTCGCCCGCTTTTTCAG
Organism: Chelmon rostratus; assembly: GCF_017976325.1. Taxonomy (NCBI): domain Eukaryota; kingdom Metazoa; phylum Chordata; class Actinopteri; order Chaetodontiformes; family Chaetodontidae; genus Chelmon; species Chelmon rostratus. Next base: position 8,401,546 of record NC_055665.1, read on the forward strand.
TCAATGTGTCACGCATACTCTCCTTCCAAATTCTCCACAGTCACAGCGCATCCCGCAGGGTTTTACTTTGCCCTTCGTGTCTTAAACAGGGTTAGGGTCAGGACTGGCTATTATGCGGCGCATAATTGCACTTCGTCATGCTGCAGATTGTCCCAGTAGGGAGAGCTGCAGCGAGGGACGTTCTTATTTGAAGGGAATATACCAGAGCAATAATACCCAGTCATAACAAATCCATCTTTCTCTCCCCAGAGCAACGTTATGCAGTCCAGCAAAAAAAATGTGCCACGCGGCTATTTATTGCATGTGCATGCTAGCAGGTGCAAATAAGGGTCTCGGGTGGTCTCTAGAGGATCATAAGTGGTACGAGGGCTCATTAGGGGTGCACGTCTGATGGTGATAGCCGAGGAATGTGGAAGGATGTGACCTGGCTCTGTCACCAGCCCTCAGCAGCGAGCAGGGTTCACACCAGCAGTCAAACTTTTTGGTAGTGCAGGTTGCTGACAGGCTGAATTGTGGGATTTCCTCTACCGTTATGTTACCCTGTGTTTAGTCTGCCTGCAGTCTTATTTCATACGTGTCTCAACTACTTAGCTACGCTATGGTTCCACTCTGCAGTATAAATAACATATTTATTTATTTATTTATTTATTTATGTATTCTAAATTGTTTCCAAATCATATGGAGGGCTCACAATCAAAATGCAATCAAGTAAAAATACAGTAATTTTTATATTTATCTATTGTTGTGTCCTTCCAGGGTCCAAAACTTGATTAGGGACTTAACTGCCCTTGAGCTTGACGTTTGTCTGTCTGTATTAGCCCTGTCATGAACTGGCAACCCGTCCATGATGTTCTCTCCATGCATGGTACGTTGGTGTACTCGAGCTATTTCCCGAAAGAGCTCAAGCAGAAAATAAATGTTTATTTGGGACTGCTGAATTATTTTGTGATCAACTTTGTCCTAAAGCGAGAACACAGTTCGCTGCGCTCCTGCTCTGAAACACTGATATTGATTTACGACTGGAGGCGACACCGCTCACTGCAGCTCTGACATTTTGAGGTTACAGTGTTTGTCCACATTTTTTGTGTGCTTTATAGCGGGGCTGTGAGTTATTAACCAGGAGCACTGCTCTGTAAATCTAAAAAAAAAAAAGAAAGAAAAAACACTTCTTGTTAACAGCACAATCAGCTCTCTATCTGTTTGGATCCAAAGTGACCTGTAACAACTCCTTCTCCTCTTTCCTCTTCTTCTTTTTCTACTTCCGCTGGACGGTGGTGTAGCATGTTCATCGACTGAGCACAATACCAACATGGCATTCAGCAGTGTCCCTCCTTACGATAACAGACTGTAGGCAACACAGTTAATTTGGTCGTGTGTCCTGATAGACCATTTCAGACGAAAATCATTAATATCATTTCTCAACATTAAATCTTCCTCACTGTGAAGCCAAAGCACAGCTTGGCTGAGGACGTGGCCAACAGTTGCTTGTTAATGCCCATGCTTTTTGGCAGAGCATGATCTGAGTTAGCTACAAGAGAGAGAGTTGATTGATGGATGGCTAATTGTGTCCTTGGTAAGCAGCAGATGCTCCGTCACAGATGCTAGAAACAAATTAGACTTGCTCATGAAGGCGGAGTACAATTGGTAACATTTTAGTGCGGAATCATAATTAAAAGCAGTATTTAAACAATTAATAAACGCAGCGTATCACATTATAATGTAGTTGTGAGCACATATAACAACTTCATATGTGTAAAGGCAAGTGTTTCTTCTTGCATTTGAATAACATCTCCTCTGAGGAAGCGTCTGGTGTGTAAAACAGCATTTGATGACACATGATAATGTAGCTCTACATGTATTCTAGTTGTAACGTCCATCACATTTCGTACAAATTTAAAGTCACCAGCTAAAGATTTGTGTAGAAAATGTGTAGAAACAATTAGCAAATGCTTAATGACACGCTGTTTAATTGCTATCCATTTTCCTCCATTTATCTGGGTCAAATCACAGTAGCAGCAGGCAGCCAAGATGCCCTTCTGCCGAGCCACGTCCCACAGCTCCTCCTGGGGCATCCCGATGCTTTTCCAGGCCAGGTGGGACATGTGATTCTGCCAGCCTGTTGTGGGTCTGCCCTGGGATCTCCTCCCAGTTGGACCGGCCACTACACAAGAATGGGACACGGAGGCATCCCGATCACATGGCTGAAACACCTTAACTGTACTATCTCATTTTTCTGGTCTCGGCCCAGAACGAGTTGCTGAATCTGAAGCTTCAGCATCAGAACGAGCACCCTCTTTACTATTCTGGTACAAAGCCTGCATTATCACAACCAGCCATCCTCCAGCTACTCCTTCATGTGGAGCAGCTCCTCGCTCCATACCTGAAGGCAATCCGCTGTTTTCTGCCAAGTGCCGCGGCCTCTGACTCAGAGGCGCAGCTGTTAAACAACCGAGCGCAGACTGGCCGTCAAATCTGGCTAAAAGCTAAAAACACGATAGGAAGACAGCAAAGGTTTGCTTCCGGACACTCTTTGACTGCACCTCGAGAATCTGTCCATGAAGCCAGTGAGATGGAGAGTTTCACTGCGCAACATCATTTCTCCTCCCTGGATGAAAACGGTGTGGCTCTGTGGTTTGTTAAAAACTCTTTGAGGCTGACATCCTCGCACATTGTATTTTTGTCCTGAGGACCACAGAACCTGCAGCGCTTTTGGTCTCTCAGTACCTGCCTGCAGAGTCAGGAGGCCTGAGTCTTGGGTTCCGTCACAACAGGAACTGACCACCCTCTGGCCACAATTCACAGCACCAGCCAGAGGTGGCCTTTGAACGTGGTGCACTTCGAATCCATGCATCCTCCTGCAGACAGGGGCCTCAAACCAGATGTTCCCAGTACACCCTCACTGCGTGTTTGAGCTCTTTCTGGCAGAATGCTGCAGAATCCAAGTTGTGCAAGGTCACGATCAGTTAACAGCTCTGCTCTTTCTTTACCTGAGCGCCCAAGACCATGCCTTGAGCTACCCAGCACCCAGACATGGAGTCCTCTGGCAGTGCCTTTCTCCTCGACCCCACCCAGGGACCCTGCGAGACCGGGTACTCTGAACTGCTGTTTGCTGTAGCAAAGAGGCGACCCTCTTGGGAAAAACTCCACTGCAGTGCTGCACAGCTGGGGGCTCGTGAGTATCCCCACACCCACTCCAGCGCTTCACTATAATTCTTCTGTTTAGAATTACACAGACAGCCAGTGAGACGGGCAGCTCATTAGAAGAAAATACATTCTTTAAAGAGCGTAATAACAACAGCACAGAAACTATTGTACGTCTAAATTATTCAAATTGCTGCTGGTGTCTTTAAATATTAAAACAAATTAGAGCATTTATCCAAACTACGATTTTCCAAAACTTTCTTCAAAATGCATCAGGGGCACCTCTGGTACTCGGTGCTCTCCTTACAGTTTCTTTAATCTCCTCTATGGGCTGGCAGCATTGTCATACATTTAGTTTTCTATTTTTCAAATCGGCATCAATGGTTCTGTGCACACCTGTAATATCCCTGTTATTCTGCCTTCTATTCTACTTCCTTTAAAATAAGTTGCATATAATGATAATTTGGAATTGTGGGAAGACACTTTGCTCAAATATTCAGAAGTACAGTTTCCAAAAATATCAGATAGATCAAGCCAGAGCTTTCTTCATCTTGCAGTCTTAATCTGTGGATGGATACTGGAAATGCAGCTATGTAGCGTGAAGGCGTTAAAGAGGAAAATGGCCTTAACATCAGAGAAAGATCGAGGTTCAAGGGTTAAGCGAATATGATGCAACTAGAGCGAATTCAACCTGAATCCTCTCCACACGCTGTAACGTGCTGTATACTCCCCTGTGTAATCGAAGGCAAAAATTGATAATTCCGCCATCTCCTGTTTTAAGCGTGCTCTGGAACTGCAAACCAGATGAAATGTGGAAAAGCCTCTGCTGAGGTGAAAATAATTCCATGAATCTAAGGCGCTATGACTACAGATTTAGAGTTCTCACATGGTGTTGAAGCTCTGCCGTTAAATCTATCTGAGACAAATTATTATAACTTCATTTTATTTAATAAAGATTGCAAGAGGGTATTTAATTAAAGCCCCCCCCCCCCCCCCCCCCCGGAAAAAAACTGCATTAAATGTCTCTGTTCAAATATTTGACCATTTTAATTAAATAAAGTGTCATACTCGGGTGAGGATGCCCCTCACTGCTCCGCGGTTAGTTTTGTGTGAAGCTGAACAGAAGGCATGAGATAAGCGAGTGATTGGTGGTGGATGTGCTTTTATGGCTCCTTCCCTTCAACTTTCCTCAGAAGAAATTCTTTCTACCAACACACAAAGGACTGTTTCATTCAGTCTCTTTCTTGCGACTGGAAGATACACAGACTTTGATGCTACATTCAGTGACATTGATATTTATGCATTATTTATATATTTTTCATACTCGTTGGATTGGTCCAAATTAGCCGGATGGCTTTTGTCCTGATGATTTTTTGGATAATGATGTTTGTGTTTATTTTTCTAGGTGGGGTGGATGGCTTGTATTACTTCTATTTTCATTGGTTTGTAGATTCGGGACAGTATACAAAAACTATTTCGATTCCTCGTAAAAAAAACCTTGGGTATTGGACTTTTGTGCTGACAAAGCAAGACCATTACTTGCATCTTTACTTTTTATAATTCTCACCTTTACATGCAGTAGATGCACAATTCATTGATTTAATTTGATGAAGAGTTAGAGAGCATTCTACAATTAATAGCCACAATTATAAGAGGGAAAATGTTGCAGATCTGCAGCATCTCAGTCACATGATGGGATGCTCTTCTCTCCTGCAGCCACAGATAGTGACTCAGATTGGTGCATTTTGCATGTCAGTCGAGCTTTCTAAAAAAACAAAAAAAGAAAAATCTTGACTTTCTACCAAAATCTTGGAAATATGACTTTTTGTTGGAAATAAAGAGCAGGAAATGAGATGTAAATGGTGAATGCATGCAATCAGCGTGCACCAGTGCCACCAGTTCTTGAGAATCGCTGATGACTCAATAACTAGCTTTTATCACAGGCCATTCAGCTGCTGCCTCCTTTCTGATGAAATGTGCTGATTTCCTCTGCACCGTGCCAAGCATTTGTGTCCTCAGCCATTGGCCACTCCAAGCTTCCAGACAGCTGGAGGTGTCTGCAGCTGCTCTGCCCTCTGCCCTTTGACAGCCTGATAGCCGGGCTTCCAGTCACTCACTTTTCCCTTCAAAAGTTAAATAGGGAATGCTGTAACACTAACACTAATATCCTATTACTGATGGTGCTTTGGACTAATCTTTTGGCTAATAACAACTGACTGACTCTGGAAATGGGCACAGGCTCACAATGTAAGCCACAATAGATTGGAGTGTCAGCGGAGTAATGGAGTAATAGTGCTTATATATCAACTCAATGTTCTTTTCCTTTTAGTTCAGAAGGGAATGTAAGTCATTCTGTAATAAGTGCTGCTTGGTTAAAGCAGAGCCAAGAGCACTGAGATGCAGCTGGATTTTGGACATTAGATTTCAAGGCTGTGGATTCATTTCAGAATTATGCATTTAACATCCCAGCAACTCAGAAAATAGAATATAAACTTCCCTCTTGCAATAAACAACTGTCTGAACCAGCAGCCAAAATTAAGAGGCGAATGCAGGGTTTCATTTCGTGGAGCTGCATTTCTGCACGGCCCAAAATGAAGCAGAGGTGAACATGTCATCATTATATCACAAACATCAATATCCTGTTTTCCTCAGGCACAGAAATACTTGCTTCCCAAACTTTCTGTTAAAATAATATTCATTAGGCAAGCCTGCCCGAGCCATAAGCGAGGTGTGGGCTGTGTGTATATGTGTATATGTGTGTGTGTGGGCTTATGCGCTTGCCTGTGCAGTTTCAGAAGTTAAGAAGTGTGGCGCTGAGCCAGGGCGCCCCCGGAGCCGCTCTGCCTCCACGTCCTGAACGCTCCACGGACGAGAGCCCAGAGACGTCACGATGGCAAGTTATAGAAGTCCAAATAAATAGAAGCTGCCAATCAGCACAGATTCTCACCAAACTGTACCATCCACTGCCTACAGAGCTGGACGGCAGAGCTGAAACTGGTACAGTATGGTCCACATTTGTGTGTGTGTGTGTGTGTGTGTGTGTTTTCATTTGCGTAAGTCAATATAGAACTGACTTTTTGTGCCAGTTTTATTTTTCAACTGGATGTGTTCAACACATAAACACATAATTTTATACATAATATGTTAATTTCCTCATAGATCATCATAAATCTGTAATTTATGTTTAAATCAGTTTTACAGGGGACACTGGTACCAGCATTTGCAGTCGTGTCAGTTAAGAATCAATGAAGTTTACAAAAATTAGACATCAGAGCAGTGTCAGTGTCATTCCAATCTATCAGTAGGAAGTGTTACATTCTTCCAGTATGTTGCAAGTGGTAGGCTTAAAACCTGCTATAATCCTCAGTTTTGCATTACTGAGCCTGTTTTGTCTGTCCTGTATAAACAAACACAAGTTGCAGTCTTCCAGGAATTATCCACAACCCTAACAGCCACCTCGTTGGACACAGAGGGTTACAACCCTCACTGTTGGCTCTAGACATCAATTCAAGTGGAGTATGAAGATGCTGCACTTGTATTTATGTGCATTTTTACTTTTTACTTGCAGGTTGGAGTCTTTGTTATAATGACTTGACTCTGAGGTATTGATGTTTGACTGGTGCAATTTTACAATATAATAAAATAATATTATAGTATATACAGCCGTGCCATCTGCTTTTCTTTTGTTTCCCCAGATGACCCCAAAGCTGAAGCACATACAGTACTACTCCATGCCAAACACTACTACTCCTCACACAGTTAACCATGTAATGTTGTCCCAGGTTAATTTTTGGGTGTTAGACAGGTGATTTACATTGCAGGACGGTTTTTGAGAAGGAGTGTGTTGATACCCTCCACCGTTAACTACAGTTCTCTGCGGGAGGAAAGTACCAACATTTACTACCTCCATCCATCTTTCAAGTTAATGGGAGGAGACTACTTGATACCAAAGGATCATGGGTGGAGAACTGCATCACTTTAAATCAAACTATAGGCCTCTGTGATGTAGTTGAACTTTGGACTGAATGATTTCAAGGCTGTGGATTTGTTGCATCACACTAGATGTGAAGCCTATAAAAACCCGACACCCTGCTGAAGCCAAACGCACCATAGCTTGGCTTATATTTGATTTTCATGGTGTTTAAAGGGGGTTTGGGGGGGCGATCAGAAAAGGAAAAATGAAACATTTTGGACTGAGTGACGCTTTCATGCATTAGTTCATGTGAGTTTTGAATAATTGGATGATTTTTTTTTGTTTTGAATTACTATCACGAACTGCGACTTACCTGACAAAACTTCTCGCTAAACCAATCCTCCGTTTGTCTCAGCTCTCTCAACCCACCCTCCCCTCCCTCCCCGTCACCCATCTCTCTTTCTTCTTCATCCACCCACCCGGTGCACATCCATCCATCCTCTCATCCTCCCTTCTTCATCCAATTCCGTGCATACCTCTCCCATCTCTTCTCCCCTATTCAGGTAATGTCTGGGGGACAAAGCAGGCTCAGGTGAAATATGGATGTGAATATGACATATGGGTGTGAATATCAATGTAAATGTGGTCTGAATATGAAGATTTATTTGAGGCGCCTGCTGTCTCTGGTTTGTGACATTCACGAACAAATGTTTCTCAGCAAAGTTCTCAGTGAAAACTCAGGCGCTACTTGCCAGTTTAGCCCAACCTATAAATCAGCCGGCCAATTATATCTTATCACAGATCCAACAGATGCTCATACCTTAACGAGTGAATGGGTTGAATGCTGCTGACTCCCAAAACAAGTTCCCAAATTACATTTACTGTAGAGCCCCCTTGCTGGATGTCAACCCCTCTGTCTCTCCCCTGCCCTTCGTGTCTCTTGCCAGCTTTCAATGTCATAATAAAGCAGAAATGCTAAACGACAAACACTAACTGATATGTCATAAGAACATTTTTAGCTCTGAAATATCAGGATAAGCCTAAAAAAAAACAAAACAGCACCGGTAACTGGTAGGATGATCCGTGACTAAAAATGAGTAATAATAAAATCATTATTTACTCCTACACTGTGAAACATAAGCTGGTTCAATTTAAAAATCGTCTTGCTGCCTTAAAATGTGAGTTCACTAATTTAAATTAAATGAAAAGTTCAAAGAAGTTCACCGCAGGGGCTGAATCATAGTTAGCACTGCTTTCGATATCAACAGAGGAAACAACCTTGACTTTACAGATGGATCAAAAGACGAACAGGAAATTTCCATCATGTCTTCTTCAAACTCCAAGAAACAAGGATGCATCCTGATCTTATAGATAGATAGATAGATAGATAGATAGATAGATAGATAGATAGCTCTTTAGAAGGGGGGGTGCAAATAGTATTGGAAGGTGCAAATAAGAACAATGTAATTGTGCAAATAGGTAACAATAAAATAATTTTGAAAAATGAATTGTGAATGAATTTAAGAAATAAATATTATTAATAATAAAAAAAATATGTTTTTCCAGTTTTTTTCAAAGATGCACTGCTTTGCTTGAGAGAACACAGACATATTACATTAGATTAGATTAGATAAAACTTTATTAATCTCACAATGGAGAAATTTACTCTTACAGAAACTCTTCGGAACACTTCAGAACACAAGGAAATGGAGGTGCAAATAAGAACAATAAAGGTGCAAATAAGAATAAAAGGAGCAAAAAATTACAACTGCAAACCACACAAAGAATTTCAAAAAATTTAACAAAATTAAAAAAAAATAAGGTATCCTATGTCCAGTAAGTTTTAGAAAAAATATAGAAATGAAGAAGCAAGTACGTATTAGTTATTGGCTTGCCATTTAGTTATTGATCCAGAGCTGTTTTTGTCCATGTGTTATACTGCACTCTTGGTGCTTCCTGAACACTGGCCTATAAATCATTACTATGTGTTATTAAGAAAGTGATCAGTATGCAGATGCACATCTAGAGGCTGATAATTACACACTGGCTCATTAACATCTAGCGGTCTGTTCTCCAGTAACGTATTACGTTCTCCACAGTCCTTGACAGGAACTACTAGGTAGAAACTCATTAAATATCAGCTAGTTCTGGATTTGTTATTTAGTAACTATTTATGTTTTTTGCAGTCTTACAGTAGTGTTAACAGCAAGTAAACAGAGTAAATTGTGTTATTTGTGTTTTTTCGAGTGACTCCTTTTTAAAAAGCCAACATGCTGAATAAAATTCTGGTAATTAGTAACTAATGGAACTTCATATTCTCCACTAATGGCCATGGACAATACTGCACATGTTAGAAGCCAGAAATATCCACTAAAGGTCAAAGTGTCCACAAGTAGTACAAGCAGGCTCCGTGAGTGAGGGGAAGGTGTTTGAAACTCATGTCACGCTGCTCCACAGCAGACCGCATTCAGAAAAGGCAGCAGACAATGCCGTTGTTTCAGAAGATGATTTCCAATTTCCATCAGCCAAGTATGAAATCATTGTGCTGCCAATATTGCCTGCCAAGTTAGAGCAACAGAGAAACACTACGGCTAAATCTTCGGTTTGTAATACAAGGAATGAAACCGTCACCTTCCTGTATAGCTTAATCACAGAGATTAATTTAGAAGTCGATGCTGAAACGTCGATGGGTGGAGGAGAGCATGACGTGGGGATAACTGGCATCAAAGTGAAATGTCTTTCAAATCATTTCCTATGCATAACTTTGGCAATATGAGTCAGTGCACAGCAGAACAGCCAGAGCTCTGCTGTTTAAACTCAGCGGTACAAAGGAGGTAAACAGAAGCCGTCGGTCCTCTTTGAATATTACGAGGGTGCTTCTGTGGCATGAGTGAAAGTTAATACTGTGTCTAAAGACTGTGAAATATTTAGTGGATGATGAGCATCTTACAAATTGATGCTGAGGCACAGCAAAGATGAAAAGAATAGAAAATCTTAGCGTCACACTTTGAATAGATGCTATTCAAAAATAAAGGTTTATAAATCACAAATGAGCACAATTATTCAGAGTGAGTGTTTTAGTGTGTGTGTGTGTGTGACCGAGAGAGTGTACATATGTGTAGCTGTGCACATGACAGGAAGGAGTCAGAGAGCAAAAAGATAGGAAAGGAAAGAGGGGGCCTCTGTGTGCAACCTTCTGTTAAGATTTGGCAACGGACGATTCGACTCATCCACTCCTATCTCGTTACTGTGACACTCCAGCCCATTAAATAGAATAGATTATTGATTTTGCTCTCTTCGCCTGCTCTGAGATTTTCCATCAGGCTCTCTGTGCAGCGAGGGAGCTGAAGAAAAGCATTATGTGCACTGCCACACAACGTTACGTAGCTTATACAAATGGGGAGGGCAACATGAAAAATCTTGTCATTGCGGCGGCGCACTTCTCGGGAGGCTGCGGGGTTGTCATGGCGCTAATGCAGAAATTAAGCCCAAAACACTCATGTGGCATATCGGTCTGACTGAGAGCAGGGTTATAGCAAAAACGCGCGTGCTGTTTTTGGATCGATCCGGCGTCGCGGAAGAGACAAGGTGAGGCGGTTTGATAATCGACAGAGGAGGCACTGAGGAAAAGCTCCCTGTTCATCATCAGACTGGGATATTGAGTGATGACATCACATCCCCAGGTGCCCATCACAGGACTGTTCACTTGGCTCTGCTCTCCACAAGAAGCAGAATTGATCTATTAGTCATATTCGACCGCGCTCCTGTTCTCGTCACTGAATATTTTGTCATCATCACTTTTGACCCATGGAAGCAAAACTGCCGCTCAGTGAAGACCATCATTATTTGAAAGTGAAGTGCTGTATTGCCTTGCTGCTGAGTGGAAGTGAATCCCCTGATCTAACCCAGATTTAAAACTTCACGCCACTGTATTACCAGTGTAATGATTAATAGATACGATATGGAAAGTTAACCATATATCATATTGATCAATTGAGCAATCATGTCAGTCATTTTTCAAGCAAAAGTACCAAATTTTTGCTGTTTCCAGCCTCTCAGATGTGACTATGTGATGTGTTTCTTTGCCTTCTGTCAGGAAATTTAATCAGGGCTGCGACCAGCAATTATTTTCATTATTGACTAATCTGTCGCTGATTTTCTCGATTGTTCTTTGTCTGTGATATGCCACAAAATAGCAAAAAATGTCGATTAGGATTTCTCAGAGCGGAAGGTGAACATCAGGAGAAAGATATTCAGCTTAATGTGATATATCACAAAGAAAAAGCAGCCAGTCTTCACACTACAACTTTAATTTAGAGAGTGTTTGACATTTTTTACTGTGAAATTAATGTTTATCAAAATAGTTAACAGTTTTTTGTTAACTGACCTATTGAGTAAACGATTAATCGTTTCACCTCTAAACTGCATAGCTTTGAGTTTAAGACTGCTGGTAACATTAAACAAGCAATTTGAGTTTATCACCTTGGACACTGGGTATTTAAAATCGGCATTTTCATCATTTTCTGACATTTTATTACCAAAAACTAAAATTTAATTAATCACAAAAACAATGGAGGTTGCAGCCGTACACTGTTTATAAAGTTTGTTTCCATGGCTGAAACTCTCAAATTCTTAGATTAGGGTATTAAGGCATTAATAGCATACAATGCATACAAATACAGTATGTGCTATAAAACATCAGAGCTCTAAATGCTGTCTAGTGTAAACTACATTGTGTAGTACTTGGTGGGAACTGCTGTTTCTTACTTGCCGATAAATATTGTGCACCAACTGGCTCGGCAAAAACTTTCATTTCTGGCGATAAGGTGATGAAAATACTTTTTGATGGAAACGATTACTTTCGTCATATTTGCAGGTGCAAGGAAAACAGAAGATAGTGAAAGACATAGGGGTAAACCCGTCTAATCTGAGACCATTGTTGCCTGGCTGGTTTTGAGCAGTGATGAGAATCGTGTTTAATTGAACAGGAAGGTCAGTTATTAAGAAACTGATGTCCTGATAAGTCTGGGGATTTAAATGTGGATCAAGATCATGTAAAGTCACTTTTCAAGTGAAAAATGCAAACCGATGTCATTGCATGAGGGTTTATTGTGTAATTGTTACATCAAATGTGTGTGAGCGCCTTAAATCTGATGCTAAATGAGCATTTCTTTCCATATGTTTGTGATGAACTCCTTTTTCTTCCTAATTCTGAGATGCAGGAAAAGGACGAAGCCACATTCTTGGAAAAGATACGACTGAACCAGTAGAAGCGTCGCAGCGACGGTGAAAAAAGTGTGACTAGTTGATGCAAAACAAAATACGTTCAAAATTCTACAGTGCTGAAGGGCGAGCATTGGTGTCAGTGTGGCATTAGCATGCTGAGAACGAGATCCAGAAAGCAGCGGGTGCAGTGCAGCAATAGCAAACAAGGACACGCAGTGTCAATGATGCGAAACACCTGAAATCAGGCCCAGCCAATATCACACAAATGTAGAGCAGCAGCGCCAGCAGTGTCACACATGCACTCGGCCAAAAGACAACCAAGGCAACAAACGTTAGCAGTGTGGGTTAACTGGATCCCGTCTCTGGCACTCTGTGGACTATAAATATTATATCGTTGCACATTTACTGCTCATTGGTGGGAGAGAACAGGTGATTATTTCTACAGACAATTAAGACGTGATCTTGTCTGACCCTCAAGTGGCTGACAAAGGTTAATAGAAACCCTCGGATGGAAAATAAATGAATGACAGACGCATTAACAAATTAAATGAATGAGTCAAGGGTGAACTTCTGCAGAAGCTAACATTTGGTGTTTTATTGCAAGGAGCTGAATTATATTTTATGTATTCGTTTGTGTTACTAATGTGGGATTCAAGTGATGAGACTTATTTTACGTTTTTAATTGATGCTTTTTTAAAAATAAATTATTTTGGTGTTGCAAAAGTGAAAACTACATCAACACGTCTACATCAGGTTCAAACGGCTGCAGCTAACACTAACATGTAAGCCTGGTGGAACTGACAGTGAGCAAACAGCTGGATTATCTGCCGCCTGCTAACATGAACGAGTGAATGAATGTGAGTGAGTCAGTCACAAGCAACAATGTGAATTTCTTCAATTTTGGAAACTTTATGGATCTGAGGTAATTCCAAAAATTTAAGACCTGATTATCTTAACCCACCAAGAAAGGATAGTTGTGTGGTGAGGCTGTAAAAAGAATAGCGTAGTGAACGTGATTCTTGTAAGTTCATAGTGTATGATATAAATCTGAAGGGATTTCAGATCATGCAAGGAAGGCCTGATAAATCATATGAGGACATATGAGAACAGAAATTGAGAAAACATGATCAACTTGGATTGTCCATCTTCAGAATAATAAAAAAAATAAGTTTTTTTTTTACTTTATTAAAAAATGGTGCTGACGATGTCGTGTTGACCCAGTGAAGCGGGTCATAGCAGCAGCAACATCCTCATTTTCTGACACTCACAAGTTTGACTGCCTGTCTTCAGTCACCAGTGTCCTGTATTGGTGCAATTTCAGACAGTTTCATACCATCTTGGATTGATGAAGAAAACGTTCACCGTTTTTGTCCGACAGTTGTCAACTTTCATCTGGAGCAGCCCACAGTCACATGGTGTATAAGGGCCTTTACCAAATGAAAGAAAACCGCACTCACTATAATGCTGCATTGCACTCAGTGCTGCAGCCTGATTCTGAAATAAAATGACATAAAAGATTGCAGCACTTTTCTCCACATGACATTATAGTGCTTTTTGCTATTGAATTTTTTTTTTTCCAAGTGAAAAAAAAAAAAACTTTGACTCGCATTCAGGTCTATCAGAGATTTCAGCAAAAGAGAGAACTGCATAATTGATCAATGCCATTCATTAACCTGGCCAGCACACTCAAAGCACCCACTGAGCAGGTTGGAGCCGACAGCTGCAGTTAGTGGGTGGTTCTGCTCCTGTCTCATTGACAGAGACGGCTGCTGTGTTGATTGCCCATAATTAAAAAAACAGGATTCAAATTAATGGCACTCACCAATGGCAGACTGATTTCTGCTCTCCCGAACTGGAATGCACTTTATTGACATGTTTGGGAGATTGGCTCGTTCTCGCATCTGTGACACATGGTAGACCAGCAAGGCAAGGCCCTGTGTGATGAATCCTGTGCAAGATGTTATATTTTTCCTAAGAGTACACAATATGGTTTGGCATTCTTATTATGATTAACAGTAAAGTGATAATTGATTAATGTTTAACAGCGATAATGCTCTACAATTCCCTACAACATGAATGAATAACTGGGTGGCATGTCTGTACCTTCTCTCGCTCCCTCCCCCCGTCTATCACCCTTTCCTCCGACTTTTCTTCGACACATCTGTTGTAAATTGTCTCTGTGCCATTGTGACCTGATTTCTGTTCATTAGCTTTCACTTTCCCTCCCTTCAGCACTGCGACGGCAGACTCCTCTCCCTTCACTGACTTGTCTGATAGGATTTAGTCTGCTCTACGCTGATGCAATCTGGGCAGCTGCGATTCTGGCCTCTCTCCTGGTGATGTAGTGCGTCCCTGTACTCTCAGTGGACGCGCACCAACCAGTCAGCGCTCCGGTGGCGATATTGCCGCTGTCATTACACAGACACGCAGAATTCAAGCAAGGACTGTGCTGTTCACCAAATGTCAACAACAGCAGCTCTGTTAACAGTCTTTATCGGCTTTGCAGGAAGTTTGAGCTCGAGAGAATTTAAGAAACAATATTAATAAAAACAACACTGTTCTTTGCTGACATTGAAAATAAATGTGGCTTTGGAACAGCTTTGTGAGTGGTGTGTGCCTCTCTCTCTGTGTGTGCATGTGTGTGTGTGGGTACTTGTACTTGCTACATAGTGAGGAACAAGATTTTAACCAACAGAATGAGGACATTTTGGGAAAGTGGGGACATTCGGGCCAGTCCTCACAACTTCAAAGGGCTGTTTCAGGGTTAGCACTTGGTTGTAAGGGTTAGGTTAGACTTAGGTTTAGATTAGGGTTAGGGTAGGGTAAGGTAGTAAGGAATCCAGGGTCCTCACAAGGACAGAAGTACATGTGTGTATGTGTGTCCATCTATCCATTATCTATACACCGCTTAATCCTCTGCAGGGTCACGGGGGGGGGCTGGAGCCTATCCCAGCCGTCTCGGGCGAAGGCAGGGGACACCCTGGACAGGTCGCCAGCCTATCACAGGGCTACACATAGAGACAGACAACGAAGCACAGTGTATGTGTGTGTGGATGTGTATTACTCAAGTTATTGTACTTCACATTGTCACATTGTGGGGACTCGCCTTCCGTATGGGGACAAAATTCCCCAAAAGTCCCCATAATGTAAGTCAGTAAAATTTCAGGGTGAAGACTTGGGTTTAGGTTATGGTCAGACTTGGTTTAGGCTAAGGTTGGGGTTAGGCAAGTAGCAGTTATGGTAATGGTGAGGGTAGTCTCCAGGAAATATATGTAAGTCTACGTAATGTCCCAAAAAAAATGGCATATGTGTGTGTGTGTGTGTGTGTGTGTGTGCATATTAAACGATGAGAGAGACTGAGAGGAAGCGAGACTGACTGACTGGAGGAGAATAATAGAGAAAAAGAGATGGAATCATTATGCAAACCACACGTTCACAAACACAAGCAATTTCTGCACAGCTGTATGACACGCATTGCAAAGCGTAAGGTGAGAGATTCTTCATGGCAGCATTTCACTTCTTCTTCTCTGTTCTACTGCCACTTCCAGGGGCTGTAAACCAGCCTGACTCATTTTTTTTTTTCTCCCGATGCAAATCCCCTAAGGAAAGCCTGTGGTCTGCCTCTGGCTTACAGTGAAATGCCACCAGTAGTGAGTGCTGTAGCCTCACATTCAGCTTCCAGGCATTATAGCCACAAAGCCCAGCAAAGCATCCCACAGGCTTGGGATTGAGGAAATATTGTTAGCTGCTCACACGCTCCCCCACCACCAGCAAAACCAGCAGGTCACATTTGTCGGGCAGTAATATGAGCGTTTGTACTTCAGCTCTACGAGCACCAAGAGCCCACAGAGGTGCATAAAATGTGTTTAAATATGAACACAAGTCTCTATCCTGACATCTTTGCCTCTCAAAACACATCTCAGCCTTTTTTCCTGATATATCTTGACATTTCCCTGTCCAGCATTTATGGAATTCGTTCATGTAAATACAAATTGTCGAGACCGTACGGTGTACAGGCAGTTGCCTTTCTGGGAAATAGGAAATGCAACTGTTTATCCAATTCATAACACCGAGTGTCCCTTGTTGATTAAATGTCACAGCATTAATGTGACATTATTATGTTCATTCAGATTGGGGTGAAATGGAGGAAAAAATGCAATAAGCAAATCTGTACTCAGTTAAAAGATAATTGTGTTGGAATATAAATCAGTGCTGCATTTAATGCAATCAATTTAAAAAAAATTCATACAGCTTGACGCTTCTTTTGCTCCTGTCTACAGTTCAATCATTCCAATGGTAAATCAATGATTTTAGCAAATTATGTTTTGCATATATTGCATTAATTTTTTTCAGTGAGTTTTCATTTCTATTTCTCATTTTCTACCAGGAAATATTGAAAGAAAGGCCTAATTCTTCAGAATGGGTTATGTTTTTTTTTAAAAAAAAGATCTATCAAAATATTATCATGAAATGTAATTAAGAACAAAAACTTGAAGTATGTTTCTCTTTCATCTGATTGCATGGTTGGCTCATGCAGGTTTGTGGCTTCCACATTATGCATATTACGACAGCACTCGCTGTGTCCTGACAGGTTGACAAATGTCGGGGAAACACGCTGATTTAATGATGTGTTTTCTATCTAATTATTGCTGAGTGTCAAGAATTAGTTTAAAGGCTCTTCCTGATCATTTGTCAAACACGTGAAGCCTTTTTACAAGCACCCAGATATCAAGGAGGTATTTAAACGCGTCCTACAGGCTCTGAGGAATGACTTTTCAAACATCAACTATTCATTTCCATATTATATTTTCAAGAAGAGGGCCTTTCTGAAGAGGGCAGGTAGTGGTGTGAAAGCAAAGTGAGAGAGCAGAGTCTGCTGTCTTTTCCATGCGCCTGCAGAATGCCGCTCCTGGGAGGCAGGGTGGAAATGAGCAAGTGTGTTACTCAGGGCAGGTCAGATAGTTTGAGGTGATGAATGACTGCAACAGTTCAATTAATGAAGAGACACAAGGAAGCTAGAAGAGCCACGACAAAGAAGTGAGACCTTTAACTATCTCATTTCCACAGAAAGGGATCTTGATTGCAGCCGGCCACCTCACTGTTTTACAAAGGATGCTACTGTCAGAGGGTTCTTGGCTCAAATTCAAAGCAATTACAAATTATTCCCTCACATTCTTAGAAAAATAAAGTGCTGATATCTTCATCAAATCATCTCCACCAGTGATTGATTGTGGCTAATTTTAAGAATTTACATTGCAATTAGTCTCACGAGCGTCAAGGGACGTATAATTTCCATTTTCAGCGTTTTTGACCCATTTAATGAGAAAAACTCCAGTTAAAAAATGACTGAACTGTATGGAGCCTGTTTACACAGAGGGAGACATACAGCGCTCAAAATAATCACAAACTGCACCAAGGTGAGTGTATCGTAATCATTTCGCCAACCACGCTGCTGCATCGCATGCACAACGTTGAAGCTAAAATATGCAAATACAACCCAGAAAAGCCTTTCAGCTCAATCTCTGGGGGAAGTCTCCCTCTCGTGACCTTGATGAGGTCACCACTGCCTGCTCGCAACTTCCAGTCTCTTTTCCCAGTACGAGTGGTAATATACAGCCCAAAGAAAACTACTCTGATGGCAAGTGAAAACAACTGTTTGCAACTCTCATTAAATGATGTCTCCAAAACAAGGTCCGGTTGCTCATGCTTGAAAAGAAAAGGTAGTTACTGGATTTTGGGGGCGATTACATGACTGTTACATGTAACACTTCGGGCCATGATTTAAGCAATTAAAAATGGTAATTGTTATTTGTTCCTGGGTCTCTTTCAGTATGGCAACCATGAGTTTTAGAAAGTGTGTCTTGTAAATACTGTTTCAGCATTTGCTTCATAATATGCAAATAAAAACTCAAGATGGTTTTTTGAATTGTTGATTTATGTCATATTGTGTGATAAAATAAATACAGATGAGAGCATGTGAAATCGTTTGGCAATGACATCACATGTGCAAAACTGGGCTATTTTTAGCTATTTAAACTTACTTACAAATTTAAATGATTTTTTGAAGTTTTGACTGCAATTTAGTTGACACTTATAAACCATGACCCTTTTATTTATATTCAAACTGAGGGTAGAGCATGGAAAAAACTTAACTCAAATCTGTGCAGCTAATTATGAGATATAACTTTTTGCATTTTGGCGCCTCCTAGTGGCAGAATATTCCAGGACTGTGCGGGGGCACTTTGACCTAGCATCCGAACACAAGCACTCAGTTTGCTTACAATAACATAAGCCAGTTGTATCAGCTTTTTTCCTAAAATTAAACTTAAAGGATTTTAAAATATATAATTTCAGCCATATGGAATATCAAAAATCTGAAAAATACTGAAAACGCTGATTGGTTCAGATATGCCGATTTTGGTGCTCAACATTTGCAGGAGAAGTCATTAAAAAACAGATTTAGACAAATTTCTAAATGGTGGCAAATCAATCTAAGAATAAATCTACATGTCTTAAGTGCATATCTTTGTCTGGACTCCATAATCCAGGAAAAAAAAAATGTTTTGGAGACTTTCGGTCCAAAAATGATAGCCCAAAACATGAAATTCTTTGTTAAAGCACCACCATCTGGTTAATGTCTGAGTAGTGGGTGAGATTTCCAACCTCTCTGTCAAATTTGGGAACTGTAGCTGTTGCCCAGATACTTTCAGGGCACAAGAGGAAGAGGAAGAATAATCTGAAGAAATACAATATACCTTTAAATAATGACGTGGTCCTGCAAATAGCTTTTTCTATCAGACGCCAATCCCTTTAGATACCTCTAATCATCTGCACTTAACATGCAAGCTTTTCTCTTGTGCTTTGCTAATCAAACAAAAATACAAAAACGTTGAACATGTGACATTTTCAAAGCTAAATCTTAGTGAGATTCCCAGTTTTTAATATTCTATAAAGTACGCTAATGTCTAAAAAGTAGATTCTGATTCTCAGCTCTCATACATTCCCACATAGCCGCTGTTGCTCGCTCATGGTGAGCACAACTGTAAGCTGTCAAGATGAAAAAGCGTGTTTCCTGAATCCCATTAAAAGAGACACATATGGAAACACTCACTTTATGTCTGTACACACAAACAGCTTTGCTAACAAACAGTTATCACCGTTCTTCCAACGATATGCATTATTCTAAAGCATGATTTAAAGATGATTTATACTATGAACCAGAACCGCCCTGCAACTGTGAAGCACGATGGGAACATGTATATTTCTACATTTTATAAAACTTCCGCATGTTGCAGCCATATCCGTGGCAGATGCTCCCTGGAGCTGCAACAGAATGCGCTCTGGTGGTTGGTCTAAATTCCCTCTCATCACATCTCCCCTCCCTCCTGCCTTCCTCCTCATTGACAGTCGAGTCACATTCGAAACAATCCTCAGGCAATAATTGCCATAAACAAAAAAAACCTGTTTATCTGGTCGGAACAGCAGTCCCAATGAATACACGCTACCATGGGGAGTGAGGGGAAAAACGGGAAAGAATGAAACCTTGATATTCATACAAAAGAATGAAATCAATTTGAACAAATACATATCTCCCTTTTCTCTCCCTCTGCTTAGCTTCTTTGATGCTTTGGGTAAAAATAATGGTTCCTGCACTTTTGAGTGTACAGGCAGCGCGCCCTGTCTGCTTGATAATTATAGATTAGCTTGGCACTGGCATTATCAGTACCTGGGTAAGCCATTTCCTAATTATGTGAGGAGAGATAGAAACCTGGTGGTGCATCTGCTGTGTAGGGAAGACAAAAATGTTCTTTGGATGGTAAGTGAGGCCTCTGATACTCCACAACAGCTTTTATCTCATGGCACTAATTTGTATATAAAGGGGTAGTATTTACCTATGGCTTGTCCATTAGCTGAGACAGACATTAGCCTAAATGACAGCTGCCTGTGAGGATCATACGTTTTATTACAAGATTACTGGCATTAATAAGTAACTCCTCATGTTACAGTGTTACCTACTGAGAAAAGTAACTCGTTAGTGTACTTTTGCATGACCAAAAATGAGAAACCCTTTATAATTCCTGGCGCATGTTACTTATATTGTTCAAACTGTAAGTCTGCCTTTGACTGTATTGACTATACTGTCATTACACGCCTAGTCTAACACCCATAATCTGTCACTCTGCAGGTTAATAACAGGAATGACGGATGCAATATCCCCTTTACGGATCGTTATTAATGCCGATGTTTAATTATAGAAAATCAAGAGGGTACATGGGCTGCAAATAGCTTAGCACGTTTTGCAATGCAACTGTAACGCAAAAATGTTGATTTATAGAAGTATTTTAAGTTGAAAGTAAATAGAAACCAGGTTCACCTGTTTTTACCTGAGTGTTGTGCAGCTGCGCTAAGCTTGCAGGTGCTTCCTCGATAACCGCAGACATGGGGAAGCCATAATCTTAATGTTTATCTTAAGGGCAGCTGGCCTACTTAGTGTTTATCATATTTACAATCATATTATAAAAACATATATATATATTTTTAATCTAATTACTTGAATAATTGTCCGAATAATGATTAGAGCACTTAAGAAAATAAACGATAATTGCAGCCATCTTATCGAGACTTGAAGAACTTTTTATGCTCATTTCATCTTTGGCAATTTTTACAAATGAATATGGTATTAAGTCAATTTACAAATCAACCAATTTGGGCAGAGCACTCACGCACAACTAACAGGACTAGCATTTTATGTGAAACCTTTATGGAACTGCGCTGCTGCAAATAACATGTCAGTAGGTATCGAGAGTGGGAGCCAGGAGAGCCCTTTAGTTGAGAGGCGAAATTACATTTTTGTGACATTTATTTCCCTCTCCAGTATTGCACAAGGCTCATTTGGTGGTGCCGTGGGGCTTGTTGGTTTCCACAGTAGTGATGTTGGGTCCATTAGAAAAGACTTTCACTTTACTTGTTGAGAAAAAAGGCGGCTTGTCAAAGCCACAGTTGTGAATTTGCTGGGTGTTTTAGGGACAAGTCTCTGTGGGTGGCTTCAAAGTGCACTTTATCACCCCGGGGAGTCGGCGAAAATCACTTAGCGGCACGATTGCTTTTCCCTTTTAGAGGAGCGCTCGTGGACAGAGGTGGTCGTGGAAGAACATGATATTCCATGACACTGAGCACACTGCCAGGTCATAAGGACGCTGTTACATTTTGTTGTATTTTACACCTTTTAGTGCCCATGATGACAACATTTTGGATCGGGGATGCAACTGAGGCCAAGAGGCAGCTGAGAGCACAAAGTATAATTGTTTAATGGGGTTTGCGCGAGCCTTGAAAATACTTGGATACAGCGGCTCATCATATCTGAATTAGGCCACATATTTTATCCTGTCCTTGAAATGCGTTCAGCACACCAACACAGTCGCACAGCTGTATGGGGAAGCTGTGCCGTATCGGCCAGGTTTCCAACTGGTCCCAGGCAACGGCACCTCATTTGGTGGCATCATTAGACCAAGCCCTCATAGCCCCCATTGAAGAGCAGGGGACCAGCCTGCTGGACCATTCCCAGGGTCAGAGCACCGCTGTGGGAGCATCTGAATGCAAGACACTGATGAATATCAGGAGACAGAAGCCCACCAGCCATCTGGCAGGCTGGAGACACTGATGGGAGAACACCATCGATCTGTGTCATGTCTACAGGCCTGCAGCCTGAGACGTGGCGAATGACAGTGGTGGAATTGTGAAATTTTAACAAAGTAGAAGGTGGGCTGTGCAGGCGACTGAGACTCTACAGAGGAATAAGGCTGGAGACACTGATGATGCTTAAAATTATATTTTATTTTTCTCAATTATGCTGCCAGCTTGACAAATGAATAGTCCTAAGTGCTCATTAAAAAGTCAGTCTTAATTTGTGAGTGCAGGCAGTCTGCGTATCAAGACAAATTTTAGATGTTGTGACAAATCTCCTGCATTGTTTAGTTATCTGAACTCAGAAAAGCTTCTGTGGCCTTTTTTTTTTAAAGGAAAATCTGCTGACTTCTCTCTCAGTGACACATGGTTGCCTGTTCCTGCTGTACTCAGCCAAATATCTACATGTACGCTGCATTTCAAACAACAGCATTCACATTCACAGCCTGAAATATCACATTTGACTCACATTTCTCAGGATGACAATAGAAGGAGGCAAAAATCATGTATTGCAGCTTGGCAACGCTACAAAAGATTTGCCAGCTTTTAAAGAATAAATAAAATCCACACTTTCCCAGCTTCCTTTTGCTGGTTTTTAGCCTTTTATCTGTCTGCTTGTTCCCTTATTTCAACCAAGACAATGCAGAAAACATCACCAACTAGGCCAGTTATTAAGTGTAATCTACAGATAATAACAGGTGAATACTTTTTCAATGTAGTTAAAGAAGCTATGTAGAAGTAGCTTCTGTTCCACAATGTATTTTACATGGAGGATTTGATGGTTTTGATGGCAGAAAAGCTGAATTCTGAGGCAATATCTTGTCATTTTGGAATTATTTTCTCAGCATTAAATAGGGATCGCTCTGAGTTTGTCAAGCTGTAGCCATGTTGTCAAAACTCACTTTGATGAACGTGAAATGAAACATATAGTTTAAATAATTATGAGGCAAATAGAATACCTCAGTATCATGACTCAGCTTCTCAGAGAGATTGATGAGGAAACCCCTGCCGAGTACAGCCGTGCCTTAAGGACGCAAGGACTTCTGTAGCTGATAGATATGCTGTCGGCCCCCTAGTGGTCAGATTAATAAAAGTGCTGCGAATTTAAAAATATACTATTCACCAATAAAACTATTGTCTGGTGAATAGATGAAGATTAGTGAAAAACCAAATATCCTGTTGCAACAAATTTTCCAGATGTTTGGCACATGGACTAAAGAAATCTCAAAAAATGAATAAAAATTCATCCCAAAAATACTGTGCTTGTAGTAATGGTGTTAAAGTGCAAATCAGAAAAGCGTAGTGCAAAATTAGGGTAATGGCTGTTTTTATGAGAAAAAATAAGCCCTCTGTTCCTCATATTGTATCACTGTCATTGTGTTGCTGGCTCATTTTGGGCCACATAGGGAGAGGAGGCTTGGATGCAGAAAGGATGACATTAGCCTCCCAGCATGGGTGAGTGGACTGAGGGGGAGTCTTCAAGGAGGGAGAAAATGCCTTTGCATGTATCTTTTGGTGTTGGGAAACATCCTCGCGAGTCAGGATATTGTTTTCAGGAACGCTGCGGGTGAATGAAGGCCGTTGGTGCTCAGCGGTGTGCAGCAGTCGCATCAGTTATGTCAAGTAAATCCATATTGGACCGATTGGCTTTGTTATTCCTTCATTATGAGAGTGACGGCTTCCTTATTGTCGACATTAGACGTGTCACTGAGGCTTCTGAAAGGAGGTTTTAGGAGAGCAGGGAGCGGCAGATTTTTGTAGAAATATTTGTATCCCTGTTTTATTGTGTCCAGCATCATGTGCAACAAAGGACAAAAAAGGTTTTGCAGCCAAATGATCCTCTCTGCTTCACAGTTCAATAAATAAATGAATTTAAAATAACTCTAAAATACAGTTTGTCAAACAAATGCAGAGCTGCCACACACAGTTGACTGTTTGTCCACTGAAACATGACAAACACAGTAAGTCCTCTTCAGCGCATGGCATGTCATGGCATACGTTGTAATAATACCACTTTCTGCCTTCTGACTATGAGCCTCATTGTGTTCCAAGTGAGTTAAAAGCTTCGTGGGCCTTTTTCATGCTGACATTTTCACTTTTCCTGGTAGAAAAGGCACAGATGCTACTAAAAACATTAACAAGGGCTCTGTTCTCTTTAAGTGTCCCAGTGATGAGGCAGCAGGCACAATACCGGGACCCTGAAACCCAAGCAGTTAAATGCACTTCATCCACAATTGCTTTCATTATTAACACCTGTGCTTTTCCTACTGTGACATGTTGAAATGTCTTCTGCTAGTAAGACCTACTCTAACAGAGACATAGGCATTTTCTGATAAGACGGTCTGCCTCCTAAGTGGACTAGGCACACTATAATGCAGCAGAGTAGAGAAATGTCCAGCGATATATCGGCCGCTCGGGGTTCAATAATTAACTTTCCTGTCACTTTTTCCCCACAGACGCTGTTGGAGCAGCTCCTGGTTGAATCATCACTGCTGGTGTTGGTCATACAGCATATCTGACAGACTTCCAGTTGGAAAGCACACAAAGACAGAGAATTAAGAAGAAGGACTTGTCAGATAGCTGGGTGATCACATCATACCTCCAGCTGCTTTTCTGTATATAAACTTACATTTGCAGTTTATATACAGTATGTATATTTCCATATAGAATTAGCTGCACTGTCTCCTGCAACTGCTGCACATGTTCAGAATATTTCTTGGCGTATTCATACCTACCCCCTTACTGCTTATTTATATCTTACCTCTATGCATATGTACACACTCGGCACGCCACTACCCTTCTGGTTAGATGCTAAACTAATTTCATTGTCTCATTATACTTGTATTCTGTGCAATGACAATAAAGTTAAATCTAATGTAATCTAATCTAATCTAAGAGACACTTGGTCTTGACTTTACTGCATTCTCTATCTATTATATTCAACACCCTGAACCAAACTGATGTTAGCAGACATACAGATGCTGCATGTGCAAATGGTTCGACAGCACAATGAATCACAGCAATAACAGTGGTTAAACAATAAACCGAAGCTTTACTCACCATTAAATACCTGATGGAGGCGAGTGTTGGCGTGGAGCGTCTCATGGTAATGCTCTTCCAGGTAATATCATCCATGGCTTTGCTGTTTAGGTTTCTCTCTGAGGCCAGCTCCACCAACCGGGCCTTATGTGTACATAACTTGATGATGAATATAAAACCTTGAGTGTGGAATAGAAATCTCACACCTTTTTCGGCAGGTGAGGCACCGAAAGTCTGCGGTCCCTGGGCCATCAAGTGGCCATAACAGCATAAATATGAAGCATACAAAAGCACATTCTAAAAAGCATCTGTCCCTATAGAATCTACTCATGTTTAGCTGTGTATGAACGGAGCAGTGACTGACATTGGGGGGGCATATTTTCATATGGTGAGAGGGGCAGATCTCTGACGATATTGATTATACTAAACATAGCTATCAAGGAGATCAGAAACATCCCATCACTAGACTTAAACTTACAGTCAATTATTGTCTTCCACTGATGAACAGGCAAAGTCAGAATTTAAGCTTTGAAGAAGATGTTAAATACACTGTGCACCTTTGGTCTGTGGATCAGTGCCTTAACTAGGGGCTGGCCTGGTGTTTTAATCGTGCAGATAAGGGTATTTTGTCTGCCTCTGTAGCATCTGTTTCAACCCTGACAACACATTATGAAATGTGATGTTATCTATAGGCTTCATATCCAGGCGTGCAGTGCAGCAAACGCCAAAAGCAAGCTGAGCTAGTGACACCTTGAGGCAGAGTGAAGAAAACTATGTTTAAAACCATATCTAAGGGTCTACTGCAGCCTCTGTGGGTGTTAATGATTAGCTCATAATATCTATTAGGTTACCAAAGCTGCCACCTATTTGTCTTTATGGAATAATGCTGGAATGGGCAAAACGTTTGTTCAATGGATGTTAATGACAGTGAGAGCCTTTGACTTCTAGCTGAGCAAAGCAAAAACAAACATATGAACATTGTCAGTGGCGAATGTGTTACTGGGTCTCGATTCGAGGAAAAACAGAGGAAATAGCTGATTTCAAAATCCCTTTATCTGCATGGATTTAGGCTGAAATTTGCAAGACTAGATTACAGTTTACTTGAAATTTCAGCAACATTTCAGTTTACTTCTGATAACCACACGAGTAATATGCAAACATGACTATCTGCTTTCCATCCAGCGGCGGCAAACCCTACCTTAGAGGAGCATCAGACACATCTTGAACCACAGTGCCCTTGCAGTCGGGAAGCGGCTAAAAGTAGCAGCAAAGCACTTTTCTTTCTTTTGAGAGTCATTACATACAAGGATTGGAGGACAAATTCCAGGAAAAGCATTAGCAATTAGAAGTCCAGCAGCCGTCAAGGTATGTAATTATGGGCAATCTGCGTGATTAGGGTAAGAGGTTCAATAAATTACATTAACATACTTTTAAAATCACAAGGGAGAGTCTACGAGGACCCTAAAAGAGGCAGAATGCTTATTGATTTCCCTTCCCCCGATGGAAATTTATTTGGTGGCTGCTGAGCAACGAGGGCCATTGCAGTGCTCAATTCCCTGACACAAACAGTTGAAACTCTACAGAACAACTGAGCCCTCTGCAGAAAATGTGACATGATTTTATTTTTTTTTTGTACAACATTTAATAGAATATTTCCACTCTTTCACACAGGAGTCTAAAGCATATTTAAGTGTTCTGAACATTTCTGTACCGAGACACTTTTCTCATTTTGCTGTCAAAACTTTCACCCAAGTGATCAGGCATTCCCGGCCCCCTTCACTTCACTCCACTTTACTTTATTTGAACACCAGAAGGGCTCATAAGCCCATGATGCGATGGAAAAAAACAATGTAGACACGGCTGACTGTTGAGTTTGCTGTCTGATCTCATATTTGCTGTACAGTACGTCATCTGCTGCCAGTTGTGTCTCACTAATGATGAAGTTTGCTAACAAAGTGAGCACAACTTGCTGACAAGAGCGCACTAATTGATGAGACAAAGTGATAAAGTTTAATGGCTGATTAAGTAAAGTTGTCTTCATGTTTGGGCTATGTTGATGCATACAGCTGAACAGCTCCAAAGACTTCTTGATGTCAAAGTGTGTGTGCGTGTGTGTGTCTATTGCAGGGTTGCCTGGCAGAGCCTGAAACGCAGCTGTTGGCTTTAATCGACTTTTCGGATAGGGAAGATTTTCCAGTCCAGGGACACACACCTTCAAATCGGCTCAGAAGCTTGCTGGCAGGGAAGGGAGCCCCATCTCCATGGTCAAATGGCACCTTTCAACTCGTCTGCTGACGGGCTGGCTGGGAGAAGGGGCTCAGGGTCCAGGGGAAGGGGCTGGCAGCACCAGCACGGCAGACTTTTACGGTAGAAGAACCTAATTGCACAAGGCATCTCCAAACCCCACGGAACTGGCAGCTGTCCACAACTTCCCCTTGAGCTGGCTTAGAGGAGTGCATCACTCGTATGAAAATCGTGCTGGAAGCACAAACCGAGGGTTTTTGCAAACTTCACCTGAAGTTTGATTCTGTAAATGCTTTCTTTTTCTCCATTCCAACTCCAGGTTCCTTTGCAAACTGCCATGGAAACACTCAAAGGAACATGTTTTAAACCCTTGAATGGTGCATAAAGTGACAAACCTCTGGTCAGAGAGTATGTCGAGAACGGCAGCCTCTGTTTCTGCATGCTAAAACTGCATGTGAGTGAATTTGTTTTAATTGACAAAGGTGTATTTAACATGCACACATGAAATCAGTGTTGTTCGTTCAAATATATAAACAGACCCTTTTAAATCTGGCCTCTGATGGTCTTGTATTGTATCTAATATAACTGGCACTGAAGCTGACTATTTCCTGGAAAACACAGCCATTTTATTTGCCCTTGGAATTCTTGATCGTGTGCTTAAGCTGAGCATTTTTACTCTTCGGCCATATCACCCCCTGTTGTCCATCTTCCAGCTGTCTGGTATGTGGGCCCTGCCGCTCCTGTTAACTGCTTGGAATAGCAGTTTAAGTGGTGTGTCAGAGCCGACAGTAAAATGGTTGCCATTCTTCAGGAGGAAAGCATGCGGCACATGGCATCATTAAGCGGATGAGACCCTCAAGGTGATGTAGGCAGTCTCCATGATACTCCTTAGCACTATCAATTCTGCTTATGGAACCACTTACCTCCCAATGGCCCCGTAATCTATTTTTAATATTTGCCAGATAAGTGCACTCACAGACATTCTTCAAGGAAAGGCCAGAACTTTATCATTAGTCACTAAAGAAAAAAAAGAAAAAGGGACATACATGGATTCTCTTAAAGGTAGTGCAGTGGTCTCAGAGACTCAATGTATCCAAGGTCTTTGTATTTCTTTTGATTTTTTTTTTCATTTGACCGATCAAAAAGATAAAATAAGGCACAAAAACAGCCAGAAATACGATGGAGCGCTGTTTATCTGCACCTGATGATAGACCACTTAATGTGATGCCTCATCTGATGGCTAACAAAAAGGCTAATGTATCATAATTCATCACAATAATATGTCCACAGTAAGTACTGGCATATCTGTCCACAAATAAATGTTTTATAGACTACCCCAGCAATATGTGTAAAAACTGGATGCTGACCTTTTATGAATGAACTGTTGTTAAACTTCAATAACAGAACTCCAAATGGATTTATTTCAGAGTCGAGATCTGTAGAGGTGCCTTAAATGTTCTGCCAGCACAAATCACAGACACAAAGCATCTAAGCGTCCTTTGTGTGTATTTAACTATGTTTCACAGTTGGGTTGTCCAAATCCCCGAACAGAAGTGTCATTTTCTGTGCACACTTCGTGACTTTGAAATCTTCATTATAAGCAGTTCTTATTAAAATGAGTAAAAAACACAGAGAATCAGTCAGATAAATCATTATTAGCTTGTTTGTTTTCTTAGGGCTCATTGCAAAACCTATTTGTTTCTGTTAAGTGTCAAAAATAAATACTAGCTGCTATTTTAATCTGTTTATTTTCAAATGTAGCATACAGATTGGCGTCTGCCTCTGTCAGACTAATCTGTAGTAGATCTAATGTAATAGTATCTGTCTGCAACTCACATTGTCTTGCAGTCAAACTACTTCCATACATTTGCCTGATATCATTTCCTATGTGTTACCATGTATGGAGCTAATAGAAATATCAGCACGCTAACTTGTGCGCACCACAGTGATCGCCAAATGAACCGGGCGATGTGATGAAGTTCCTGAACACCTCGCTGCTCACCATTATCAGATGCCTCTCTCCTCCCTCTAATCAGCGCTGTTGACTGAGTGCAGATGTCATAATTATTAATCTGTTCAGACAAGCCTCTGATGATTGATGAGAGGCACATCCTAATCAATGGCGAATGCATGATAAGTGTTTACTGTGAAGATTATGGCAGCCGCACCTCAGGTGGAGTGGCTTTTCTCCTCATTATACCACCAACACAGCACCAGCAAATAACTCACTGACACTTAGGCCTGATCTTTAATCAGGGATTATCTGGCACTTGACATTATTTTCAAGAATGTGTTATTCTGCCAGATTCTTCTGAGCCTCAGACTGGAAAACAAATGAGCTATTTCCCCCTCACTGGCTTTGATGGAAATATTTCCTCATGTACAAGTATTTTGGATGCCTGTGAGGCGATGCTTTTCCAAGCTTATGTCGTTATGGATGCAATTACACCATTCTGGGTCCAGACTTTAATTGAGACTTTGTGCAATTTTGTTTCGGGCCACGCCGATAACAGAACCTTCTGTTACAGCTTCCTGTCATGGTTAATGTCCAATTTCTTTCTGAACATTAGTTGAGTTTCGCATTCATTGAATCTCGGAATCGTAAGAACTGAGTGCTGCGGAAGGCGACGGCAAGAGCTGCCTCCACAAATCTTAGCAAAAGCTTTCAAAGTCTGACATTCCCAGCTAAGGGGTGCAGTGCAGAGGCCCACAAACGCTGAATGCAAATACCTTCCGCAAAAACCAGCACTCAGGCTTGTTTGGAACTGCTCAAGACCCTTTGAGGATGAGAGAGAAAGAGGTGGATTTTTGGGGCGAGATCGTCTTGGTAAAGCCTCCGTCAATCACTCTCCTGGGAGAACGGTTGGATGGAGAGAGGCAGACGAGATGGCTGTGGCTTTCTGTGCACATCCTGGCACACAGGCCTGCTCTTTGTTTCGGCCGCGACAGCGATGCCAGCAGGACAAAGTGTTGTCATATCCACCGAACCAACTGCCGTAATTAAGCTGCACATTGGCTAACAGCGAGATCCTCTTGCTGCAGTGTGAATGGCTGCAGGGCTATCCGTAAGTCACACGGCTTAAATCTGAGAGAGTCAAAAGCT
The DNA here is from genome assembly GCF_017976325.1 of Chelmon rostratus. Lineage (NCBI taxonomy): Eukaryota > Metazoa > Chordata > Actinopteri > Chaetodontiformes > Chaetodontidae > Chelmon > Chelmon rostratus. Next base: position 8,431,896 of record NC_055665.1, read on the forward strand.
AAAACAAATCTGAACGAAGTCAGTCTATAGGCTCACGTGGAGCGACTAAAATGTGAATGAGAACTACACGATGTGGTAAACACAGAAAACCAAGACTCATGCGAGACAGTTATTCTTTTTAAACATTGTGAATTCATTCATTTCAGACGACTGACATGAAATCCTGACACTTCCTCGTATGTACGTACCTTGTTTAATCTCACACAGTTCTTTCTGCCGTTGTTTGATTACATTTCATATATTGTTTTCAAGCTCAGCAAAAAAGCAAAGAAAAGTAGGATCAAGCCTGCCTGCCTGGCTGTAGCACAAAGGAATCCGATTAGAGACAATCCTTAGATGGCAGTATTCAACCATAGCAGAGCAACAGGAAACTACTGTAGAGAAAAGGAAACCGCGAGCTCAAATAAGGTCAAATTCTCCTCCTTTAAATCCACAAATCATGCTGCAAAAATGAACAAAATGTGTAAAGAGGGAAAATGCAAAGCTTTATATGTATGAATCCAGACAGCTGCATGGGATTTACAGGAGATGACTGTATCATAGGGAGAGGAGAAAGAACTGAAATTCTACAAGCATGACATATTGATCTGTATACAGCATGCACCTTTGGAAAGCTGTGGTAAACTAGAAAATATTAATGGGACCAACACTGGACAGACAACTGCTACTGCCTGCACAGAGAAATTCTAAATAACAGCAGCAGGTTTTTTTTAAAGGATTTAATTCTGTTATTTAACAAAATTGTGTGGCATGAGCTGTGGGAATGTCAAAGAATCAGCAAGTAAATGTGGACATTATGAAAATCTGAAGCTTCCCCCGGTAAAAATGTTGCTGATCAGAAGTCCAGGAGACCAGAAGTTCCCTGAACACACCATGGCACAAGAACAAATGTTAAACCATCGTCAGCCTGCAGCAGACTTTTAAAATCAAATGTAAATGTGTTAAAGAATGTAAAATCTGGTATAATCCTTAAACACTGACGTACCAACTGCATGAGGAATGCATTCACTTGTGCTCATGATGGCAGAACTGCCTTGAGCAATGACCTCCAATGAACTGGTAGTACTGTAGTATTCTGTAACTGGTGGCTGAGCAATATTAAAGCGCCTTTGCTATAGTGCCTGCCACTGTGGACTGCATTTCGCTGGAATCTGGGGTTCTTTTGGGGAGATTGTATCAATACAGGAGGATGGAAACTTTCTTCAACTACTGTAAACAACTAGAAGAAGGTTTCACAGAGTACATGTCATGCAGTTGTGCTTACAGAAAACACATACAGACACATTCAAGGAAAAATACGAATGAAAGAGTGGAGAACCTTAACAGAATTTGAAGCCTTGAAGCGGTGTGATGAGTAGGAGGATGATGTGAGTCTGTGGGGTATGGCCTCACACCATCTGAAGCTATGGGAGATTTTGGACTAACGTGTTCGACTTCACTCTCCACCAACCTCCATCATCAAAACACAAATGGTGCTTCTACACCAAAATTAACATGTATATTGTTGTTCAAAAAACCAAACATAGGTAAACCTGCTAAAAATAAGCGATTATCTCCTTTCTCACTGCGAGTAGACAAGTTTACCTTCCTGAATTTTTATTTTTCTGGTGTGTCATGTTCAATGTCACGAACGCACCAGACAGCAGGCAACGGCAGAGAGCAGTGAGGAGGCCCCTGACAATGTTACGGTGGTTGCTTTTTTATGTCTTTTACTTCAGTCTCACTGTCAAATTTCGACACAGAGCAACAAGCTTTTAGAGTTTCCAACGCCTGGAACTTCACTTAACTTGGAAACTGCGTAAACTAGCACATCGTGGTTGGAGCCGATAAATACCAGCGACTACGGCAAAGTCATTTGACCCAGGAATGAATGCTGATTGTACCCTGTTCCACTGAAGACAAAAGCCAGATGTTAGTGCGTGATAGTGGGTTTTTCATCCAGTGTGAAAGAAGTTTGTTGTTTCTTCCTGTTTCTTCCTTTAGTTGCATACTGTTAAAGTGCTAACATATAATGATGATGTTTAGATTTATAAACTGGACTAGAATAGATGTAATAGAGTATAATATAATACTTGGATGCTCACTCTTTTGCCTGCCTACCTGCCCTTTTTTACCCTTATTTTGATGCATAGCCATTGTCCAGTTGTTTTGTACTGTAAAATGCTCACTGTGTTTGCACAGGCATCAGGCAAATAACCACTTCCGTAGGTGGATGTTTCACAGGAACTCAGGCTAACAGCCACCATTAGTGGGCTTACTCACCGAGCTCGGCGGGTTTGAGGATTCACCATTAAGGACCTCACACGTAATCCATACTGCTGGGATACTTTCTCTCCATACGAATAGCGTAGCTTTAATAGATTACATAGACTGTGAGTGCATTCTTATCATCCCCGGAAATAATAGTTATTTTTCTTCCTTTAGAAAGCATTGCATTGTCAGCACTGAAAGCTCAGCCACTTCTGCTGGAGTGGACCTTCTCATGTGCATGTTAAATTTTGACATGTGCCCATTTACAAATGTGAGCTCCATATAAGTGTGCATACTTTGAACATTTAGCAGCAGCGGTAGTGGGACACGCTGACCCGTTAAGCCAAATTGCGATTGCATTAAGCTGGACAGCGTCACAACAGAACACCGCAAACACAATCTAAGCAGGAAGCATAAATAACTCATTTGACTTGCTGCACCATCGGGCTAATCTTTGCTCTGATGGTGATTGCTTCAGAGTCTTGGCAGAGGTAGAGAAGTCAAAATAATTAGATCAGAGCACCACATACGCCATGGCCCTTACACTTGTCTGTTATTCATGAGATGCTTTTTTCCTCTGCTTGTGCAGGGGTTGTTTGGTCCCCGTCTGCTTCGGCTGACAGACGGAGGATTTGGATCAGTACCATTGAAATATAAATATTTTATCAAAGGCACGATAAAATCCAATGTAAACATTTGATGTATTGGAGCACTTTTAAACGTTGTAATATCTCAGTAAAATGTAGTGCCATGTTGGGCTGTTAATAGCTTGAAGCTCGTTCTGACTGTTCTGCCAGGTCTAGGAAAAACTAAAATCTGCTGCAAAGCTGGAAAAACTGTGCAGTTTCAACTAGAGACAGTTTCACAAATATTCAGGCTGCATAAGTTTAAAGAAACTTTCATTCTCAACTTTGCATTGCATGTTGAAATTACCCATAAATGTGATGATATAATTTATGTGCTAAAAGCTATCCAGCATGTTTTCAGTCTTACTTCTATCTTGTGAATGGTCTTCAATTGGATGTCCAAGGTACGTGAAAATGACTGTATATCATTTTGTTTATGTGGTTTTACAGCACATTCAAACTTAGATCCCAGCTGATTTAATTCCACAAAGTCTCATATTTGCGAAGAGAAATCAATAAAAAAACATTATGTATGAATAAAGGTTAAGAGCAGTCATTATTTTTAACTAGTCATGTTCTAAAAAGTGGTTAAAACGAACCCTGCTGCGTTTTATTTTGTGTTCTTTCTTTTTCATCATGCACAAGTGGAATTCTAACACTCAATTATTGACTACATCTAACCCAGAGCAATAAATCTCCCAAAACACACATCTGAGCATCATCTGGAACTCTACTACTAACACTATTTTACATGACGCGCTGAAGGGATGTTAGTATTCGCATATGCCTCCTTTCCAGCCGAGAATAAAGACAAATGTAATCCTGTTGATGTCCCTATCTAGATGGAGGTGTCCCATAAATCATGCAGCATCACCCCTGGCTTGTTCCTACTGCACTTTAATGGAAAACTTCTCACAAGGCCCAATTAAAAGAGGCCACACAGCTCAGATCGAGAGTTTGATATGTGAATTATTTAACAAGGTGCATAAATATGACTTGTTGCTATTTAACAAGGTGTAAGAACATGAATTATGAGCATAATCTCTTTTCCTTCCTCTGCGGGGGGTTTACAAAGTGAAGAATTAGAAAAGCTCAAGGATATCAAATTGCGATTGATCTTATCTGGAATGCCAGTTTAGAATTAGCGAATCATTTTGTGAACTCTTTCAGGCTTGCAAAATTCTTTAAAGGAACTATAACCAACATTTTCATATTAATAATGAACTGCATGGTTACCTTTATGTGAAACGTGTTGCTCGATGAGATGAATCCACAGAGGATTAGCTCTGCGGAGCTTTACAGCAACTTTCAGATCATTGTTTTAGTTTTATGGCCAACGACTTCACAGTTCACTCTGATTAGTTTTGTTCTCAACAGGAAAATATGCAATACCTACCCTGCACTAAATGCAGACTGGCAAAACCAGAGACAAAGTGGAGCATTGAGCAGCTAAAGAAGCAGATATTTCCTCAGGCGTTGGTAGAGACCAAAAACAGAGCAAAAAGGAGCATGGATATTCACCAGAGGTCCGTTTCACAAAGCAGGTTCAACAAACTCTGAGTGTAACCCTGAACTCTGAGTTGATCTACTCTGAGATAGGAAACTCTGAGTTTTCGATTCCACAACAGCAGATTTGAGTTAGTTTGATTAACTCAGAGTAGGTTCACCTCGAGTTAAGCGCGTGCACCGCAACTTTAAAAAGACAGCATCAATGGAACCCCGATTTAAGGATTCACCATGGCAACGGGGAAGCGGAAGGCTGCGTACTTCACGCCACTGGAAATTAGACATTTTAATGCGCTCATACAGCGAATATGAACACGTTTTTAGACGGAAGTCCAACACCGCTGCAGCTGCGAAGGAGAGGGAGACGGCGTGGGAGAACCTTGCTGCTCGGGTCAATGCGTGAGTATAAATGTAGTCCTTTGAAATCACAATAATATTACAGGGCAAAACTGCTTGAATGGTTGCCTATTAATTTATTTCATTTAGGTGCAATCCCGCGGGGGAGAAGCGCACTTGGCAGCAGCTTAAAATGAAATATAAAAACATGGTTCAAACAGGTACGACCTCGGCATGATCTCATGGAGGTAGCTACCTCATTTTGATCATGTTTTACATTGTAAAGTAAATATTAAGTGGCTCCCTTTCATTGTAAAATTGGTTATATTGTGTTCATATAATGTTTTGTTTTTTGTTAACGAATGAAATAAAATTTAAAAATGAAAAAAGTGTTCTCATCTATATCATGTTATGTTAAATAATTAAGCCTATATTTAAAATAACACAGACTTTTACTCAGCCAACAGAAAGAAGGCAGATTCACGAAGAACGGGTGGTGGCCGATAATCAATAACTGTCTGGAAAAGCAAGAACATCGTGGTCTGATAACTATCTCCCGACGAATATTTCATTCTCTGCGCAGTATCGCTGCACCTTCATCCACGGGATCATGATCAAAAGACGTTAACATGCCATGTTAACGAAAAAAGTCACCACCTACTGTGCCTAATGGACTTCTCACTGACTGATATTTTTAATGATTTTTTTTTAATAACAGACGGCAGAACTATGCCAAAACTCGTCTGCCGACTGAATGAATGAATGAGGAAATGAATGCGGTGTGCGGTTGAAAGAGGGCGGAGACACAGAGAAACTCGAGGTTCCTTGAGTAAAACCTGGTCGGGACCAGGTTAGGTTCAGTTTTTATGTACAAAATAAAAGCATGACATATCATCATAATGTTGGCATGTTATGTTATGTGTTATTATTGGATATTTGAGTTGAACGTTTACAGAGGTTTAATTTTCTCTAGTAATCAACATCTTTATCTCAACTGCTGCTCCATTATGCACTGTACATAATGCTCGATAAATATAAGTAAAGATTTTCAATCAATCAAACAATCCACATATGACTGCGTATTCCAATATATGTTACAAAATACTGTGTGAATGTGGCGAACCAATCCAATGTTATTGAGGTTACATTCACCTCTGTGATATAAATAACACAAATACCCCCTTTAAGCTGAACACTGAAGACACTGAAGAGCAGTGATACAGCAGAGTGCCCGTGTGCAGAAATATGGAGAGTTTAGGAGGTGATCCTTATCATTATCTGCGAGGAGGCCAGTGCTGAGCATGGCAAGGTCACCAGCATGACAGCATAAGGTCATCAGCACCATGCCAGTCCGCCTGCTGCTCCTCAAGCATGACCTTGTCAAAGTCAAGTGGTGAGTTGCTAATGCCCCTCAACCCAGCGTGCGCGGCGCTTGAAGCCCTCGCCGATGCTATATGGCCGGACGAAGCCATCGGCATTACTGATGAAGCTAACACTCCTAATTGCCTCTGCGTGATTCCCAGGCTTGACCCAGACTTAGCTGCCACTTCATCTCCCTCTCGTCTGTCTCTCGCTCTGTCTTTTGCCAGAGCTGCACCCATAGCGGGACAGCTGGCCCACATCCAGGAGCATCAAAATATTGTCAGGACCACTCTCTGTGCTCCTGCTACCCTCCTCTCCAAATTAACCTTTAAATCAAAGATGGAGTCCTCTCCTCTCCTCCCCTGCCTCTCCCTCATCTTGTCCTCTGGGTGAATTAATAAAACCCTAATTTCCTCATTATCCCTGTCAATTCATGCAGGGAGTAATAGGCACTACTTGGGGAAGTGCTCTCTTACATACAAAAATGTACCGTTGACAATTAGCTTCCTGGGAGCTTTTAGAGGGGAGGGTGGTCTTTTGCTCTTAGAGCGACTTTTGGCTTCAGTTTGTGTGTTCAATTGTGTGTGTGCAGGGATTGTTCTAGGGGACAGTAGAGACATTCAATGTGCTTGCTGATTATTTTACAGGAGCACTTGCTGTGTTTTCTAAGTATTATGATGGAAACCCTCAGTAGGACACAAAGAACACGACCGCAGCCACAGCTGCCATTGAGAACATTCAAGTCATGTTCTCTGTAGTTTTTCAGGGAATATGGAGGTTTTGTACCATTAGAAATTTGCACATTTTTAACATTTTATAAGCTGATTCCAGTATTTTTGAACCTGACTGCTTTTAGGTCAACAGAATGAAGAGTTCTGCACATCATTTTTAGGGATGTGACAATTCGGTATCCATTTAAAAACATTCTTTCAGTCCCTTTATTGTAAAATCATTAGGATTTTGTGGCCTAGCAAGTGGCAAATAAACTACTCAAGGTAGTTAACTGGCCTCATGAGAGGTGCCAGGGATTATAATGTGTCTGTACGTGCTACATTTCAAACCAGTGGATTCTGCTGCGAGAAGTGGTCTTTGGTGAGTTTGGGTATTTAAATTTGACAAAACCTTAATATGCACAGTCAAGCTTTTTTTGTGCAGGGCTTTCAACAGCATTTTGAGGTCTTCCTCAGCATGAAGATAGCTCAGTTGTCATCTTCTCTGCGACAGCCAAACAAACTTCATTTCGCTAAGAAAGACTGCAAGATGCAGTTGCAAGCAAAATAAACTAGTAAGTGAACCTTCGGGTAAGATTTCTTTAGTCAAACTGATGCTTTCATCCACATCTTATGGATAAATGGATCTTATGGTTTCCCTCAGCAGATGCTGATAGCTCAGTTTTGATCTTCTCCATGACACCTGAGGAAAAAACTATGTGGACCAGGGGTGCCCAGCCTTTTTCCCTTTGTGGGAAAATGTAATGCTGGGCCACAGGCGAAAAGCAAACACTTTTTGTATTGTCAAGATACAAAATGGTACTAGGAAAAATAAGCCTAAAAAGCTGATACAGCACATACCCAAAGTAGAGAACAAACTGATAGCTGTTCCTAAACCATTTGGACTACATACAGGTTTTGGTCTCTTTTGAAAGGCAACACCCTGAACCTTTATCCCAAGCACACTGAAGTAGAAGATTTTTTTCTGTCTGAGTATTTATTTTATTTTTGCAAATAGATGCTTGGAGGTGACTATAGTAGCCAGAAAACACAATGGGACCACAGCATGAATCATTTATCCTAGTCAAAGTTCAATAAAAATTCATATTAAAATTGACATGAAAAGCACAACCACAGAAACAGACTTTTTTTTAGTTTTTTTTTAAGTTTTCTCAAATGGTGTATTTAGGTGTTCTCCGACACAAGGCAACTTATTATATATTCATCTCCATAAATATCTATATTCATATTAAGGTATCTATATGTATATATTTGTCAATATATCTTTATATTTAGGCAATTTACGACTAAATAATCACTTCAAATTATGTGCAATATTGATATAATCACTGAAATCCTTGATTTGAGGTGTCGGAGTTGTAAATAACTCACTGAAGTGGCAGATCGGTGTGTTCAGAATTTCAGTTTCTATTCAAAGTGTTGATTATTTGCAAAATCAGCTGTGATTTGCTTGATCTTCACATGGAAGAAGAGAAAGAGGCCCTTCTGTTGAACTCATCAGTTATTGGTCACTCTGGTTGCTCTGGTGTATGTGGCTGATTGTTATTGGTCAACTGTGGTGTCATTTCCACTCTGTGGGAAAATGCAGAGAATAAGCGCAAGACGAGCTCATCACCTGCTAATTTGAAAGGAGAAAACAACTTTCTGTGGATTATTATCATGTTTTGGACTAAATATTTTACTGCCGCGGATCGTGTGGACCTTTGTTGATGTCACTAGACCATTTTTGTGGGAGTGTTATCAATCTGTGGATCACTAAGAAAAGTGAATTGCCTCAGTGTTGTACATTGGTCTGCCATTGGCGTTTATTGTGCCTCCAGTTGTGATTGTATCTTCAAATTGTTTGCATCAAACGATTCACTGGAATCTTAGCTTTCTAACGGTGCATGATGTGATCTTAAACGGGAGCGTTTGTGTCGATAGATGGGAAGACAATTGACTAATTGACTGACTTCCTGTGCAAAGTGTTACTCTGCCCTCCGATTATGAAAAATATTTAATAATTAGGGATCCGACATATTTAAATTGCATCTTTCCTTCACTTTTCTGGCAGGCCAATCAAACCTTATTGTGGGCCAACTGTAGCCTGCGAGACCCACTGTGGGCAACAATGATGTAGGTCTTAGGATCATTTTAGGTCAACAATTGTTTGGTTGAGGAATTAACTTTTGCACATATTTTTAATAACTAATATTTTAAAATATCCTCCTGTTTCTCCTACATTTGATGTATACTACATGTTTATGAACATTAAGAATCAAAACAATTTTAAAGGTCATCTTTGCAGCAAGTGGAGCTGTTTTCTGGCATCATTGTGTTCAGTGTTTTCTTGATTTTATTTGCATCAAATCCAATCTATAAATATACATTTCACACTCTCCCTGAAATTACAGCAACCACATATTCGGAATGTGTTTTGAGGGCGTGACATTTGTTTACGTATTCATGTGCAACATCAACAACCTTCATGGACTAGCAGCACTTCTTTGACATGCACAGAGACCCTCATCCCCCCGAGGCCAGAGTGGCTGACAGTGGTATGCTCAGTTCCCCTTAAACCTTTCTGACAGGTCACATGGTGACTCATAGTAACTGTGAGGCACGTAGGAGAAAAACAATATACAATTTCAAGCAGAGGTCAGTGGTTAGACGCTGGGCTAAAGGTCACAGGTTTTTTTTTCTGCAAGGTACGCTGTCACAAAACCAGCAAGGTGTTATTGTTTGCTTTGAGAACAAAAGGTTTATGTTACGTAACACGAACAGTAATTTTGCCATTTGTTATGCCCTGCAGTGCAAAAAGGCTGAGGTTTCCAGCAGAGTGAAAGGTTGCCTTGGAGAGGTGTTGCAGTTTTGGGAGATATGCAAGCGTGTGAGAGCAGTGCACAGAAATGTGGATGTTGTTTTATATGTGAATTTCTGCTTCATATTCCAATTCATTTCAGCCCAATTACACTCAAAAGCCACTAATATATTTCAATCGTTGTGGCAACTTGGTGTACTGCTTGTTTTAGGGTGTAGCCAGCATTTCAGCCAATATTCAAAGCTCCCTTGTGTTCGTATCTACTTTGAATATGAGCCCATGAAACTCTTTGTAATAGTTGTTATAGATATGACCAGATTTGACTTTTAAACCACAAGCAATTTGAAAGCTTGGTGGTTTAATGAAGAAAAATTAAATCATTTCACAGCAAATCACTTTTGATGTGTTAAAGATCAGAATCTGATATTAAAATCTGACGTTAAAAGTCAGCAATTGACGACTTTCAACAAATCGACAAAAAGCATGCTTGATTAGCAAGACCCGGCACAACTCTGTCAGAGTCGTTTTTCCAGATAAATATGTGATGTGACGGTTGACGTTTGTGATTTCATGTGACTTGGGGACTCAGTTATGCAGCTTACGTTCAAAGCTGGCACACAGGGGGGATTTACAGGGAGTCTGGTGCAGAGTTTTGGCTGGAGGAGGGTGGCTGGTGATGCAGAGGGAAGGTGGTGTTCTTTGTTGGAGGGTGTTTTCTCAGTCTCAGCACAGCAGGACTTCGCAGCCTTACACTGTCAACATATGCCTTTAATGCTGCGAGTTCTCAAAAGAAACATCAAAAGGCTCTACCCATGGTGTTGAGAGTTATTTTATTTTTATCTTACGTATTTTTTTTACAAATCATTAACAGTTCTCCTAAATTGCGAGAGCTTTTATTCAGATTTGAAAGCCAAGCTGTCATGACGGCATTTCAGCATTTTGACAGAACCAGAATAGAGCAAAGGTTCAAGGACAGATGAACATACTGTAGTTTGCTATCATGAAAGCAAAAATCAGTAAAAGTGAATTGTTTTTAATCCAGATTGAAGCATTTAGGGCTGCATCTCTGCATTAAAGGTGCTGTAAAAATTTTAGTTACCTATTATCATTACATTGTTCACTATGTTCTCCTATTCTATAATATCCAGTTTAATCTGTGTTAATCTGTTAAATGACTGAAACAAGCGGCACGACAGCTCTGTGAAGATTTACATTTCTCCACATGCTGAAGTGTGAGTGAGTCCAGGTAAAAGGAGAGTCGTGACTTTCCAAAATCAAGACCGCTAGAACACTGTACATTTATCTGCTGCAAACATTAGCATGCTAATTAGCTTCCTATCTACTCTACTAACCTATCTTTACTTCTAAGGCAAACAATTAGCATGTCCATAGCAAACTCCGCTCAGGACTGGCACATGTAGACCCGTGTCCTGTCCTGCTTTTAATTGGATCTGTGGAAGTTTACACTCCAGCAACCGCAGCAAAACTCATTACCTGAGACATGCGTTTAGCGATTATCTGTTTGTTGTCATCCGCAGTGCCATTTTCTTGAAATAGTGAAATATACTATTTGTTATATACTAAGTCTTACATTTTTTGCAATGATAGTGTATTTTATAATGTCTATAATGCACAAGCTAACCAGATCTACCCTCCCTATATTTCTACTACATAGCTCATCAGCTAGTGAAGATAATGAGCTTTTAGCTGGAACATGTTTTAGCATCATGTATATGTAGCCATCAAGTGCATATTTAAAACCTTTTTCAGGGTTCATGACTTAAAACAAGTCACCTGGAGATGGTTTTCAACCAACAAGTGGAGCTAATTGAAATTGGCCTCTCAGCTCAAGATCTGGAGAGCGAGAGAGTTGTCATTTCAGCTACCAGGTAAGTGGCTGCAAGCTCCAAATGAGAGGCTGCTTCTCCCTGCCTCTGTCTAAAATTAGGACTCATTGTTTCAAATATTCCAATGCCGTATAATTGCTAAATCTGCCACCATTATTTTGGTAAAATGCATTTCAAAATGGAGCGCTTGACAGGTTTAGCAACAGTAACTAAGGAGGATGGGTCAGTTGCACAAATGAAGGTAAATTTTGTGACTTTAAACGTTGCTTCTCTTGTCCTACTTAATGAAAAGTCATCACTCTTCTCATCACTCGGCACTCGTACCTGGTATTTGCTGTGCCTGCAGTTCTGTGTGCACCTTACGTGGCTTATACGGAAAGTTCCAAACACAAACTTGTACTTTTTTTTTAAATCTCAAAGTTTGTCGCTTGAAGTCAGTTGTTACCTCTATCTCACTTAATCCTTGCGTTTCCACTAACCTGAAAAAATACAAAACGATATTTTCAAGGCAGAGCGCTTTGAAAATGTTTAGCACAGAAACACCTTTTGAGGTACAGGAGTCGAGTGCATATTCACCCCCTCTCTCTCCTTCCTCTCAGTGTTTCAAAGTTGTGATAAGATGTGACAGTCTATCAAACCTCAGTGAGGGTTTTATACCATCCATGCTGCAGTGCTCAGTTATCTGGGTGGCATTTTGCTGGCAATATAACAGAGAATCAATTATGAGTACACAGATATGCGAAAGGTTTAGTCGGCAAAAGATGCTTCTTGACAGTTTGATGATATGATGGCGGTAAATAAGCTCCATACATTTTTTTTCCTCAGCTAAAAATACTATCCCCTTGAGCAAACGGCTGCATGTTAAGATAAAGAGAGGAGAACAGCCTGTACAAAGGCTCAGAACGTGGAATTAGAGTCATGAAAATAATGACTGTAATGATAGTAATGATTTGGATAATGTGGAGATATCTTAGTCCTGGTTTATTCTACATCGTTTCTCCCAACGTTTTAATCTTTTGTCAAAATATTCATCATCTCTGGGTACCTAAAATGGAATATATTGTTTGTAGCAACCTGGATATGGGAACATTTGCATGGGATGCATCAGCTACAAACAAATGTATGAAACAAAAACACAACACTTCTTCTTAAACCAAAATGTACACATTTTTGGAGAATTTGGGCTTTAACTGTCCAGACTGGCTAAGAATTCTGCATTGACAAGATGGTGATACTACACATGCACAGTCAGCTCATCTTCTGTATGGATACCTGGCTGTGAAAAGGAACCAATAGAGTAAGTATCCAGCTATATCATTTGAGAAATGTACTGCTAATTATAGTAAACTATGATATTGAATGTTTTGCACAGACTGATAAGAAACAGTAATGTGCTAATCCTAAAAAAAATACAAATTGGTGATGTAAACCATTAAGCACAGGCTACATGAGCTTGAGCATAAAATTCAGTATCATAGATGCTTTCAGTGCTGAGACAAAATATTTTAAAGGTGCTTTGAAATCAAATATATATGAGAGGGAATGGGGATCTGGGTTTCTTTAGCTCCTCGTTCTCTCTTGAGCAAGAGGCAGAGAGTAAGTCAAAAGATTTCAAGATGGAACGACACACCTTTTTGGATTGTAAAAGAAAAGGCCTCAGAGGTGTCACAGCTGCAGTTGATACAGCTCCACTGAGCTGGAAACACTTCAAACGACTCAGAGAAAGGCATGTAGGAACCTCCAAAAGGCTTCCTAATCAAATGTCACAAGACCTTCATGGAAACAGGGAAGCAATTCAGCCTATGGCGATGCTGGTGAAATAGCAAAAGCCAACACATCAAGAGGACTTTGTTTGTCTTTAAACCTCCTTAACCTTGTTGCCAGTGACCAGGTGCCTCTCGCGCTGACCCTGTGATGGATTATTTTGTCTGGCAGCGTTCAAATTCCAATATGTAATTGAAAAATAATAGAACATTGATCCAACAATAACAAACTGATGTGTCAAACATAGTCTGTTTTACAGGAAACTTTTCAATGCCAAAGTCAATTCAGAAAGTTCATTTTCTCCAAATACTACAAAAAAGTATGTTTTCTTAGGTCTGTAAGAAAACACAAAAACACAATTGATGACAATAAGTAAGTAAGTTGTACATAAATTCTGATCTTAATAACCCTTCATAACACCCAGAAAGGTAAAGGTAAAGTTGCAAAGGTAAACTAAGGCAACACTAAGGTCACTGTATGTGAAAGTGCATTGAGCTCTGTCATGAGAGGTGCTTGTTTGTTCACAAACACACTGCTGTCCCTGAAGACTTATCGATTGTGGGGTCTCCCGCCCCGCTCCCAGCTAGCGAACCACCGCTTCAGATGGGAACAGAGGGGATCCTGACTGAGATAAGACAGCTGCTTTGTTTCCTTTTGCCTTTTTTCTATCGGGGTTTGACATGGAGATTCCTCAGGCAGGTGGGCATAGAGTGGCAAAGTGTCTTTTGGCCCTTTTTTTTTTTGGAGTTCCTGTTTAGATTAATAGACAATGGTCCCATCTCCACCTGCGGCTGCAAAGGACAAGAGCATGGCGTTACGCCACACTTGCATGCTCCTCCAGTTGCGTGTACGCCGGTGATGACAAATGGGAAAGGACACACATTAGCCCACTGCGTACCTGACGCAGCTTCCTACCCGGTAATGGATTCACCTCTGTGCCATCATCACCTTCTATTAGGCCCAGGACAGAATCAATAGTTTTCTAAATGCAGCTGAATCACTCATCATAAAAGGCCTCGCGCTGTCCACCTCATCTACCTCCTCCTACCTCTAAGACCTGCCTTACTCGTTTTCCATCCTCAGATACAGAACGGAGCACCCATTTGTGAAACCCACCCCCCCAAAGAGGCAGGCTTGATCAAGCTGCGCAGCGGTGTCATCAATTTCACAGATTTGGGCCGTCTAACGGCGCCCTACCAAAATCAAACGTGGAGATTTTCAGACGTCACGAAAGCAGATAATCTTAACTGACATGGGATAATCTTCCCAAGGAACCCAGGGACATTTCAATACACATGAAAACACAATAACTCCGAACGGTCTGACCCTTAAACGCACGTGTCTGGCGGAGATAAGTTTTTAATGCAGCAGCACCGAGACATTTTTAAATAAAAGTGGCATTTTCATGGATTTATGAAGTCAAGGACAAAAGTGCTGTGTGGATGATTAAAGAGTTAAATTTAAAATGAGTTTTTCCGCTCAATTAATAATTAATATACAGTACAAAGGTTTTGGAAAAATCAAATATAGATACCTTTCATCTTCAGTAAAATTCCTGTGGTTTGAGAAAAATGAGTCTCTATGGGGAAACTGCTCAGTAAATCCATGGAGTGTATCGTGACAGAACTGTGTTTATCTTTTGTTTTATTGCTTGCTGAAATGCATATTATGTTTTGTTTTATAGACGAGTTACTATATATACTTCATATTAATGACTGGGTGTTTTTCGATTGAAGATAATCACCATGATAAACAATTTTGAAAAGGGAATAGAATAATAATCCATTGTCTGCGCTGCAAAGAGAGATGTTCGGCTGTAAATGGGCAGTGCTGTAATGTAAAAGGACAGCATAGCCTCATGTTATGGCACAACAGATTATGCAAACAATGAGAATGAGTGTTATTTGTGGTGGTCGTGTGTGGGATATTTTTTAAATACAAGCCTGATGGATTACTTCATCTCAGTCTGGGAAATCAAAGAGCTATCAGCGCAACTCATGAGGTCGGTGTAATTCTTAGAAAAAGATCTCCTCTCCATGTGAAGTCAGCTGTGGGCAGCACCAGTCGGGCCTGGCCCTTATTCTGCCAGCATTCTTCTGGGAGGCCGGGCACTGGCTGCTAACACATGATTAATTGCTGCAATAAAGCTCATTATGGAGATTAAGTAGGAGTTACAGGAGCATTATTGATCACTGTCCTTTAAATAACCTTAAAGTTGCTTGTTTGTGCATGTTTGTATGACGCTGGTCAATGCGGAGAGCAATGCAATGTTGCTCCGAGACATTAACGCGTGACATAAAATCAGTCCTGGATGGTAAATGTGAAAAATGACTGCACGATTGCATCTGTCATCCAGTCTCACAACAGTGAGGGCAAAAGATCGTGTTGAATCATAAAGAAGGAAAGTAAATGCCGTTTCCTGTTGACTCACTTGATGTTCAGGAATTCCTGGCATTTGCATAAATCACATGACCTAAAGATCAATTTCTCCTAAAGTGAACATTCGAGGTGATTTTGTGCTTCTTGTAAGGAAGGAAGCTGCTTGAACACACCTGTTTCTGATGTGAGCCTCATTTGGCCTCAGCTGTGATGGGCATTTGTGCAGGTTTTGGTCAATTGGACTAATTTTCATTCAACACTTTATCCTTTTCTCCACTTTCTACATTGTCATGGCAATACAAAGCCACGTAATGAAAATGCAAAAGCAAATCATCCATGCCTGCTGCTCTTTAAAGTCTTTTTAAATCTATGTAAATCATTTCCCAGGACTTTTTGCAAACCTCCAGCAGATCACTGATTTCTCACCTCACCTATACCACTGACGTCATGCACATGTATATATTAAAGAGAAAGCTGTTTTGAATCCTGTTCCTATTATCTCTCAGCTTTTATTTACTGTATAAAAAGGAATTGTAATACAATGATTCTGTTATTCTTTCCTCATCTTTTGTTACCTAAATCCCTTTTTTAAATCCTCTTATCCCTCCTAGCTTCTGGAAACCCCTTGCATTGACGATAAACCCCCCAAATCTCTCAGTGCAATATATGAAAGCTTTTGTATTTTCTGAATATTGATCCTATGTTAACTCCTCCAGTATGAATAGACTATTGATGATGCCATTCAAACTTTATTATCCTTGCGAACGCTTTTATCCATAACTGGTAAACTCTAGTCCTGAAGAGTACTTGTGTTCCACACAAATGCACAACGTGAGTATTCTTAAGAAAACACACTTACAGTCAGGGGGGCTTTGAAGCCCACCGTGCTTATCAAGGTCAATACTCGTATTGTGGCTCACACGTTCGTTGTGGCTGGAAAAAAAATAAGCCAGGTCGTCTGTTAAAAACCTTCTAGAGAGCAATGCCTGATAATATAAGGGTGATATCCACAGCCAGGCTCCTGAATATAACACACCTGGCAGCCTGCCTTTCTATTATAATTTCCAAGTCACCATTTATTTGTCAGGAGCCTGGCCAAGGACAAGTGTAGGTAGTTTAAGATCTCTTTCAGCAGGCAGCTCCTCAATAGAAAAAAAAAAAAAAAAAAAAAAAAAATATATATATATATATATATATATATATATCCTGTCAAGTTATGTCTCAAGGTAACTCATAATATAGTTACTTGTTTAATGCAAGACAAGGGCAATGTGTTCATTACCAGGTCAAACTCTACAGAAACTATGTTATGAAATCAAATATCATTGAAAACATCAGTGCTACATAAATACGTCCCTGGTGAGCCTGAGGAATTTGAATGTAAAACTGAATATATACTTGAATGTAATACAAACGTGAAGCTATGTTCTGCTATTGCTGCAAAGGAAAACACATGAACAAACAAAGTGATTTTAAGTAAATTGATGGGTGGCCTTTCAAACCGCATATGATGAAGGGTTTACATTTTGGCTTGCAGATGATAAATACCTGAGGCAGCCCGATCCAGCAGCAAGATCTTTGTGCTCGAGGGGAATAAATAAATATATTCTGAGGCTTTCTAGTGCATATTTGGCTACATCAGGACCGATCAGTTCAAGTCAAGCCCCACCACTCGCCATCAGCACCATAAGTTGTCAAATGAGACAGGCCAGGAGATCAGCACCTGCTCCTACCATGCGGTTGACGGGTGTTAACCTGTCACTCAGTCTCCAGTTTGCCTCGCTACTCACCATTGGCTTCACGTTTCCAGTCAGCCCAACCTCAGCACGGAGCCTGCCTCCGAGAGGGGAAAACTCATTTGGAGTGATGACGACAGCGGCTCGGTTTTTGCAGCATTTGCCATGTTCGTCACGTCCTTGAATAAAAGGGCCTATTCCTATCACACTAATAATGCAGGGCTGCACATGTCACGCTCAGCACTGGCATGGGGGCGTTTTCAGCATGTCAGCGAGATAAGAGAATAGCAGGGTGCATGTTCACATGCCTTATCGGACTATGCCAGGAGAGGGTTTTGCCTGCTTTTTCCACAATGGTACAACCTCAAAGACGCAATTGCAGTATATGCATGTGATGCAGGTGGGCAAGGAGGGAAGAGAGAGGAGTGCGGGCACGTTAAAAATAGGTCATTTATGATTAAGAATTAAATTGTATCTCACGGATTACTGATCGATAGTTATGATACAGTCTAGTGTTTAAGCAACACCTGGAGGCTGTTTTTGTTATCCACTCCCAAAGTGCACACACATACGCTCAAGAGTCACCATAGTGGACAAATAACAGGGCATTTGCTGGTACAAAACTATAATGCAGGTTTATAATCCTTAGACCAGGATTAGTTCGGATACATCCACCCCTGGCACTTTCCCTCGTGATACTGTACTTCCTCTGCTCGAGGTGATTTAATGAAGTCAAAAACTAATTCCCTACACTCTTTACCATAACCTCTCAGCGCCGGAGCCATACCCCTCACCTGCTTATATACGAAAAATTCCTCTGGCTCTGCAGATAAATCAAGGGCACAGAGTTAAACTCGGGCCTTATTTAGTGCTCCTATAGGCTCTCCAGGTCCCTATCGGTAATCTACAGGTGAGTAAGCATGGGCTAGTAGACTGGAGTTTGGCAGACAGAGATAAGCAGATTCATTGACATGGGACACTTTGGCATCATTTCATTCCCAGGCCTATTACACCTTATTGATCTCTGCTCCAGTTGCTTTCTAAATCCCACAACACAAATAAGGCAGCTGCTTTGACTCAGAAATTCTCTAAACCCAGACTCTCCCCACTGCCAGACACTCGCTTCCAGCAACTGCATCAGCCCAAACATCATTTGAAAGTATTTTAGGGTAGTAATTAAACTCCCCCTTGTGCCGTATCCCTATTAACTCTACTTTTGATCACCCGGTGGCTTGATATATGGAGTGGGTGGTTTCAGCAAGCATGCAAATGTGAATTTTGTCTCCTGTCCACAGATGAAACATTGCAAAACATCAAGGAGTCGGATTCGTTTAGGCTCTGCATCCTGGCCTCATTTAGGTATTTACACAAAGAACGCAAAATTAAGGCAATGTTTGATTGATAAAAGATGTGTATTTAACATAAACACTGGCTTCACCTCCAGTGCTGAAAAAATGAACAGCTTTCACTTTTGAATATACTTCTGATTTAACCAGAACACCAAACTACTTCTTGCATGAAATTAAAACAATGGGGCTTGCACAGCTGAACAAATGGTAAATGGAGGGAGTAAAAAGGTAATGGCTGCCTCACAAGAAAATGACATGGAAATGAAGAGAAAACAGAAGAACTACCCAATGTGACAAACTGTGTCATGCAAACATCAGAGATGTGCAGATTTACAGGGAAAACAAATGGATGCTGTTGGATCCCAGAGCGAACGAACAGGGACAATCCAGAGGAATAAAGAGAGTGAGTGATGCTCGTTCCTCCTGCTGTAACAACAAGAAAAAAGTATGCATTCTGTCAGAATGAGACATTTTTGAAAAAGATTATATGTGTGCACAAAGTCTAAAATTAAGAAAACACTGGCAAGCCAGTTAGAGTACAGAGCCAGTGGAGAACACATACAAGGAACTTGGGGGATAATTTTCAGCCAGTGCCTTCTGCCCTAAAACTGCTGGTCTGGCATACAGTATTACTATGACTATGAATTGCAATCTTCTCACCATTCACATGCATTGTGATCCATTATATGTTCATATCTAGATAGATATCTAATGAGATGTTTGTTATATGCTATACTACTGAACACTGCGTAGCTATGAACACAAAAGAAGCTTAATATCAGAGTGGCTACACTACTACAGAGAAACAGTGGAAATAGTGTAATAAAAATGACTATTTTTAACATCTCTTCCTTGTTAAGGTTAGGGTACCTTTGTTGTCATGGTTATAATAATAAATGTGTGATAAGGGTCACGGGGATCATTGCCAAAAACAATGTTGTCTGTTAAGTGGAAAATCTAAAGAATAGCAGTCAAAGTCTGACATTTTGTTGACCTATCAATCTTCCTTTTTTGGGCTGTTGTGGTCTACAGTAACGTCACCTGACTTCCTCCTTTGCTCCCGTCATAGTTACTACGGCCACAAGAGGGCGTTTGTCACTGAAACGTAAACATAATGTTGTTTTGGGGCACTCAAATATACACTTTTAGAGTTAAATCTTAATTGAATCCTGTCTCTCCTTTCACTTCCTCTTTTCCACATGATTGACCATCTGGACGTATTTCCTGTACGGTTAGGTAAAATGAATGATTATTGAAACCAATCCAACCAATCAGTGGCAGGCTCCAGCATAATATTAAAGCTATAAAACAGTAAGGAACTGGGCCAAGCCAGAGGGGACAGGCATAAAATCTTTAAATAATGCCTTTATTAAAACGTCACAAGTTAAATTTACCATCTGAGTACCCACTTAGCCTCAATGTGTGGCAAGAAGTGGCAGTTTTGTACCTCAGGGAACACTGCATGTTATGGTCAATGTATTCTGGTTTTGTTGTAGTTACAAACTGTGCCACAAGGTGGGGCCCCCTTCTGTTAATAAGATAGGATCAATTTCTGGGTTTGTGCTTTATTATTTTGAATGGTTTTGGAAGTAAACTAGCAACTGAGAGGCTCCTGCTGAAGCCAGTCTAACATGCCGTTTTAAAGTGAACTTTAAATGACTGCAAGATGTTTAAATCTTTAACTTCCACTCTGAGAAACCTGTCAGTCAGAGGTGGCTCAAGCCTAACCTGAGTCATAATTTAAATTATTTGAGACTCTGGACTTGACTTTATATTCCAACTTTGAATTTTGGGCTTATTAAAACTTAAAGGCCCTGCAAACCTACACAGGTGTTTTCAGTTATTCTGGCTGCTTGGACCTTTGCTCAGGCAGAAGCTATGCTATGTGAGCTCACCATGTGCTGATGAGAAGGATAAAGATGTGATTTGTCCTGGCCTAACAGGCTGAACAAAGGTAGCAGGAAAGCGTGGGAATTCTAATTAAGCACAGCGGGCCACACCCACATTGTCCTGACAGGAGATCTAATCAGGCGCAATTAAAATCACCTGTGTGGGCTTACCATGAGTGCATATTGGGTGACTTGGAACTTGACTTTACCTGATCTGCTCAGTGTTGCCAGATTGGTTTGATATTTTCCAGCCTGATAATTGCTCAAAATCTGCCCAAACTGATTTAAAAGAAATGTCTAAATATAATCTGTAACAGACAATTCAAAATAATTCATAAATAGTAACAGTAATAATAGCAACAGTCTTGTGGTTCATCAACATTTTTTAAAACTACATAATAATAAAATTATTTTAAGTGGACTAAAACACAGAGAGCAGCTATAAAATTATTTTCCATTTCTGCCTTCTGCCTTAAAAATAAAGAAAAAATAAAGGGACTGCTCAAGTAACAAAAATAATAGGTTTTGTCTAACTTGGTAAACTGCAACAAGACTTGACAGTAAGCCAACTTAAAGTGTACCCCCCACACACACACATGAAGAGGGAGAGAGGGAGATAAGGGGAAAGAGAGGGAAGTGCACGCAATCCCATGCTTTCAAAAAGCCAAAGAAGTAAAATAATGATGTTACAAGCATAGAGGTTTCCGTTACAATGA
This sequence comes from Chelmon rostratus, assembly GCF_017976325.1. Lineage (NCBI taxonomy): Eukaryota > Metazoa > Chordata > Actinopteri > Chaetodontiformes > Chaetodontidae > Chelmon > Chelmon rostratus. The sequence goes on from NC_055665.1 coordinate 8,453,187, forward strand.
AAATGCATATTTTCAAAATCACTGTGGCTCGTGTGTGTTTGTAGGGCAAACCGGGGTGGGTGGTAATGACGGTAAATCTCCTTTCAGCAGAATGAATAAAAATTATGTCACATCAAAGTTGTGCTGAGTGACTGGATGTGTTTGCATAACTAAGGGATACACTTTTTGACAATATTTTTTAATGTACTGTCATTTTTATTGTATTCAGAAGACAACCTGCCCATTTTACTCTGCACAGTGCAACAAACCGCCCAATCTGGCAACACAACATGTGCTCATACCTCTCCAAGCAAAAGAGCAGTGTTTCCACTGCCCTGAGTCCAGTGTGACCTGTGGCAATTTGTCAGCTGATCAGGGATTTCAGCTGTGGCCGCTGCAGAAGTTTTTGCCTCATGACAAACTTTATTGTGACTGCCAATAGTAGGTCACATTTTGTGTTTCATGTGGACACCTTACAAGTTTAGTGATACAGCGCCGTGGCAATATTTGGTCAACAAATTATTTTTTTCATTGTTGACACGAGCCTCACATAACGTGATGGGTCACAGACATATATCGCAGAACAAAGCTGGATTGATTTCGTGCCTTGTCCACTGTTTTTGCTCTGCTGCGGTGCTACTGCCCCTGCTCATGTAGCATTCCCTGGGTAAGCTAGCTCGCTAACTAGCAGTGCTGTATCACTTCAGGATGGCTTGAGGAAATGATTGTGTTTGAACCGAGCTCCCTGCTGCAATTGCAGCCAATCAGTGACCCAGTTTTCCTGTTATTTGTCATATCAGCTTTGGGCCTAAAACACCGCCTCAAACTGGAAGTTTGCTGTTGCTTCCTGCCATAGCTCGCACGCAAGGACTCCTCCCAAGGTAGGAATGAGCCTTTTTTGGGGGGATTTTGTGATGTCTTGGCTGTGTTTGTTTCTGCTTCGCTGATGCTGCGTGCTGGTTTGGCCCTGGCACAGACACTTTGTTGGGCTAACGTTAGCGCTACTTGCTGCTGCTAAATGCTATTTGTGTTAGCATTGATTGGGAGTTCCTGTCTTGTAGCGGCTGAGCTTGTGTTTGTTTTGGTTATTGTTTGACACTGCGTTATAATGCTTCCATGGTGTCTTAATTTATTCTGTTTGAGTGCTGTTTTCTGTTTGGGCTAATTATGTTTTGCAGCTTGTTTGCCCTTTGGTTGTTGCTGTTGTGTGTTAGTAGTGGAACGTATTCGTTGCGTTGAACAAGAGTTGGATTTTCTCACCTGCATTTGTCATGATGATATAAAAATGTTGTATTAATTGCAGCCATATTGCCCGTGCATATCATGTTTGAGTACTATGACTCTTTTCCACTGAACTGTTTTTACGGCATATTTTTCTTTGTGGTTGTTGCTGTTTCCTAAATAGCTCAATGCAAATGTGGGTATAGTAGAGGGTGATGTTGTAAACCGGCTTTATGGATGTACTCTTACTGGATGCACACATTATTGCCTGTAATGTGGGCTGCATGGTAAGCTCACGTCTGTCTGCTGTGGGCCTTAAAGGTCCACTTCAAGCCAGAGCAGGAGTTTTCCTGTTTGGGACTACACAACAACTCCTCCCATAGGGTTTATTGCCGAGACACCGGGGAGCACTTCTCCGCTTCAATGAGGTAAGAGTTTGCTTGCGCGCATACTGTGAGTAAATGCTCTGAGATGACTCTGTTAAGTCTGTGTTTGTGTGCTTGACTATATGAGGCTGTTAGCACTGCTGGTTGCTTTATTGCTCTGTGATCTGCTTGCATCTGATGGTTGCTAATGCCTGCTGTAATGGTGATGCTGTATATTTGCATTGATATTAATTGTGGAGTGCTCTCTTGTAGTAGCTCAGCTTGTTTTTGTTTTGCTATGCTGTATTGAATAAGGATACTTGTGTTTGTGTATCGTGTATTATGGGCTGAACTGTTGTGTTTTGTGGCTGTTGTACTGAGGGGTCCAGTATGTAAGATTTAGGGGGATCTATCACCATGACTGTACAGTAGCCCAGAACAGACAAACCAAACACTGCCTCTAAAGAGGGCCTTTGGTGTTTTTAGCAGGTGGGGAGGGTGAGATGAGGAGTATTCAGTTGGTTGCAATCTGCAACCTCACCACTAGATGCCATTAAATCCTGCACACTGGACTTTCAGCTCTGCAGACAAGTCTCTAGAAGAGGACTGGCTCCTAAAGTATGCTGTTGCTGCAGTGCTACTCACTAATTCACTATCTCTGCTGTTACACTACTGCGAATACTTGTTGCCATGGCATATACTGTAGCTCTCCATAAACCTCACTGTTTTGAAACGGACACAACTGAACAGTAAAGTGAGGATCAGGGCTCAGTTCTGAGGCACTATAACAAAATCAAGCAGCGTTTAAATGATTCATTCTGAACTGTTATTTGTTCAGACTTGTCTTGACTTGGTTTTATGCATTAAAATTTGGTTTTATACATTTAGAGGTTGGAGAGTGGACACTAATGGACTGGATGTGGGATGCTCCTTGTAAACTTGAAAACTGACTTAACCAAAATGAGCTTGGTCACTACTTTGTAATCACAAAACTGTTGTCACTTTATATCAAAAGATATCAGAGAAACCGGAGCAATTATTCTCAAATGCTGGCTTTAATTTAAAAAACATTATTAAGAGTCCATACATTATGGAAATTTAAATGAGGTCAGCAAGTACAATAGCCGAGTGGGATGTAGACATTTTGCCAAGTACCACAGTACCTATATCTCCTGTCACGGCTACAAAACTGTCATGATAAACAATTTCAACAGTCCCAAAGTGAGTGTAAACCATCCCAAAATGTTGTTTCTTTACTTTGTCATTATCATCTATAGTTGCTGGCCTAGTTAAAAGGATTAGCATTCAAGGTACAGTACTTTTACCTCTAAACTGTGCTCGACTCAAGTTCTTCAGTACATTAATTGACTGTAAACCTTGTTTGTCACACTGCGGCTCACACACTTCATGTTCCTCTGAACTGAATCTCCCAGTCTTGCTGTGTGCTTAGCTCTGTCAGCTGTTTGCTCTGTTAGCTCTAATAGGCTCTGTTAGCTGTAAGCTATTAGCTCTGTCAGCCGTTAGCACTGTTAGCTCTATTACGCTACGTTAGCTGTTAGCTTCTTTGGCTCTATTTGCTCCGTTAGCTGTTAGCTCTGTTCGCCAAACATACCGCGGGACTCTGTTGCCCACCGGCTGCTAACAGCTAACTAGCGCTCCTCCTGCCGATTTCAACAGGGATTTGTCGCTCTAAATGTAGCATTACAGGTTGTTGATCGTGAGTTTGTTGCATCCTTTCAGATTTTAATGTGTCATATTTTTCGTAGGTCTCGCACTCAGTAGCCAGCCAGTGATGGTAGCTATGGTAACAGCATGGTCAGATGCACTCTGTTGTCGTCAGCACTCAGTTTTGTCATTGAGCAATAGGCGTAGTTACAGATTACATATGTACGCACACATACGATGCCTTCCCCTGTCCCGGGGAAGATCTCTGTCCAGCCCAAACACATCTTCTATCGTCCCTGTGATGGCCGGACGCGGTTAGTCTGGATGTCTGTCTCCTGTATCTGTAGGTTAGTCAGAACAGAAGTTATTCCTTCACCTGGTGTGACTGCCTCTGACTTTAGGGCCTCGCCAAGCAGCCGAGCCTGAACAGATCATCTCTGTCATTCATCTTCAGAAAAAAAGGCGGTCCAAGGCACTCCAGAGGTTTACTGTCTTACACAGACTTTAAATGTGGTTAAACCATCACAATTACTGAAGGCTGTTCTGGTTTTCTGTCGTGCTTCAGGTAAACAGAAGATGGCTCAAATCGGTGTTCAGACGCACGGGATGATCAGCCATAATCGCATTTAGGCCACTGTGTTATCTACCTGTTTCGACTTGTTCCTCTTCACTCGCACTCCTCTCACTCAAGCTGTTATCAGTCAGAGGCCTGACAGCGGCTCTCTATTTCCAGGCCTTGTACGTGTCTTTGTCAGTCCACATCTCGGCATTCGGACAAGCTGCTATCGGACAAGGGTGCTTCCCAGCCATTACTTCCACCTGTGTGACAACAGGAGGTCTTATCTGCTCCAGTGATGTGAGCCTAGCTGAGTTGCTGATTAAAAGACATGGGGTCACGTCACCTCTCTCTCACTCACTCACACACACACACACACACACACACACACACACACACACATACACACACACACACTCTGACGCACTGGGTGAATGAGATTGGAGCAGGCAAGTTGAGACAGAAAAAAAAGGAGTATTACAAGATCAAGGTCATTTGGAGGTGATAAACATTAAGTGTGAATAAATGTTTTTAAAACTGCTCTCTCCTGGGAACACACACACACACACACACACACACACAGTCTTTTTACTCTCTTTTTAATTAAAAGCCTGAGTGACAACGTGGCCTATTTCTTCCATGGCTGTTTCAAATTGAGAGCGAGATAAGACTTATATTTAGGAGGCCTTATCAAACTCATCTATTTACTGCTGGGTAATTTTCCTTTTCTCGCCTTAGAAGAAAGTGCAGACAGAAAAATCCTCCTCTATCCTCTAGGTTTCAAATCTCCAAAGCAAAACGACTTCTCCCCTCCTCAGCCCCCCTTGCCTTCTGCCCCTGCTACATGGCATGTGAGAGTGAAAAAAGGAGACGATGGATTTCACTTGTGTCCCAACATGCTTTGCATCTAAGCTGTTATACTGAGCCAATATCCAACCAGCCTGATGAATGATTAACATGGCTGTTTTTGCAGTGTGCTCTGGTGCTCTGGTGTTTACTCCGCAGTAGGGCCAGGTCTGATCTCTCAACATTGTCATCTCTGAGCCCAGATCCACGCAGGACGCATAATGACAGACCAACTTTAAAGCCTCTACAACACCAAAGAATCTGCTTCTCCTTGGTCTATTTTTGCATCCCAGTAAGGAGTCACTTGATCCTACCTCCTTCCTGACAGTTCATCCACTGGATATTGTTTTGTGTCTGCCTGCAAGATTCGCATTAAAGCGAAAAGGGAAAGCATTTTACTGTGCGAACCAACGGGAGACATGTGACAAGCGCTGAAACATTTATGCTCGGCTTTGATTTGTTTGGCCTGGTTTGTGTCTGGTTTGTCTCAAGGCAAGGCTTAATCAAAAGAGATGTACAACCCATACTGCTTTGGAATGCATTATGCCGTTCATACAGTGCGGTGGATGACTGAAGTGCATTTGCAAGCAAATGCGTCGCACTGTTTGCGGTTTCGACCTTGAGAAGGGCAACCTGTGATAATAAAGCACTTGTCAGAAAGCCAGCCCCTCTGTGAGTGGCTTCGTCCTGTTAATGTGAGACGTCGTGTGCGTCGTCACCACAAACGTTCTGTCTTCATTAATGGTGGACGGTTGCACAGATAGACAAGATCTTGGATGATACGCAGGTAGCATGAGTGTGGCAGACGGATGTAAGAAAGACTGACAGTTTTGTTATTTTCTGCTCCATTGGATGACTGTTGACCTCATGTCTTGAAGAGACAATTAAGTTTGGTTTTTCTGTTTGTTTGGTGTTGAACACTTGAAAAATTTAGGTTTATCAATAATGAGAATGGACATTTGGCCCAAGTGTCCACTGCTTTTTTCTCATCTTGGTTCCTCTCAATTGCTGATTGAGATCTCCTGGGAGAAAAAAAAAGCTGGAGCTAATTACTATTAATTCTGTAACTGCTAATATGAAACTTTTGGCTGCTTTCTCCATGAATGTTCTCTCTGCAAGCTGGTTATACATCAGGCTCCAGCTGTTATTTCAGTGTTTCGGATACATTTAATTAACATTTCATATCTTCTTCTCTCATCTTCAGATAGCTACAGGTTAAGAACAGGCTGCTACTCAAAACAAGAGCACTACACATTACAGATCTCTGAGTTTTACTTGTGTGTAACTTCAGTTACTTGAAAATGTTGAGAGCTGAACCTAAATAGATTTGCTAAAATGCAGTTGAACCTCCAATCCTAACATTAGCATACATGTCTATGAGTCAGTTATCGGTTATTCCAAAAAATGAAATAAAGAGATAAAATAATACATAAAAAAAACCCAAACACAATTAACAGTAATTACCTGTGAAATACTGTTTTTTAAATGCAGTCTTTCATTTCTCAGTTTACACACATCAGATCAACTTTTTCTCCAACCCTCCTCCCTCTGTGAATTGGAGCTACTCGCTCAATAATAGTGTTTCTTAGAGCGATTACTCGTTGACTTTGGAAACATCATGCATTTATTGAACATTTAAATAAATGCTCTTTTAAGTCTTTTTGCCACTGGATATCCTTGACTAACTTTAAATATAATTCAACTGAAAAACAAATAAAAAATAAACGCTCCATAATAACTGTTTATAATATATTGAATTAAAAGACTCATTAGATAGATTGATACTTTATTAATCTCCAAACAGAAATTTACAGTTCCAGCAGCTCAAAGGGTGGAAACACAAGGGCATGCAAAATATGAACAACTTTCAAGTAAGGAGGCAAAAATACAATACAAAATACAAACTAAAAATATAAGAAAAAAAGAAAAGAAAATGATAAAATTAAATTAAAATTATATGATGTGTATCATCGTGTGGTTTTTATTTGGTCTATAAACTGTCAGAAAGGATTGCCGAAAGACCACTCTGGTGCTTTTTGGCCGCTCCAAGCACCAGTATCGCAACAGCGCAGACAGACTTGCATCAAACTTCAAATGATGTAAGAGAAAGCAGCGCAATAATCTTTTTACCTCGATTACCTTGTTTTTGTAATCTTTGGCATCCAAAATCGTAATTGAAAATGAAATTCGATTAATCGCCCAGCCCTGGTGCTGCTGTACTGTAGCTTTGTGTCCTTGAGGTTCTATCCATTTCTCCTCCCTCACTGCCTTTTCCCTGCTCTGTCACCCATTCCCCCCTCCTCACAGTGGGAAGATTTTCTAATATCCATTACTTCCACCAGGGTCAGTGCAATCCCACTGGGCCCGCCAAAGACTTGGCAGGTGCCGATAAGGGCCTTGCTCCAGACACTGTAATAACTTAACAAATCCCTCCATGACCCAGAATCCCCTTCACCAGCGTGGCATCCCACTATTTTCCATAAAGCCATTAAAATCTACCTGGTGTCATATTGGGAGAGGCGGACGTGGGGTTGCAGTGCTCTCCATGCCGTGCACAACTCAAAGCCTTTCTGTTAATACAAAAAACTCAACAGTAAACTATAAATAGAAGAAGACAACATTACGATTCAACACCTGCTGTCAGCATGGTGTTGGGACAGAATTGGTTCACGGGCTTTGGATTATGTGTCAGTGTATGGCGGATTCGGCCAGGCATAGTGGGCACGCAGTTTAACTAGTTCTTTGTCTGTTTAATTTTCTTTCATCCATTCTTTCGCTCCGTTCTGTCTGCCACTTGCACACGGTGGGTCATTTTTGCTGGACCTCCTGGAGCTCTTATCCGATAATGATACCCGCTTCACTGGGTATCAGACCACAGCTCCACCCATTTCCCTTTCCCCCTCCTAACACCCAGCTTTCAACCTGCCAGTCATGCTTTAGCCGCATTCAAGTGGCAATAGTGTTAATGATTCATTTCCCTTGTAATCCCCGCTCAGGCTGATAAGCTCATGACGGCTGCCGTTATTTGCGGCTGTTTTCCATTGTTTGCAGTGTTAAATTAAGCCTCAACGATCCATCCGTTGAGCCTCTGTGAGCAGAAGAAAAACCCATAGGCACGAGCAGCTATAATAGATTAACTAGCCATACTGCACAAAGAAGGTAAAAACGTTGTTGTCTGGTATCAGGGCTGTTTATAGATAGTCTTTTGTCAGAGATGGAGATTTTGATACAAGCCAAGGCTCAAAAGAGCCACAAAATGTGACCATGACAAATGGAGTCAAATGTTGAGCTTTGATCTGTTAAATATTCAGGAATAAATACACAAGAATCAAAGTCAAAGTCCCGGAAACATCAGATTTGATTGACGAATCAAACAACAAGCAAATAGCCTCACAACTGTCGCGCGAGTGTTAAAAGTATGCAACCTTTTCATAAATGAGTCTGCCCACTTCAAACCAGTGAGAAGAGAAAGGGTGAAAAACCCTTCCTAACTTGAAAACACTGGTTTCATGTCGGACACCATCGCCAACAGTAGAAGCTGGTGGAGGAGAAAAACGTGTTGGGTTTCACCTCTTCCAAACATGTTTTTTAAATGCTGCCTCTCCGACTGGAGAGGTGAGTCAAATTGAGTCTCTCGTATTCTAATCATCACACAGTGTCTGTCAGGGCAAGGTGAACAACGGCCCCCTCATAAAGACATCAGGCTAAACATCAGTGGAGCGCGCCGTGGGTAATAACAAGTTTCATGAAGCCATAAATCTGCCTAATCTAATGATTTGGCTCACCTGCTGCACCACTTTGATGTGTCATGGTGCCTACTTGTCATTTCAAGGGGATGTGTCTGCAAGATGTCAATGGTTTCATTCAACTGGACAGATTTATTTTTATATACGACTGTCTGGCTGATTTTAATGCCCCCCGACGAGAATATCCTAAATTTACTTGTATGCATCCTTGTTGAAGTTAACTGATGGTGAACTATGCCAGCGTGAGAGGCAGGCGAAGGCGTATAAGCGTACAACTAAAAATCGGTGCATGTCATTGTTACACTCTGTCACCTGTAAATCTCATTCATGCCTTAACTTACGGCCAGCTAGCCAATAAGTTAGCGGATCCATTCGGTGCTATCAGTTGCCATTGACATTACTGGAATGTCACCCATTGCCAGAAATACCTTAAACAGCAATTTAGAAGACAATCGCTCCCTCACAAAATGATTCTCTGAAGTATGACTCTATTGAGAATTTAGAGGGTAAGAACTGACCCTGGATCATGATGTGCTATTTTGTTCCAGTTCCGTTCACAAGACGTTGGGCATTTCCTCTAATTGAATGGACGCTGTTGCAAGTTTCAAATAAATGACCGCAGTATGTCCTCAACAATGTAGCCTAATGGCAGTTTGAACAAACAGTTCCCGCCCAACGTCGAGGACACATCCCTCATTGGGTCCCTCCTGCCCTGAGAGCCTGCTTTTAAAGGCAGCTTTGCTCCATCATAAAAGCTTGCAATTATGGGAGGTTGCCAAGTGTTCTGAAAGTCACCTTAGTTTTTTTTTTTTTTTTTTGCTGTTCGTGAGGTGTGACAATGCTAAAAAAACAAAACAGAACTCTCATAGCTGTAATGCTTCTCTTTCATACACACATACAAGCATAAACAAGCACTCAAACATGTTGACAAAAATTGTAGCATAGATTTTTTGTGTGTCTGTAATCACCGCTGCAGTTTTCCATTAATTGGCTCATAGCACAGGGTTGGTGTGGAAATAATTGCTAGCTGGCATTTCAAAGAGCCCAGGTGTAATGAAAAAGCTTTTAAACTCAGATCAAAACCCTTTAATAATATCTTAAAATGCTACCATTTTGGCCACCCTCTTCATGATTTCCTTCACATTTAGTATACTTTATAAGTGATTTAAATGTAGCTGTCTAGTCTGGGAAAGTAAGGAACAGCACTATTTTCTCTATACTTCCCATAATGTATCTTTTAAAAAATGACTTCATAGCTCATATGGCAGAAATTATATTTAGCTTTTCCTTCAGAGCAGAAAAGAACCTGCATGTTCATACAATGAATCAGATGTTTCAGTATGATAAAGACTTGCTTCTTCTACTTTCATAGTGTTAGCGTGCAGGAACACGACTGTAGCGGGATGCTCATGTTATTGTGTTATTGTGATGCGTAAATACGGTTTCTAACACTTCAGTTGTGACAACCTAATTAGCCAACAGCATTTTAGTCTTCAATCTCTTATTTCTTAAACCACTCTGGGGTCATAGAGGCCCTGTACAGCCCCCAATTTTGGTCCAGAATCACCCAGTGCAACTTTAAAGGGACACTATTTGAAGTTGCATGGTGAGTGTAGTATCCAGTGTTTTTGGATCTTGAAAAAGTCTTAATCTGTCTCTTGAGAATACCAAATTTTGAGGAGGAGCAATGCAGAATTGCGAGAATACTCCTTTAAGCATTCTAAATTGCGTTCAAATTAGCATAATCATAATCATAATCATGTGTTATTTAAAGTAACAGAAATTACATATGAATAGAGATAACAGATAACTAATAAAACAACATAGAAATGATTTCAATCCCTGTTTTGTTAATACAATATAACAAAGAAATACCCTTCAAAGTAAAATTTGTACTTTCAGTGTATTTCAGCCGACTGACCTTCATACTACTCTAATTTTCTTTCTCTCCAGCCCACACAGATGGCTTGACCTCCTCCAAATGATGAAGCCACTTGTATTTTTAGGTCTGACTTGAAGGAATGTGTCTTTGCCTTCCTGGGAGTGTGTTGTGCTAGGTAATCTGCCCCCGGAGAGATGTCTAAATTAGAATGCACCGACAGTGACCCATATTACCTTTGATTCAGTCTAACGCCTGCAGGGCTTCCTACCGTTCCAGCCTCACCACGCTACAACTGTCACTTCCCTGTGGTTGCCATGTAGGTCTCCTCAGGATCCAGCCATATCTGCTTTGGAGCTTATCAAAGTATCTTTAGAGGAATGGTTGCACATTGTGGGAAATACTGATATGATTTGTGGTAGAGAGTTAGATGAGGTGCAGTAAATATGAAGCTACCGCTAGCAGCTGCTTAGCTTAGCACAAGCACTCTCTTGGCTAGAAAGGAAGTAAGCTTTTCCCAAGATGTTAAACTTTTGCTTTGAATATTCAAATGAAAAATCCACCCATGCTCAAGCTACCTTGTCCTGCAATGTCCTGCTTCTCAGCTGAGGGTTTTAGTGCCTGCGGAGAGAGAAATCAGTAATGTCACAAGAGGTTTTAGGAGAGAAAAAGCTTATGAGTTATGAGTTTACTTAGAATATAACATGATTTGTGGCTGCGCTGCATTGTCATGACTACTGTTTGTGAAGAAATTGCTTTCTCAGCCACTTCTGTATGATTGTTCAATGACAATGCAAAGTGGCTGTTCTGTGTAGAAACCCTTGCAGCTATAAAGGAACGATGGTATTTTGATATAACCTCACTTTGTCTATGTTTGGATAGTTATTTGTAGAAGTAAGAAACACACACAGCAGCAGGTAATTCATACCTGCGTTGAACCATCACATCAACCAGCACATGACAACTCAGAACAGAGAGAAGAAGGAAACAGATTGACTTGCATTGATTGACCACACAGTCAAGCTCATCTTCCACTAAGCTTTAACAAACTCTCTCACACGGGCTTGGCCATCCGTCACTGTGTGCCAGCCTTCTGCTTCTCGCGGCAGCCGTCTTCTGCAGAATATCATGAGTTACAGTCATAAAGTACAGGTTATGATGACTCTTCTAATCCTCCCACATTGAAGGAGATGGTGGTGATAGAGCGATAGCTTTGCCATTCAGAAAGGAAGGTATCACAGTGGGATGTGAGACTAATAACCATCTCGCACCCTCAATCAACACTGTTCAGCTTGCTCTTGCTCATCTCTGTTTCTGTTTTCTCTCAACACCTTGTTTCCCTTTGCTCCTTTTTCTTCTTTACCTATTTCTCCTTTGTTGCGCTTCTTTATCTCCTTCCTCCTCCTCTTCTGCCAGACCTCACTTTTCCCCGTGCCTTAACCCCCGAGGATACCGACTCCAGTGGAGGTGTAGGACCTGGAGGACACTGATAAGGCCTTTCCTTTAAACCTCGGCTCCACGGGCTGAGTGTGCAAAGAGAGCAATGGAGCAGAATACGCTGCACCACCATGTCTGCACGGTCACATCAGAAATTATAACGTCCAGCCAAGAATTTGGCCTTTTGTCTTTTGTTATAGCCACAGGGGCAGCCTTGAGCACAGGGTAAACAATATAATATAAAAACATGTCAAATCAGGGTAAGCTTTCGGGACACGCTCATCGTGGTGTAACCTGGCGGATTGGATACATAATTGGGGAATGTTTAGATTGAACATTAGAGACACACAACCCCTTATTAGGAGTCAAAGGAGAAACACATTTAGTTAAAAATCTCTATCAATTTAGCCGAAAACAAAATCAGATAACAGTTCTGTTAGTGAGGGGGAAAAAATAAAATGAAATGAGGCCGTGTTCTTAAGCCGTCAGCCATCACACAGGTAATTTATTTTATCGCGGCCATCTCTTTGCAGGTACTTCTGTAAGCTGTAAGCCGTTCGCCACAACAGCTGTCATGGCTGTAATCTCCATGGTTGGAGATGGACAGATATCATCTCCAAACTAGCTTTTCATTCCAGTCTGTACCTCCCAGGCTGGCAGGAAGCAGCCACTGTCTGTTTCCAGAGTAAATGTGGGAAATGAGTCATCCAGAAACTAATCATAACATTTTTTCCTTTAGGCTGAATGTCGTATTTCAAACGCACAAAAAGCTTCATATCAAATGAAGATATTCGTGCAAAATGTATTAAAATTACATTTTAAATATCCTCTTCATCTAATTTTCTGAATCTGTGCAATCTGACACAGAATACAGCGACTGATATTGCTCCATATCACGGACTCTCACCATCGACTCACACAGGCAGTGCCATGCAAATACCACCACTGCTGCACACTGCAGTATCAACACTGAGAGACATGTGCTCGACTTTGCCTCCCAGTGGTATAATTATTATTATTACCAAACTTGTGCAGCAAATTATTTTAAGAATGCAGAGCTTTTATTTGCCATTTCTTCTTTATAGCTGAGCTTAATGATATTCTGTCAGACAGAGTGAAAAATTAAGAGTTTATTACAGCACCAAGCCTCAGTGCAGAGTGCGAACACCCCACTAATGCCTGCGGTAATGGATATAAAAAACATAAGATCCAGCAGGGAGAGAAAACATACATTCGAGCATATCATGACTTGCTGAGGGGCATCTTGCTGCAAAAAAAAATAGGCAAAACAATATAAATCTTTAATGCTTTGGTAGGTAGAATGACCTTTTTTTCCTCTTAGAATATGAAGATGTGCACGTTTTAACATCCAGTAGTAATGTTGTGTCTGTCAAATTGAATACTGCTACATACCTCATACTTTTCTGTTTGCCAGAAAAATATGCAAAATTGTTGCTTCTCTGAGACACACTGAGGAGCAGTGGACATGCAGTCATTTCTACGTTCCCAGAGTCAAACTCAAAGATGATATCGAAACCCTGCTGAGAACAATAATGAACACGAAGCTACAGTTGTCAAATAGTGATTGTTTGGTTGGGTTTAGGCAACAAAACTGCTTGATTAGATTCAGGAAAAACATGGTTTGGGTCAAAATAAGTGCGCTAGTTACACACATCAAGTTGTGTGAATTCAATTATGTGACTTACCAGATGTACAATACATACGTCGAAAAGAAGTCGGCATTCACTTTTCCTTTCACATGGGATGCGGAGCCCGGTCTCCTGGGTGAAAGTCCTCTGTTTGACCCATCCAACCACCCAATTTCCTCTATGTGTTTTGTTTTGATGTGACAGCACATCAAAACACGCTATAGGGACGTTTCTAGAAATGACACGCGATGTGTATCTACAGCGTCGTATGTTGAAGCGTGAAAAAACTGCCGTATTTGATATTTTGGAGTGTTTCATTTTTGTTGACACTCTCAGAAAGATGATAATTCTGCTTGATGGTAATTTGAGGTCTTAGTTGTTGGTTGTGTTGCTCATTTGAGTATCCAAATTGAATCTTTGCAGCGGTGTCCAACTTTGTTTGCCATTGCAAACTTAAGCTGCATCGAGTTTAATCTAAAACATACTGTTTAAAATGTTGGTTTTGTAATAATATATAAGTTGTGTTGCTGGTCTTGCCATCAGCTCTTAGAAATATCACCGAAAAGTTTCTTCCTGGTGTCCCTTCACCTTTATTTCTTCATATCTATCTTAACCAGCGATTCTCAGGAGTCACAACCTGTTTTGTCACAAAGCTCCCTGGGCGCTGTCTTTCATGTGTGATTGAGAAGCGCGCCGTTTAGCAGCTACTATAGAATGGCAACTTGCCAATCTGTCAGTTTTCAAAAATAACTTGCTAATTAAGCTTCAAATGCTTACCATAGCATATAAAATCTATTAATGTTAAAAATGACATTTTAGATCAAGTTTTCCGCATCTGAAGAAAACAAGCATACGTAAAACCGTATGCTGCTCTCTAGAGTGCTGCTCATGAACTAACCAATTAAAAAACATGTTTATTAAAAAAAAAAAAGCTGTTCTAACCTCCATAAAGATAAAAGAAATCAGTTTGTGTTCAGCAAAGGGTCGAATGCAGCCGACACATAAATGCTCCTTTTTATTGAAAGAGATTGATTGATCAAATGATTCGAACACACACTTGTGCAGATAAAAGGCCTGCCACATCCCTCTGAAGACTTTGACTAGTTAAGTATTTGAAAGCATGTAATCTTCACACATCTGGCGGTCAAAGACCAGTTAAGGCCTTTTTTTTTTACCACTTTCAGTGATTTAATTCAATTAAAATGACTGATCAAACATGGCGTATCTTCTGCACAACAGAACCAACAAGAGCAACGTTTAAAATCAGGCACTACAAATTCCCCCGCAGAGATGAAGTGCATAAATAAAGGTCTAACCAGGTGGTGGGTGTTCATCAGTCGGGGATCCGCTGAACGCTAATGTCATTTACTTTTATCAGCAGAGTCAAGTAAATCAAGGTATTGATGCTAAGTAGAGGTCTGATGGCACCCAATTTTCATCAGTTTCCACAGACCTTTTTAATGTCAGTGGAAATTTGCTTGTATTTGTGGATTTGCCCTATTGAGTTTTTTATATTAAGTAGGAAATACAGCTCTATATTCTGTTGCAAGCTTATATTGCTATTTTATTTGAAATAGTAAAATACAGCCATGCCATTCACTGCTGATATGAGGTCTCTTCCTTGCTATAGCTAGTAAATATGCTGTAGCTTAATGTTATTAGGTGCTCAGGGTGGAGCCCCATAATCAGGGCTGCACAGGCCCTGAGTGTATGTCAGTGGTGGAGTAGAGGGATGTGTGTCTGAGGATATATGTACATTAGGCTGAATTAGCAGTGCTTACTGGCAGTAGCTTGAGTGCTGCCCCCACTGACTTGGCACCATTTGTCTCATGCTGGTGTTGCCTTCCTTTTGTACTGTTGCTAGAAAAACTCGGGATTCATTTGCCCTTTTAATGGTGCTATAAAGAGCATAGCTTTTGCTCTCAGGATTCAGACGCTCAAATAAAATGGTAGAACAGTGCACTTTGTAATAAATAGAGCACACAACCGGTGCCCGTAGTAGATGGTCAGATCTGAACATATTGAGTCGTTGCCAGCTTGAGTGCAAAAATATTTATTATCAGCATTGGCTGGACTTTCAGAAACATATATCAGTGCGAGTTTAATCCCCATACTTTGCTTTACACACACACATTATTTCTTTATTATATGTACACTTTTCAATATCAGCTTGCATACATATATTTTTTTGTGTGTGTGCAAATCCTTATTCATATGCATATCCATGGTTTTCCCTGTTCCTGAGCAGGGAGGTCAGAGGGCAAAGGTCAGCATCAGCCAGCTGGGAGCTGGCAGGGATTTAGGTCTTGGTTAAGACATTTGACAACAAAGGGCATGATCCTGGGTCAGACTGGGTCACCTTTTCTACTCTCTCTGCCTCCATCCTGTCTTGCTCTAAGACTGGCAGTAAAACTGACAGTAAAACCTCTCAGTGTTTGACTTTTGAATCAGCATTTTTTTATGATTCAGTTGGTCATGATTTCCGTACAGAAAATGTGCCTCTGTGCTGAGCAGCTGCTGGTACAGATTCAATTTCGCAGCCGCAACAATCCCATAATACCCGGTGCGTCACTCGAAAATATGTGGTACCAAGATTAGTATGCTTGTGGACAGTTATTTGGAGGACATTAATACAAATTACTTTACAATCATCGTTCTGTTTTGCTGAAGATCAATATAGAGAAATTTAAATGAATGTCTTGGCATCTGTATGCAAAACAGAGCTGCTGTGCTGCATGTATTGATTTTCCATGTTTGTGATAGCAGCAATACTTACAGCACTGACACAAAAGGGGAAGCAGCTGCCCGTGCCGAACAACAATGTACTTTATATGACAATGTAGGTCGCTGTGATTAAGTTTCCAACTACCAACTGTCAAAAGGGTAAATCAATAGGTAATTTTGGGGCCAGACAAGAGTGGTTGGAGTCAATATCCTGAATCAAGCAGCCCACTGGAAAGCCCTGAGGGAGGCTGGTAAAAGGATTACCCTCTGCTACCCTTAAGTTCTCACTCCATAATTGTCTTTGAGCAGTGATGAACATCACAGGCATAACCATGTCTTCGGCTTACACTTTCACCAAACAGAGGATAGAAAATCAATATATATATATATAAATATATGGATGATAATCCCTGCCACATGGCTCCATTACTTTCCATTGTTACATTACACACAGAAACATATTCAAAAAGCCTAACAACCTGGAAATGATTCACAAATGTACCAAGGTTAATAGTGCCATTCATGTTAGAGGACTAATCCCTATGATTTGAATGGAGGATAATCATGAGGCTAATCAGGGCCTTTCCTATAAGCTTTTTGTTTGGTGATCTATGTTGTGCATTTGCTCCCTGCAGAAAGGATCCAATGAATGGAAAGGATGTAATGCACACACAGAAATATTCACTTTGTTTCACAGAGGGCTATGAATAGGGACAGTGAATGAATCAAGGCCTAATGCGAGCATTATCCTTCAGACATTTGTGCTTACTGGTCTAATGCTTGTCACTGGAGCCGGAGAGGAGGATGACATTTTTAATGTCCAGCTTTATTGTCCGTCCCTTCTCACTAATGTTCATAGTTAAAACTCATGAACGAGGAATGTGAGAGATTTCCCGCATCTTCTATAATGCATTTAATAATGTATTGCACTCATACAACCTGAAGAGCCAAGCGATAATTAAAAAATGGCTTGTCGGAGACCCTGCGAAGTTGATTCATCCTGTCCAGTGACACGGAGAGCAATATCTTGAAACAGCAATCTAGATCTAATGCTGAAGCATTATTGTAAATAATCCTCTTTGACACAATGAGCTGTCTTATCTTTGTGAAGGATTTATTCTCTTTTGTGTTTTTGTGAAACAGCGATGCCGAGGTCTGTGACTTTCTGAAAGGAGAACCCGCAGAGGAAATTCGTGGTATAGATTGAAGGAGAGCCACTTGAAATGGGGTTGACTGACCCAGGATGACAGTACACAACCAGCCTCGAATGAAAGAAATGAAAAGAAAGAGAAAAGTTTATTGGATGTATTGAATCATTTTACTTCGCAGCCAGCCAAGGGATTGGACAGGGCGCGTGATCGGACTCGGTGCCAGGTCGAAATGTGTTAACAGAAACTCACTTGACCGCAGACGTTCTGAAACATATACACACCCGGGCCGAGCTGTGTGCTGTTCACACAAAACCCGATCCGTGAAGCTGCAAGTCTCACACGCTCAACACAAAATTCAGGCATAAAATCAGCTGCTGTACTGCTATTGATGGATCCCATCATGATATATTTAACAGCACATCTTAATGTTTTAATTCTGTGACCTAAGTAACATGCAATGAAGTTTGAGCCCTCTGATCTGAGGTGGCCATACGTGTCTACAAGATTGACATGTTTGGAGCCAGTTTACTGTAACAAAAACGCTAATGGTGAGGTAAATAATCAGTTCGACTCCCTGAGGTTTGCGAACATCAGATGCCTTCATGGTTTCAAAAGCGAGAGACCTTTTTTTTTCCTCCAGGATCTTCAAAATAAATCCTGATTCACCATCTCGCAGTTCAGAGCAGAAGCCTTTCACTTGTGTGGAGCCTTTCACATCGACAGTATGATGAAATACAGTTTTTTTTCTTAAGGACTGCTGGCCAGTATGGCCTCTATTAAACCCTTAAGATCTGTTTCATATCCACCTACCTTCCACGTAAGCTTTGAAAACACTTAAGTGTCACTTCAAGGTCTCCACTAAACTTGAGGGTAAACAGCGACACGCTCTCTGTGTTCACCTGTTCTGTTTGCGGTTCACCACAGCAGCTGCCAGGGTTACGCTGCAATCTGATGCAGCATTTGTTCCCCAAATAGTTATACTGCTGCCTGGCTGTCGTTCTGTAAGCAAAACTCTTTTTAGAAAATAATAATCTCAAAGCAATTAAAGTCGGTCCTCATTAGAAATATGTGACTCATTTCTCAGTCTTGTCATTTCCTTTTCTAGCTTATAATCATCTATTTGTGCCTCCCCCCCCCCCCCCCCCCCACCTTCAGAGAATGAAAGTAACCTCACATCTTGCGGCTGTATGTTCTGGTCTGCTGAGGCTACGTTTGGTAGAAAAATTGACCTTTTCTGTGAAGAAGTTTTCGCTGTATGATTTTTTTTTTTATCATAAACGCAAAATGGCAGCTACAAAGGTAAGCCTTTTTGATTTTGAGGGCCTGTAAACCTGAGGTTCACCACTGATGTTTTATGCTAAAGAAATGTTTCTTGTAGCCACACTAGACACACCTCAAAGTGAGGTCACACGGCCTACTTTCAGTAAGTTATTTGTAAAGAAATATGTAACACAAAACAATGTAAAGAGCACAGAAAGGCAAGGTTCTCCAGTTATAATGACAAATCCTTTAAGTGTTTCTCTTCAATCAATGAAGCCTCTCTGTTTCAATGATACACTTTCAATCCTCACAATAGCTCGAATTCACACAGTGCAAATATGTAGACCTGCAAGTGCCTTGCAACCACAACCACTTCTCTCCGATCCCTTAAAATAACAACCTGCTCAAGAATTAGAGGATCTGCACAGATGGTGGTATACTATGCGAGCCACACGGGACAATTAGTATGCGAATTGATGATGATGCGAGCTCAGCACTAATTGGAGGCTGGTAAATGAATGTGATTCCTCCCTCTGTCTCAGTGGGCAGCAACATCAGGTAGCACTGTTATAAGTTTATTTCCATAAGCAGCTCTGGCAGCATGTAATGGGTGGATCATATGCGATGTGCAGCCCTTCTGCACCTCGGCCACCGGCACTAATCACGCGCACAGATTGCATTAACGCTGCTCTGTGGTCTTGTTTTGAAATAATTGAAGTGCATCGGTATCTCAATTTGCCGGCCGTGAAGCTGAGGATTCAGTGTGAGACGTTTCGAGACGATGCTGCATTTTGTTTGTGGGCTTCATGCGGCCCTCCGCTCCACACCCAAACCCTCAACTGCTGTTTGAAATATTTGTTCACACCGGAGATGGAAAAGGTTAACAAGCTGGAGACAGTTTGAAAGGACTCACCAAAAAACACCAGTTGCTAAATCTTGTATGTGAAGAATGGTGCTCTCACTGTGCTCAGATGAATTTTTTTTTGCATGTGTTTGTGTTTATCCCTCATTATGAAATGAAAACTTCCAGGCACAAATGATTTGAATCAGCTACTCCCACTCAGGAAGCTCCCACAGAGCAGTCTGGCTGCAGCTAAAATTGTCATTTCAATGTAATTTTTTGTCATCTGGTCATGCTAGGACACAGATGAGATACGACCCGGATGTATTTACGCCCATTGTGCTCAGACTGCTGTTGTATCTTCGTGTGGAGACAATGTCAGAGACAGTCTGAATGACGACAGTACACTGGCTCAGTTGTTAGTGCTATCACCTCACAGCAAGAAAGTCCCGGCTGGAGTGAAGTCTGTGGAGCGTTCTCCCCTTTTCTGTGTTTCGTTTTTTTGTTGTTGTTGTTGGGAATATGCTTGACTCAGAGCTGGAGTTAGTCCCTGATCACTGCGCTGTGGCTGGTTTTGCTCTTGCATAGTTACAACAGTTGAAATGCAAAGATGAATTTCCCTACAAGGACTAATAAAGAATAATTAAAACAAAACAAACAAAAAAAAACATTAATTTTAAATCTCAGTTTGAATGAAATCTTCTGGTTTTGTGCATCTTTGATGATGTTCAGTGACTTCACACGTTGGAATTTGACCTTATTTTGTATGAACTCAGTTTGCTTTATTTATTATTTAGTTATTATTACATTAAATATACTGTATTTGTACTGTTTTCAATTGAGTATATGTCAAAAAGGATTAGAAAATTATCACAATCTTTTTATATCCATGTTTCACAAAGCAACCCAACATTTTTTGAAATAGGGTTGTGTAGGGTTATATACAATTGTCGGAATGTAGTTGAGAAAGCCCTCCACAGCTGACAGCTGAAGGGGATGTGTTCATATTGCTTGTTGTTTCCGACTGATAACCCAAACCCAAATAAATTGTTAATTTATAATGATTTTGTTAATTTACAAAGTAGATAATGAATTGATTATCAAACTGGTCAAATGAATTCATTGTTTCAGAACTACTCTTGTCCTCTGAATGCTGGAAATACCAACATAAGATCAAATCATAAAGATTTGAAATAATGCAGTATACTATATAATAAGTTATTATAAGAGAAATAACGGCTAATCTTAAATTAATGCCATAATTATATTAATTGTGAATATTTTAATGAGCAGTAGCCACAGTTGCAAATTAACTCGATGCCTGTTTTTATGATGACACACGTTCAATTAATGTCATCACTTGTGTATTACCTGATCATTTATTCAACCCCTGATTGTGCCAAATGCTGGCAGTTGAGCCTCATGGGAGGTCTGGCCCGGGGAACCTTTCTTTTGATGGAGCATGCAGGCATTTTTTTTTTTTTTAGAGCTTGCAGTCCCCTCCAGGAAACCAGCAGCAAGGAGCAGTAAATCAATAGCTACGCAGTGTGGGCAAATGACAACCCGTTTAGTTTGGCGGCCTACTTCGTTTCACAACATGTGGCCTGGCCTTCTAAACTGAAGGCAGGGTCTCAGGGAGAAAATATTTCCCTGCTCTAAATCAGATTTGGCAGCAGGTGGTCCGTGGAGTTGTGAGTGAGCTGCCTCTACACCTGCCAAGGACTGTGGAGCCAGAAGAAAACACTCTATTTTTCTTCACCCAGGTGACTCTCCTGCACCTCCCACTGGTTCAATATATCAATTGTATCTGGCTGGTTGTGATGCGTCATCCATCAGCATTGTAACATCTTCAAAATAATCATTCATTATGAGGAGTGCAAAGAAAAGGGGGAAACCAAAATACTATTTAGCAACAAAAGCAAGACTGAATGATTGAGTAAAATTAATATTACTCCACGTGCTGTTTTGGAGTTGGGAAAAGCTTGTAGAAGAATAATGCTGCTTGTGTTTGAACTCCAATACATGTGTTATTTAAGGCTGCTTCTTAGAATAATACATTTATGACCATGATCCTTGTGAGGAATAATCAGTGTTGCCATGTGAAGTATTGATGCAATCTAAGTTCAAAGGCAGGATGAAAGAGTGATATGTGCGCAGAAATCCAAATCTCTGGCTTTCATGAGCCCGCTGTAATAGCCCTCTGGGCTAAAACCTGTGGCATGGATGACAGAAGGAAAATGAATTCCCATCATGTTCTTAAATCCACAACAATTTGTCCTAAGCAGCAAAGTCACTCTGAGAAAAAAAAAAAAAAAAGATATAAAGCTAAATGTTAGATGAATTATGCATGTGAGGGGCAAAACTCGATTATACCGTTATTTATCTGATTGACTGGTGCTATGGCAGTGAGGTTCAATTTCCGCTCCTTCGCTCACACTTCATAGCCTCTTGCTCTCGTGACGATCGCTAATCTTTAGATGTCAAAAGAAAAACACCTTTTTTCCCCATCTTACCCTTCCCTCCTCCAGGCAAGCAGGTTGTATACTCCATTGGTCTTCAAGAAGACAGTTATGAACCTATAACGATCCTTGTTTGCAATGTGTCACAATTTCTTTCTCCTATAAACTCTGGATTCACTAAACAGCTCATGTAGACATGTAAATGTACCTTGTGGGCCATAAAGTGATGGATAAAGGTTCCAGGCAGAGTAAAAGATGATAACCACATTTGTTTAGAGAGAGAAAAGGCAGAAAACCTAATAAAATAAATCAAAAACAAGACAACAATAAACATGTTGTGCATTAAAGGATATGGTGAAACTCTATATTTGTCTTATTGTCAGCAAATCCCATGAAACGAACAGTGAATAACAAGTACACCCTGTGTATCCAAAGCCTTTACAGAGCTTATTCCTCTGCGCCATAAACCTTCATTTTTGTCCAAAAACTGCTTCAAAAAACATCAGTGAGCCACCGTTTTCTTTCATCATGATGAACACTGTGGTTTACATAGAGTCAGTCACACAGCCGCCGTCCTGCTGCAGTGAATAGTCACTACCACGCCGGATTCACAGCTTTAAATAGTGACCTAAAAATGCACCATTCACTCCTGTTTGAGTAACATTTAATAGAAATTACGGTTCACAGCTATTCTAGGAAATAATTTGGCCTTTTTTGAAAAAAAGAAACATTATCTTGGTAACCTGTTTTCAGATTTAGGTGTTCAGTAGAAACAAACTAGGTTGCAGCTAAGAGCCACCGACATGCTGGGGAAGTCAAAGTATTGAGGGCTTGACTAAACTAATGTTTATTTTTGTCTTTTATGCGACTTGTGGACAATAATAAAAATGTAGAATTGCCAAGCTTGTCTTTTGGTTGCAGTTGAAGCTTCTGTACAGGTAAATAGTCAAACCCAAACAAGCACCTCTTTTAGGGCTGAGAGGATTAGTTTAGTAGGATTAGATTACTTTGAATTGATAATCAATTTATTGTTTTTCAAATAAAAATACCAAACACTCGTTCCATCTTCTGAAATGTGAGGATTTGCAGTTTTTCTTCATTTTTTGTGACAGTAGACTGAACAAACAGGACCAAACAAGCTATCTGAAAACTCAATCGGGCAGAAAATTGTTTTCATTTTGCGCAGAAGTGTGCTGAAAATGAAAATCTCTTTATTCTACAGGTACTAAGAAAACACAAATTAGTCTTGCAGGCAGTGATGGACAGACATGTCATAAATACAGCACACAGGTAAAAGGAACAGCAGGACCTCGGATGACTTTGACTTTGACATTGCACTGCGCACAACAGACTGCACAGCTATTAGCTGTTTTATATCCTTGTAAGAGAGGATGTCAAGTAGGATCCTCCCCTTATTTTGGCATCCTCCACTGACAGAGAGGGGACTTGCCACACTTATTAGAGTGTGGAAGCATTGTCAAATTGCTTTTAAGAGCCTGTGGATGCCTGAACTATTGCTCTCCAACCTTCCCCAGATTATTCAATCTCACAGTCCTATTGCCGGCTCAAGATAAGATGGAGAATCCATGCAGTGGAGGCTTATCTGAACTTAGCACACACTCTCAGGAGTATGGGATTTCACTACAAATTCCTTCAGCGCACTACAGGTATGACCCAATTAATGTGAGAATTTGCCACTTTTCCCTTTCAATAAATGATAAGCATTTTGAATGAAGCAGTGTAGAAACTTCGCACACAGAATCAGTATGGCTATTTTTAACACTGTTCCTTCACAGTATTTTAAACTAAAATTCATTCAAGTCTTTCTATTTTTCTATGGCACAGTTGGTTCAGTGACGCTTTTCATTTAAAGCTCGACATTCTTTCTTTGGTTGATGCCACATCCATGATACAGAGGATAGGTTTGGCTCCAAGAGCTGGTCCTGTTTTAAATTTACAATACACTCCGACTGAGTAAACTCCAACGCTTACACATGTTTTATCAAATATTTTATCTATCTGTGCTCTTTTTTGTAAGCTTCTCATTTTAGCCGTCACTTTTTCGTCATTCAAGCCTCAGTAGTGGCTAATATACGTCAAAGCTATAGGCCAAAATGAAACTATTGACTGGTTAATGTGCTCTCGGTATTCAGCCAAAGATCATTCGTTAGCCACAGAAGCACCACTCTCTGGATCCCAACCAATACATCAAAATAACTAACATTATCGGCCACATGAAGCTTATCACAGATGTATGTCATCAGCATAGAGTGTACAGTTTGTCAGCTGTTAAAGAACAAAAAATTATTGTAGGAAAATACTAAAAATATGTTTGAAGTTATTAATAAAAAGTGTTGCCATTACATAGTTGGTTGAGAGACCAGCGACCAGTTTATTTTGAATGTTGAATGCTGGTCACAGTTCTTCTTAATCTTGCGTATCACAGTCTAGGATCTGGATGAAAATGACATGCAAAACTTAGCGGACTTCACCTTTATTTCAACACATATATTTCATAGATGTTTCATCTTTTGTGTTACTTATCTTACTTTCAAGTTGTATCTTCAGGTTGTGGACATTAATTAGGCTACCAGTCAAATTACTGCTTTCTCAGCCTACACAGTGATCACAGAGCTCAAATCAATCTTTAAATTTTGGTTCTTTTTAACTTTACTCTTTCAAATGTTGAAAGCTGAACCGAAATGGACCCTCCAAGAGATTGAAAAACCCACCCTATACAGACAGAAGACATATTTAATTTGAACTTCTTACAAAGAGATCTAGTAGTCTGAATCTGTATGCTCATATCATATATTCAGACTTTTCCTGCAGCATTCCATCACATTCCACATAGCTCCCCTCCATGAATAAATTTGGCTTTTAAATGGCTGGTCCTGCAGATCAAAACAGGCAGGTGCACGCTACTGATCGGCCTTGGAACAGTCTGCATCATAAATGGAAGTGGTACAACTGTTAGACATTGTATTACTAGACAATGCTGCTCCACACATTGCACACAATGTACTGTATATCCACTTGCTCAGAAGATCCAAGTCAGTTGTTTTCGCCAATTATGGATTTTCTCCATCCTCAGAGACATGTTAAACAAAGTGGTACTAAAGACTTGGCTGGACCACCTTGGATGTTTTTCTGCTCACTGTGATCATTATTGACATTAGTGCTAATCTGGGGGCAAATGCCGGAGCAGCTGTCTGGGAAAAAAAAGAGAAAGGATTGCTGGCACTGAAAGAGTCCCAGAGCTTAGACAAAAATGCCATGACTGATGGTCAGAGCCTGAACCAGACCCAACACTGTCTAATTAGCTAAAATACATACTCTTTGGGTCCAAAATTGAAACGATGACAGCAACTGTGTCCTGAAGACACCATGTTCATTCTGCAAAATATGCTCTGACGAATTTGAGACCAAAAACGGAGGTTTACTGTACGCTCTGCCTGCTGCTCACCTTGATTAAAATCCCAGTTAATGAGATGGAGGCCATTCACCCGCATTCATCCATGTCTTTTACCTTACATGTCTCTCACATTCAAGAGGTCATGATGTCTGCAGCCAATCCCATCATGCACTGGGCAGAATCCAACAAAACATGTTGAACATGTGGCCATCTCAGAAGTAAATTTAGCTGACTTTCATGCGTTAGGAATTTGGAAAGAAGTCCACTAGATCATATGGAGAAGCTGAGAATCAAACTTAGATTTCTCTTTACTTTTTTTTGGATGCTCTTTTGAGGTGGACGTGTATTCCTGTGATGCTTGTCTGTTTGTGTGTGTGTGTGTGCTTGCACCCATGGATGGAGGTTAGCCTAGATGCACCTCGTATCTTGAGTAACAATCAATGCCAAGTAGAGGAGAAGTGCACAAAAGAATTAGACAGCCAAAGGAAATGAACCAAATTCAATTTCAGCCCGGGCCGCTCAAGCTGTCTGCCACATAAAGCCAAGACTTATTATGAGATGGGCACCAATGTCATTATTATTCAGACCTGATGAGGCGCCCTCTATTTAATGGAACCTTTCAATTTAGCTCACCTAACAACAATCCTTGCATTATGAAGCTGGTTTGCCTCAGTATTTTGATCACCTGCTATTTGAAACGAGTGGCAGTTGCATAAATTGAGAATTCAGTGATCTTGTGGGGTGTGTGCAGATGGCGCTTATTGATTTATTTAGATAAGAAATATTGCTTATTTCAAAGCCCCCTATGTGTTACTTGTATGCTAAGGAGCCTGAACAAGTAAAGTGATGAGTCACTTGGCTGCCATAGATTCAGGAAATTGGTTTGTCGTAGTGCAACAAAAGGCTTGTCTGTGGCACATAATTGCTTTAGACCTGCAACTTTCGCTACACACTGACGCACACACAACACACTGACGGCGGGAGGAGCGTGTGGCTGAGGCTCAAGGCCTATACATAGACGTTTGGTGACTTGAAAGGTAGTGCACTTCAGAGCTTTTTTGATAAAGCGATGAGAGTGCGTGAGAGGTTTTTTGAAGAATCTTTTTGCAATGGTCCGATAAGATTTCAAATACCTCGTCAACAAAGCCTCGCATGAACGCTTCCCATCATAACACCAGTGATTATAATCAGGTAGCATCCAATTAGGAACTTGCACTGACTCAACACATCTGGAGAACAGTTGCCAGCAGTTAACAACAGTGTGTGTTGGAGGGGGGTTGGGATATTGTAGATTGCTTCTTATCATGGATCATTTTCTCT
Organism: Chelmon rostratus; assembly: GCF_017976325.1. Taxonomy (NCBI): domain Eukaryota; kingdom Metazoa; phylum Chordata; class Actinopteri; order Chaetodontiformes; family Chaetodontidae; genus Chelmon; species Chelmon rostratus. The sequence goes on from NC_055665.1 coordinate 8,479,700, forward strand.
CTACATATATGCTGACATAAAAGAAAACAGCAAAGAGCTTGCAGAATTATGGTACATCCCCGGCGGTGCAGTCATTAAATCTTCCCCTAGTTATGAAATACTGTTTGACGCATATCCAAGGAGAGTTGAACCTGGGGCCACTGGACGTGTTGTACGAGGCTTCATTAAGTTCTCAGGAAGTCCAACAGTTCAGTACGTCAGTATGACTTGACACCGACTGGTCCTGCTGGACCATTCCAGATCCAGGTTGAAAAGTTGCTGAAACAATGGCTGAAGAAGAACAGAAAGAAAAATGCTGCAGTTTTGTTTTTCTCACATAAAAATCTGAGGGAGGAGAACATTTTGCAAATTTTTATATTGACTGCAAAACTCTAACTATAGATCTCCAGTTTGTTTGCTCTACAATGTTTACTCTTGCAATACAACATTTGCAGGTAACAGCTAAAGCATGATGAACATATTTTTTTAGTTATATTTAGGCACTAAAAGCACTTGGTTAAGATTAATGAAACATCTTGTTCTTAGTTACGTTTTGAAAAATGTAACAGCACAATATAAAAATATAAAAAAATATGTCACTTTGCTCACTTGAAAAACATTGCCACTGCAACGTCCAAGCAGCGACTGCTTCCTTCAAAAATGTGTCACTTGTCTCAAAAAAGGTCTTTTAAGGTATAAAAACATTTCCAGCTGTAGTCAGTAATGCAAGTTATACAAAGTTTTTGTATGTTATCGTGGGTTGTCAGGAGACATTAAACACCTACAAACTAAAGGTGGGAATGTTACATTAATGAATAAATCTAGGCGGGGTGCTGTTTAATCCTTCCTTGCAGACTTTCAGTTTCCACTGATAGCGGTAGTATAGCAGTAGGAAGCTTGTCGTCTCATATTTGGCAGGTGCACTTTCTTGCAATCATGTAAATAAATGATTTTCTGTCACCCTGGGTCCGGGTCCAGATCCAGTTTTTGAATTGTTGTTACATACTGCTGGGAAGCACTGAAAATAATGTGTTATTATTCTAATAATAAATAATTCTAGTCCATATTTTGCCAAGTGGTTTTCAATTTATTGGCTTCTCAGTGGTTTCTTTAACTTGATGAGACCTACAGAAACCTTGGAAAAAGGGTTAATTTGGCATTTACATTACCTGAAAACAATATACAATTCCCAAATACTCCATCTGTGCAATATTTGTAATCACACAGGTTCCTTTGGTATTACACTGATATCAAAAGACCACTTCTAACAAATGTGTTCAGTTTGCCTAGACTGAGTAATCCTTTGCATTAATGAGTAGTGAACAGAACTGTGAGGATTTAATTAAGTGTCCAAGCCCTCGGCCATTCAGTCAAGCCCCCTTATTCACTCTGGATCCTTAATGCGCTGTGTCATGCCAAGAACCCCCGAAAAGAAACGCTGCTAGAGGAACTTCCTGGAGGGGACAAGACACTTTAACTGAGCTCCATGCCTGTCTGCAGACCAGTTATGACAAGCCCCCCCCCCCCCCCCCCCCCCCCATCCACTGTGCTGCAACAATGAGACGAGCAAATTGGAAGTCACAGCACCGAGTTCAACATTTGACAGGCGCAAGAGGTCAGGACTCAGCTGAAGGCACTTGTTTACAGTAAGAGTGGAAACCAATTCAGCTTGTGTTACACTCTGGCCATACTGGTAAATAGCTTCTAGTTTTTCTTTCACTTCAGTAAGCGCATTATGGATTCATTTGTGGAGCTATTTATTCGCCTTTTTAACCATACATTATTCCTAAAAGTTAATTATTGTGTGAGGTATCGCAGCAGTGATCACTGACCTACAGGTGGTAATTTACTGTTTACTGTATTTCAGTAAATGCAGTCTGGATTATTACATAAAATGCATTTTTTTCCAGGCTGTTCCATGCAGTTAGTTATGTTTGCTGCACTTTTAATGCAACTGGCATTATGCTTTGGGCTGCTCATGAATTTTTTGGAAAAAAACAACAAAAAACAAACAAACAACAAAACCGTCACATAAAAGTTCAGACTTCAGAGAGCCGTGATATAAGTTGAAACGCGGGTCCACAACAAACTTTATTGCAGGTTTAACTCAGTCACAAGTTCAGTTGATAGAGGAGCCCTGTAGTTCTACAAGCAGGAAGTTGCGGCAAACGCATGTTCATTTTCTTCCTTAATATCGCCTGGTAATACAAAGTACTTTTCTTTATTAAATATTTTCTTTATCTAAAAACAGCAGCCAGAGCAGCTGCTTTTAAACAAAGCTGCAGCCAGTAATTTCCATTAATATTCATTGCAATTAAATCCTTAAACCCTCACACCATCAAAATTAGAAGATGATTTAAATGAAAATAGAATTTCCACCGGGCCTCCTGTAATATATACAGTGCTGTGGTCTAATTGTTTAGATTACAACATGCACTGCATAGCACTGCAACAGTGAATCAATTAGTGAATCGAAGCAATTTTGTTTTGATCAATTGCTCATAGAAGTACTTTTAAAAAAGTGCAATGACAATCTTTTGCTGATTTCACCTTTTCAAATGGGATGCTTTTCTCTTTTTCACATCACTGGAAAATTCAATACCTGTGGGTGACATCACCTTGATGATAATTAACTGAGTAAATGATTTCTGGTCCTCTGCACGGTTGCAGATGAGTCATTATGCACAAACACCACATCTCATAAATCAAGAGAAATAAGATAGCTGAGTAATAGTTTCAGCAACTTGGAAATACATTCAATTTAAGCTCCATGATGCTTTATGAAAATATATAAATAGGAAAAAAAATGAAGAAAAAAAAAATACATTGAGGAAAGAACATCAATGGATGTCAGCCAAAGTACCCAGTCTGGAGGCAGACTCGTTTTTCATTAAGATTAACTGTGTAGCGGGGGCGGCCTATCTTTCTATGCCTCCAGCTGACACTTGTCCCCCTCCTACAGCAGTGATGCGTGTGTTTGTGACTGTGTGCACGTGTGCATCCGTGTCTGTGTGTGTGTGTGTGTGTGTGTTCCAATGCTATCAAACAATGAGAGTGTTATCAGACATTGCCAAAGGCATATGAACGAATCAGAGGGGAATACAGACCCAAAATCAGCATGTTCCCAAGGGAACAAAGAGTTTCTACTGTGAGCCAAAATATGAGGAAGGAATCCTGTTCTCTTGACCTGTTTTCACAAATGAAATGCCATGATTTCTGATACAGTAAATCTTTGATGTTTCATCTGCAGAGAAACATTGTCATGTAAAAGTTCTAAATGCTTAACCAATTTTATAAAAAGAAAACAAGTCCATGAACAGTCGCTGTACTACATTTGTTGACATTTATGCATGTACTATAATTCTGCAAGCTCTGTGCTGTTTTTTGTGCAGTGAAAGGATTGCTGCAAATTTCAGGCAGTATCTGTGTCTTAAAAAGTGTATTGGTACTTATTGCTGCATTGAGCTTTGACCACTGTTAAAACTCCAAATCAAAGTCACAGAGGCACAGCTCTGATAAACTATTGTGTCAAGTTGTTCCGGCTGCCACCTGCCTCAGACACTGAGCAATATGAGCCACCCACTGTCGTCGAACTTTTCTTTGTTTTAAATCATTGCAGCTTTACTTGGGTTCTCTGTCATTTCATGCTGAGAAGACAGACTACACTTGGGTTGTTGGCGCTTGTTTGTAAAGGAAAGGTTTTTACATCTGGAGGGTTTAGAGAGAGTGGTGAGACTTAGCAATGCATCTATCAGGGATTTTACACCAAAGGACATTATTTCCAAAGGACAGAGCGGCTGTGCTGTCTCTGGAAGCCATAGCAGCAAGCACTATGCCACTACAGCAGGTTTTGTGGCCACACACTTTCACGGAATCGGAATTGAACTTTGACTCCAAACACCCTCACCTCCACATAATGCCTCAGATAGAAGTCTGGCATTGCAAAGAGGTGGAAGTTATGACATTAATTTTACTTTCGTGCACTTCTCAATTCCTGGAGTTATGTAACTGTGACTTGGTAAAAAGTCTGAAGCTTAGCAGAAAATATAACCCAAGACAGAGTGAGAAAATAAAGATGGTGCCTATATTCATTCAGATGTTTCCTGTAGTTTTCCTGTTAGCTCTCTGTTCTATAAGAAATTATTTACACAGGATCAAAACAAGTCAAAACAATGATTACGTCCTGCTCTTGATTCTGAACTCACACAGACAATGAGCTATGAGCTATGCAATCTCAGAACCCCTCGCTTACCTTCTGATGATAATTTGGCCTCTGCAGATATTTGCATATGAATGCCAGTAAATACATTTTTAAAAAAAGCAAAAATCTTTTCGGTCTGTGCGTTCTCCGTCATTTGCTCTCGACAGTGACAGTTTTCCTGCATGCAACCAAAGCGCACTCAAAAGTGTGTATAGAGATTAAAAGCTGGTTAGAGCTGACTCTCAGTTAGTTCAACAGGACTAGTGACCATTTAGCATACTTCATTCAAAATAGAATATAAATCTTAGTAAAAATGTATAGTTTTATTGCTTGGTGCAGCTTTGACTCATGGCAGTCTACACCTTTAAAAGCAATTCAGATTAGACACACCTCTATTCCTTATTTGTCGTATGATCACTTTATTTGCCTCTCCGTTCACCTTCTGTCTGTGTGTTGTTTCTGCCCCTACTATAAATTGAACAATCCAAGCTGCACTGCATTATCACTTGCTTGTTTCCTTCATCCCAACAGCAACAGATGCCTTTTACGCCTGTAAATGTTTACCAACCGTTACTTGTTACAACTTCAGATTAGGAGCAGCAGTCAGTTTTAATAATGACTTCAATCTATGAATACATGCACAGCCCAATTACAACACAAAGCATCTGCTGTTCGTGAAGGATTGGGCAAGTTAAAGAACACAAATGGCTTTAAAAACTGTACCAAATAGCCACAATTTTACATGCATCAACTATAAAAACTACACAACAAATATACTACCAAGAAATTAATCATCATATCTGAGTGAAACAGTCAATTATTGTGCCATAGTATTATGCTAAGTATTTATATGTCCAAATAATGAGACATTTTCACCAGTGCTTTGGCTGAGCTGAAGAAGCCACATTCTTCTTTTGAACTGCTGCACATTCGTTCACACACACTATAAAGTATATTTACAGAGGAGCAGGTAGCTGATTAAATTTGTGAATACCTTTTTAAAATCCTGTAGGATCATTTCAGCTAAAAGTTTGGTCTAACATTTCCTTCGAGGATGAAAACAGAAGCAAGAAGCATGAACCCAGTAATCATCATTGCCTACTTGCACATAAGGTGGTGTCAGATGTCTTTTTTCAGTAAACTCATCATGTGAAATCATCGACACTGTATGAAGAAAATCTAAATGGGATTACAGCGGATGAATGCAAGTCACATGTTAAATATAGCACTCGTGCGCTGTAGGCACATGTAATTACAATATGGCTAAGCTACTATGGAGCATCAGCTGACCCAGAAGCGCAGTGTGTCTACATCAAATGAGCAGTTGTTCTGATTGTTCTGAGCTTTCAGATAGTGTCAGCGCATTTGCTCTGGGGCAAAGTCGCGCTTGATGTTTCTCGCAGCGTGATGCAGACAACATAATAGCAGTTTGACAACAGTAGCATATGCAGTTAAAGGAAGGCACATGGCTGTTGTAAATAAATATGGAACAAATGTTGCACACACCACGGTCACTTGCCACAGAAAGCAAACTAGTGACCATTCGTTGAAATTTTCATGTGTTTTATAGCCTAAAAACGTTTTTGACAAGCCATGCTCAGTTTCTCTGGTAACACCTGAGAGTTTGACTAATACCTGCAACAATCAATACCATCCATAAGGTTCTTGTGCAATGGAAGCATTGTTCAATACTCCAGCAAACAGGACAATCTCAGATAGGACTTGGCTTCATAGTTTGCTCAGCTATGAGGCACAAAACTAATGTTATGCTAGAAAGAGTCAAAGTCAATAACATACAGCTGACAAGTGGTAAATATAATCTGACAGCATGTTTAACAACAAGACTAGCTAGCTATCCATGTCATTGCCCCCAAATCAATATGAAGCGAGAGGCCGTGTACTGTGGGTTGCGGTCTGAAGTAGCGAGTACAATAGCCAATTGGATGTGAGATGATGCCTCATGTGATCCAAAATATCAGGAAGTTCAGAGGGGAGGTTTACTTCTTGCAGCTGTCTTGAGGCGTTTAGAGGACGAAGGCACTGGAGGATGAACCTCACTGCTGTAAGTAAGCTTGAATTCTCAGTGTTGTCATTAGATGTTCGCTTCTTCATGTGTTACAATAATTTGTAAACGGAGGCAGTGTCCCTGTTGCTATGGCAACTATTTTAGATACAGGCTGATATCATGTGGCCAACGCATTAAACAGGCAGTTCCACTGCTGTTTATTAACAGGACTTAATGGACACCCTGCAGCCAATTGCAATCAAGTATTCACTCAGACCATGGTATAAAGCATTTTCATCTTTTTCTATGCTACCACTGGGAGTTTCAATTGTCTGAAAGTGTACAAATTGTGCATACAGGGGCTTTAAGTGGCCGCACACAGACATTGAAGCAAGTTAGCGGTGAAAGCTTGTGGATCTATCATATGATTAAAAAAAAAATCATAATCTGGATGTGTACCGTTGCTTTGTAGCACCAAAGTGCGGAGAACACAACACACACACGTCATGTCAGACTTCAAAATTTTATACAGACGTCTTTCTGAAACTGGCACAAAACATAAAATCTGTTGCCAGAATTGTCAGAGAAAACTAATTTAACTGGCCACAGTCATTATGAATCAAACTAACAAAATATTTAAGTGACAAGACAGAACTGACTGGAGGCTTTCTGTTGGCGTCTCTAAGACTCAGCAACCACGATTCGGAACGGCAAGGTAAACACAATGAGCTTACCAGGTGAGGCAAATGATGAGTTAATCAGTCAAGGCAAACAATTGGCCATCAGCTCCCACCAGTGGGATTCTAGCTCGCCAGCGTAAATGTCGTCGAACACCTGAGACAGCTCCAGTATTGTGTTTCCCTAAAATGTATTGTGCTAATGGACAATAGATGAGTACGATGGTAATTTATGGTTTATTGTGCACGAGTTTCAGTGTCAACATGGAACAAGTCTTTCCACCAGTTTACAGAAGGTTTGTTTTTTCCTCTCTTGTTCTTTTTCAGGATTTCCCTAAGGGGAGTTGAGTGGATGGAGCAAAGAAATTGCAGAATTTCAGCACATTGTTAAAAAGAGTGTCTTCCTCACAACCCTTCATCCAAAGTCATTATAGGTCTGAGAGCTGTTTGCCCACTGCCTGTCTAAGCAAGAAGAAGCCACAGGCTGAGCACAAGCTCCAAATTTGGGCACTTCTATTGGGAGGATATCCCAATTATTTTAAAAGAACTTGTCTGACAAAAAATAATCCCCGATACATTTCCTCAGACTTCACTCAACTTCTCTATTTCTGTCTGATATCTGCTCTTATTTCGAGCTTTTGATAAAAGCAAATAGTGTTTTCAATAGGAATATTATGAAGATGATTGTAGTCCCTGGAAAGTAAATATTTTGCATCTGTTTTTGTGGCAATTTTGCACAATATGTAAAGACTACTACACTACAAAGACTTGTCCTACATGTGAATGTCAAAAAAGAATCTATGCGCAGTCTTAAAATTTCAGACAATTATTTTTCTTTCTGTTAGTTTAAAACTGGGTTCATTTTCCTTGAAGTGACTTCAGGAACTATCCCACAGATGGTTGCTCCTGCAGTTGTTCAGAGGAGCTCGCACCTTTTGGCGTTGATTGTCACACTTTTTTGTCGTGGCCATATGCTGAACATTAGCGCAAAACCGGACAGATTTTTTTTTTTTTTTTTCATCTCTTACATTTCCGCAAGGCTGCATTTAGATGTTATAAAGCAGATACTTCGTTTTGTTTTGTGCTATTATCTGTCTGCATACTGTAGGTGCCGCTGTCATCTATTCTCAACAAGCAGCTCTGTAGCTGGGCAAAAATTAAACTCAACATGCCACATATCTTCCTTTGAATGTCCAGTAACAGCACTCTAGCTTAATAAATACTTATGTTTTCCTGTAGATAATTAAGAAAAATGTTTACTACCGGATGCTTTTATGCACTCAGATTTGCTGCTACTCTCTGCCAATGCATGACTGTATATACACTGTTAAAAGTGATGGGTGCATGGGGTGGGTGCAGCGAAAGCACTGTGTGCTCTCTTCTCCCATCAGCTTTTATTGTTCTGAAGCCATCACAAATCACTGGACCAACAGCATTTTAACAGAGAGGACAGTTACTGCTGTGTTGATTCAGGGAAGTTTTCAAGATGTCTGGCTTTGCCTTCAGCTATTTAAAACCGCGTATTTGTTCATTTAAATCTCCCTTTAATTACGAGCGTGGATTGCTGGAAAGGACGTCCGGCGTTCTGAAAGATGACAAGGAAGCTTTGGTTTTACTTCTTGAAAAACGTCTTTTAACAAGCTACAGGACCACTTCCTGGAGCAAGGAATAAATGTCTCTATTTGCAACATTTTAAAGGCTTAGTGGAGGCTGAAACTTGTGCCAGGAAAATACAAAGACTGCTCTTTGAAAAGGAAGCAGAAGTTTGGAGGCACAGCAAGACGAGCAGACACCCTATTTTGCCACCTCGTTGCTGTGAAAGACATGTACAGTATTTAGTTAGCGCAAGTGTTACCAACAGATTTTTCAGCCTGTAAAAAGCTTAAATGGATTTTTTTTTTAGCAATGCTCACAGCAGCACGTTAGCGGTAAGATCGTCAGTTATAAAAGCTGTCAGTGGTATCAGTATTCAAGCTCAGCAGGCTACTTGTTTCCTTAGCCTGGAGAAATAAATAAATGAAATGAACAAGAAATGTACATACAGAGACAAACACATATGTTGTACAATATATATTGAAGGTTATTTTGCACACAATTGTTAGCACTGAGTGGTGCTTTGGTCGCTGACCTTCATCAGCTAACATTCACAATATGAAACATCAGCATCGTATACAGTGTACACAGGTTGTGATGACCAATCAAAAGCTGAGCCAAAACACCTGAGACAATTACCATGTCAACAACTGATAAAACATTCAAAATTATATACCAAAATTAGCACAAAGACAACATGCATACGTGCTTCCACTGGCTTTGTTCATTTGGAAGTGTGTTGTGATATGAAAGGAAATGGATACTGATCTTCTTTTTATTATTAACATGCCTTGACATGTATTAAAACACGCACATTTCCAGCATGTGTGTGTTCTTAAAACCGCTGCAGAGTTTTAACCCTGAACAGTATATGCAATGCGTGCGATTATGATGATCATGTAACCGCTGACTTCTGCTAACTGTAGCTGCCGTTAGCTAGTTAGCTGTGCAGCAAGCCGACTCTGCACGGACGACAGGGCGAGTGTTGGTGTGACAGTGCTAGCACAGGGGCAAGTGGTATGGGCGCCAGAGCGAAGTGAGTGTACAATGGACCGGGGCTCAGCGGCCTCTGCGGATATCATGGCAGAGACAAAGAGACCGAAGAGGACCTTGACAGAGGAAGCTATAAATTCCAGTTCCTACAATGCATAATGTTGCTTTTATCACAAAAGATTATGAAAGAATTCCTGTATTTTACAGTATATCACACATCCTCTGCACTTCGAGACTTGAAAGGCAGATTTACTGCTGCCTGAATTGCAAGAAAAGGCCCAGTACACCGACAGTATATCAACCTGTTGGGCGGCTCATGACTAAAACTCCCCTGACATACCTTCCTGTTGACAGGGACACTGTGGGAATCTTTTCTAGACGGGTAATGTAGTGGAAAATAGGAATCAGGAATTGGAACGTCCTGATACGCTGTGGTTTAGAATAAGAGGGACGCGATGAAAGGTTAATGGCTGCCATTTCTCCACAGTGTTTGTTCATTATTCAAATGCCAAACAGGTAAACTTTAATCAACGCTCAGCGCCGCACAGACGGGTGACGCACCACTTTCTGCATATGTTCATTAGATTTCTCATGTATTATTAAAGCAATCAGACCACCGTGTCCTCGCATGCGTGTCACAAGTGGCTGCTTTGATCCACAAACAAGAAAGAGGAGCGAAGTTTGTTCTCCTGCTTCCGAGGGCGACGGGATGCCTCTCCGTTGAATTGACGGTACAAGTCGAGGAGGTGGAAGGCGATCCGGTTTGGGTTGAAATGTTCACTAGTTTGATTGGCATGACGAGATGGATGTTTTAAAGCCCCAGCTCTCTGTGCTGTATTGTTTCTTTTGGTACACATCAAGGGGGAGAGAACCTCGCAGAAACACAGCACAGAGTTACACTTTGATAGCGGCTCCTGCACCAGTTTTGAATAATGCATTAACTCAGCTTATTAGCAAATGTTTTGCACATATTTATGAATAATGGTTGAAGTCTCACTGATATAAAGGAAAGTGGCTGAGGAAAGTATATCCCGTCAATATCAGTCAAGGTTATTGGCATCTGCTGGAATTAACAAATTATTCTATATTTATCTTTCATACATCATTATTTATAAGCTAACCCGTGGCCTCTGGTTTGCAATATACAGTTGCATTAAAGCTGCACTAACTGGCATAATATATTTATGTAAATGTGTTTTTCTTGATAGATTAAATGTCTGTGTGTAATGTGAAACTTGAACTGATGAACCCACAGAGACATCAGTGTACAGCTCCCCTCAGCTCCACACACCATTTTAGCAACTTTCAGCTGATTGTTTTGGTTTCCAGCCTGCAACTTTCCGCTATCACCGCTGTCATCAACTATTACTGCTGCATTGAGACTTTCCGGGAAACATGTAAGCATTGCTTGTTGTCTTGTTTGAACTAGAAGAGTGCAGTCAGCAGAGCTGCAGATCTCCACCAGGCAGTGATGCATGGATCTTAGTTATATCTGTGGACAGTGCAGACAATCTGTGGCATGGGTGGGCAGAGTCATAAAGATTCATATTCTGATTAATGGTGGATGGGTTGTGGCTGAAATAATACATCATTCATGAGGAAAACAGAAACAATATGTGGGTCTCCCAATTAAGAACTTAACTTCATTGATTATTCAGTTCTCTTGACACGATCGTCAAGGATCAGTGAGGATCTAATGTTAGTTAATGTTGTGTGCTCTTTGTCGTGTAGTGAAATGGTTCGGAGTAAAGTAGCTCCTCTTGCTAAATCCTGAGCTCCATCTGTTTCCTCTGGAAAGTATCCTCTCAAGTTCATAACTGCAGTTTTTAGTTTTGCTGCCTCATTGTCCCATGATATTCGCTGCAGTGACATTACTGAGTGCATGGAAACGTTAAAAATGAAAACAGCCTCTGTAATCATTAAAGTAAATCATTAAAGAAAACGCGCAGACATCAAAACAGCTTAAAGAAATCACCTGGAAAGCTTGCGCTGTTCGACATAATTTAAAAGGCAATAAAGCCTACAGGGACAGGTAGAGAGGAGTGGAATGTCCCTGTGCGGGTCTCTAAATCGGAGAAAAAAATTCATTCGGGTGGGTGGCGGGTGGATGATTTATGCGCACATGCAGATTCGGATGACGTCAGAGCTGTGTCTGGGGGCACACTCAAGCAGTTGTTGATCACTCGTGGCCCCCGCCAGCTGGTTAAGAGGAGTCAACAGTCAATGGCGGAACATAACAAAGCAGTCGATAAAATAGGTTTTTCAAATATTTTGAATCGCAGCAATCACGGCTGATCCTTGAGCAAAGGGTAAGGTCAGAAAGGTGCTATTGTTCGGCCACTTTGCAGACTGTCATGACTTACTGGCGCGCTTGAGTAGAGCAGAGCCACCGTTGATCAATAACATCTCTGCTTTTCCTATTATGGCAAGTCAAAATGCCTGCCCTCATGATGCTGGTTGCACTTTATATTTGCCCTTTGTTAAAGTATTTTTTTTATGTGGTGCAATATTCCAAAACTAAACAAAGGCCAGAAAGTATTTTAAAAGCCAGACAAAAGCACAGCAACCATAGAGATTTCTGCAGTGATCCAGTCAATAACGAACTTCAAGAAATAATTTATACTGAGATGTTACTTTTCATCAAAACCATCACATTTTACTTTGCATTATACATTACTATACTAATGTTGCATTATGCACTATTCCGAACACTAAATATAGAAACTATTATTGTCTATAGTTGTGGAGGACATTTGAAAGAAGTTACACCAGACCTACAGTGCATTACACAGCTATACCTTTTATATATTTCCTTTTATTATATTGTACATTTGTTCATTTTCTAAAAAAGCAGCTGCGAGTGAGACCTTATCTACGTTCAATCATCATATGATTTTCTACACTTAGGCATTGAAATTAAGTGCCATGATAAGTTTGTACCAATTAAGGAAATATGTAATCATCATACCATTTGAAAACCTTGCATGATAAGTTCACTGTTTAAGATTCCCCTGTTTTAATTGTGTTTGTTATTTGTCCCTCAGCGAACTGAGAAAACTCTGTGACCTTTTGAAAGCTCATAGAATCCGTTAAGCAGACTCAAAACTACACGAAGAGATGACAGTGTCTTCAATTTGCTGCGGCAAAATGCAATGTATTTTCGCTGAAAGTGTGAATACGTGGTCTGTAATGCCCAATATATTCAGAGAAAATAATAAATTATCACTCCTGCTTCTCTGTGTCAATACTTCGACTATAACGGCCCAGGAGACGGAAGCATGAAACTATCTGCTACTCTGCGATCACAAACAAGTGTGAAGGGCAAAGCGGGTGATAAGTGCTGCATGATTAGGCCTACATGATGCCTGGAAAAAGACGCACTTGAGGAGTGCTTGTTTCATTCTCCTTCAGACTACCTGCCAGAAATCACAGTTTGGGGGTGGGGGGGCATAGACAGCTCTGCCACGAGGAAAAGTAAGTCTGGGGGGTGGGCAGTAATAGGATGAAGGGATATTTGTCCCACCCAATGAAATCTCCACGGCCTCCTCTTTAGATGCACCAAAATTTAATCAACGAATTGAATGAGGTGTTATTGCATTCAGGCAATCGCACATTCCACCAAACATGGTTTACACACTGGGGAGTTAATAAAGCAGGAGGCATTAGCATTAAAATGACAGTTAAAGGCAAACTCCAGCTGAATATAAATCTTGACCAGGAATGTATCTACTGACGGTATCCATCTTTTGTAATTAAGAAAGAATGTGTGGGAAATGTGCGAGGAGGAAAGAGAGCTGGAAGTAAAAGACCTGCTCAGAAAGATGAATGCTATTATGGAGCGAGAGTGAGACGGCTGGTCTGGAATAATAACTTCCTCTGCCACATTATGTTAGTGCACTTCTGATAAGATCATTGGAAAATGGCAGCTGTTGGAAATAATGCAATTCATTTCGTGTTGCTGCGGGACACTACAGGGCCCTAAATGAAGCATGTCTTCTATTAGACCCCTAAAGAAACAAACTAATAGCCCTGCAAAGACTTGCCATTTATAATATGACTATAATTCGTATGATTCATTAAGCAGGAACAGAAAACGATAGTATACTCTGATTAGAATAGTCCTCAGGGGAAATTCTTATGTTAATTTATTCTGAAATCTCTCATTGACTAAGGAACTTGTCGTGATATTGTGTAGATTAACTCCCCAGGTCACACTGTATTGTAGTCTCATATTGTCTCTGCATTATGCATTGTATAATAGATTAATGTTGTTTACATATGTTTAATAAGTCGGCCCATTTTTGCCATCACATTTTTTTCTAAATCACATTTCTTCTCCCCAAAACCTATCCTGAGCTCTGATAATGCTCCTGATAGTCTTGTTAGACTAGATTGTTAGATTGATAGATTGTTTTCTTCTGTTCACAATGGCTTCTCTGGAAGGTACATGGACATAGTTACACATGTATACAAACAATACATTGTTTGCACATGACGTCACGTCAGTCTTTTGTTGTGTTGCGAACTGCAGATGGAGGACAGGAAGTGATTTTCTGCACAGGAAGCACTATAACACACATTCACAATGCCTGTGTTTTGCATTGTTTTGCATTGTTGCTCAAATCGATCAAACAAGGAAATCACAAGGAGCTTTTATCGAGGTTGACTGAAAAACTGTCTAAAAAATGCCAGAAAACAATGGCTATTGTTATAGGGTGTTATGGTGATAGATTTAATGATTTAAAGCTACAAGCAACATGACTAGCACTTGTTAAATCAGCAGTTTCACATAAGACAGGTGAACATAACGTACACAACGTACCCTGTCTTGTTTCGTTGTGAAGATCCGCGTTTCACCAAACCTGAGTGGTTAACCAAGCAAACAACCGTAACATCAACATTCAGCAACGGGGTGCTGGAGGTTTGTTGCCAGGTTAATCCACAGCACAATAAAAGCTGCTACAAGGACCCAACCCCTAACAAAAAGTTGTATGCCTCCATACTGTTGTACGCTTCCATTTGGTTTCTAGTGTAGAGCAACGTCTGAATTTACACTGATGTGTGATTTATCATACATGTATTACCTTGCAATATTGCCCACTCTCATTGAGTACTCTACCTATCAGTACATCATCGTATTCTTCTGTGACATATACATATTTATTACTGTGCAATAACATTAATGCTGTAGTCGCTTTATCCACCATGTGCAAGTTGTGTAAGGTCTGTGAAATTCTACAGAGTTTTTGGCAGTATATTTTTACAGTATTTTTTCTTATAGTTCAATGCAGCAATATGTATTTTTTACATATTCTTTCTCTAATATAGTCCTTTGTATAAAATGTACATATATATATAGTCAGCTTTTATATTGCATTTCTCTATTTCTGTTGCTATTTTTTTTCCAACTGCCATTACCTGCTACCTGTAATACCCGAATTTCCCCAGCTGATTAGTAAAGTCTATCTCACCTTATCTTATCTTATCTTATCTTGCCTGTGTGTCCCTCCCTTCAGCCACTTTCCCACTTGCTCAAACACATCCGTTGTCGTTCTCGTCCCGTCCACCAGATGCCCTCTGACTTTTTCTGCTGTCCCAGTCATCTCACTCCCATATCCAGCCACTTCCCATATGCCCCAGTCTCCTTCCTATCCCGCCCACCTGTTTCCACCCTCATCAGGCCTGCAGATACCAGCCCATTCCCACTTGTACTCTACCAGTCTGTCTACCTGTACCTGCCTGCATCATCGAAAGAGCACTGTTATTACAGCACAACAGACTGAGATGTTTCAAGTCACTTTTAGGGCACTCAGTAGGTCACGAACAGCATCTGTATTGTGCCCATAACTATGTTTAGACTATTAAAGGCAGCTTTTCTTCTCTGTCTTGACTCTTCGATTTTAACTCAGCATTTTTGGCATTTATTTTGATTCCTTCTGCACTTAGTTGTAACTGCTATATCAAAACCCTCTCTGTTTTCTGCAGCTTCTTTTAGGTGGCCTCCTCTGCCCAAACATTTAAAATCACTTTTGTTTTCCGATCCTTCCACCCGGCACCTCTGCTGTTGGGCATTTTTCAGGAGTGGAAAATGACTTACCTCTGGTGCTTGAATGTCATATGCTCTGTGCTGCCGCCAGTTGTCCAGTGGGGTGCTGATGGACACTGCAGAAATGAGCCAAAATCAGCACTCAACTGTTGTGATTGCCTGATAATGCTGTTGGTTTTGATTGTCACTCCGTGTCATAACCAAACTGTGTGCAAACATAATAGGATTTTATGTTTCCATGAGGAGTGAAGACCATATTTAGCCGGAATGCAAACATAGCCCGAAACACTTGGAATGAAACAGAAGGACAGACTTTCAAAACGAAACGTAACCATATCAGCATGTTTAATCATTGACAAGCCGCAGTTTTTTTTTTTAAACCTGTACTGACGAATGTATTTTTCATGTTATGTTTGATCTCCTCGCCATCAGGCATGGAGTCATGGTGGATAGAGCAGCCTTTGAAGCTGCTGCTGCTGGTGTCACGAAGATCTTGAAGTGTTGTTCAGCACTACTTGCTATTCTCAGCAGCCTGTGTACCTAATATTGTACATGTGTGTTTGTATGAGAATAATTAACAACGTGCCAATTAGCTCAACGTCCTTAAGCTCAAAATTAGCTCAAAATTTGGCAACATTTTCCCCTAGTTTGTCCCAGTTTTTCACATCTAAAAATGTTTCTTTATCTGAGCGTAGAAGATGTTTTAACTCCATACCATGCACTTGTTATTTGGATAAAGTTATTTCATTTAAACGTGAACAGCAACACAGTCTCTGCAGATACAGTCTTGCTTAATTATTCTTTTAAAAGACCAGTTGGTTTTGGATTAAAATAGTAAAAAGGAATCTAATTTGAGACTATTCAATCAGGTGGAGTTCTCTGTGGTTGCTTGCGTTAAGACAACTTTTAACATTTGTGAACTTAATTTGTTAAATAAAAAAGGGTTTTGTAGAAAAACAAGGTCATATTTCTCAAAGTATGGTATCAAATATCACCAGGGAAGCTCGCTCTCCTTTTCTGATGACTAGTTCATCTGTTCTTCAAGCAAAAAAAAAAAATGTTTGTCAGGCTTTTTGATACCAGCTTCATATGATAGACAACACAATCAGTGACGGCTTATTTGCACTCTGTTCAGAAATGATTTATTCTAAAAACCTTCATTTAACTAAGGCGTTACATTGAGATTGAAAATGCTTTTACAAGTGAGACCAAGCCAAGACAGCCTCTCATCTGATAGAAGACACTTTAAAGTGAGAGATAATCATACAGATTAAGATGTAGCAGTGCTGCAGCCTGCACAGGGGGAGGGATGACCATCCCACCCTGCTGTATAGGGTACAGTGATGAGCCCTGAAGCTAGAATTAGAGACATGTGTTAAGGCTGAATGGTATAGGGGATGAAGTTTGAATGTAGTTGATTTCTGGTTCAAATGGCCAAACATGCATTGTTGTAATACAGATTCTGTGAGTACCTACATGTAAAAACATCAGAAATATGGATGTACTGAAGCTGAATGCATTTTTTTCCATTTTGTTTTTGACAGTAAAACGATCTTGCACTATTTTTTGCTGATTTTTATCACCCTAAGAATCATAGTTTTTGGGGGCAAACAGAAAAAAAAAATCTTAAAATGTCCTTTTCTATTACATTATGTATTGTATGCTATTTACATATATTTTGCTGAAGGTTGCAGTTGTCGATTTGGAGTTTTTTCAAATTTCGCCTGCACCTTTTGATGGTGCCAGTTGAAAGTGTTCTGACCTTGTAGATTGGGGTTTTGTGAAACTTACCAAACAGCCACCATCAGCCCAACAACCAGCGATTGCTGATGTATTCGTGCTAGAAATATAAACATACAAACCAATCAATTTGTTTTGACACGTTTTTTTCATTTAGGCTGTTTTGAATGGGGTTATAGCATCATCCTATGTTAGTCTCTCTCGCATCACCTCACAAGAACATGCAGCAGCTGACATCTTAACCCCAGCCTATTAAGTAGATAGTCCCATAAACAGAGGGCTGGAGAGAAGACCAGTTGTCAGCTGCCGACAGCAGCAGCAGGGTTTCAGACCACGGCAGGAAAAATGATCGGGCCTCCCACATCCCGAGTCATCTGTCTGGAGGATAATTGGTCTCCTCTTTGCCATGTTTCACCTTGCAGCTGTACACACTCTCCTTTGAGGATGATGTGTATGTGCATTGGTCCATGTGCATGTCTGCATTTGTGAGTGTGTGCCTGTGCTTTGGCATGCATGTGTGAGTTGGAGTCAGCAGGGGGTCGAGGTGGGGGTAGTGTAGGGTCCACCTGCTCGGTCCAAGTCACAGTCCATTCATCTAACTCTATTAAGCGGCATCCTTGTGAGTGGCCTAACTGTGGGGCTCCATGAAAGTAATGCAGCCCCATCAAGGCCCTGCTTTGTTAGCCAAAAGATCATTTGTTAATTACCTTGCAAGTCTTGACTAGCGGACTCATACATCATCACTTTCCTGCTGTAAACACCATAAGGCATGCAACTGTGAAAGATCAAACCTCACCTATGTTGTGCAAGGGCAAGAAATCAAGTATTTGTCTCTTATTCTCTATGCATGCAGGTCAAAGCAGTTACATTAGCTAAAAACATCAAACAAATACCTAAAAAAGAGATTTAGGATGCACAGGGTATGTTGTGATATTTAAAAAATATGTCAGTGTTCCAAGGTTATTTTGAAGGAATAACCTTTCAATGCATACCTATATAAATGGCTCCAAGGGTAACCCTTTCAGTCCCCAGACAAAAACTTTTCTTTCAGTCGCACGTCCTTTTGTATCGGGGTGGGGAACCTTTTTCCTGTAACGGGCCATTTGAATTTTTTATAACATCCTTCAAGGGCCATACTAAATTACTGAGCACATATATCACACTAACCTCTAATGCGATGGCTGGAACTGCTTCTCTTTGGCAAGGCGTCTGATGTCAGATGCTGCTACTTGCACCTGGTTTTCCAGGTTTGGGTCGATCAGTCTTGAGCTGAACTGAATCGTTACAGGAGTCACTTCGGAAAAGAAGAATGGCTCAATGATTTTGTGTTATAGGTTGTCAGGCGCATCAACTGGTTCCACAAGCAAATATGTTCAGGTCCTTTCGTTTGCTGTAAAGCCTGAAGGAGTTTTGCACACTCACCAGAATACTCAGATGTCATAGCTTTTCTTCCTGCAGACTAGGAAGATGCACAGTGTTGCCCCTTTCCAGTTGCACTTGCCACAGCATTCCTTATTTCCAGTTTGTCAAATACTGATGCCTTGTTACGCCCCTTGGAGTTTCACACAGGCACAACATATCCTCATCGCAGGTACAGTTATGGTAAGGTGATGACTGCAAGCAAGCAGAGGGTGGAAGAGTAGCATTCTGCCAGTCCTGATGGGGTGAATACCAGTTGGCATCGAAGACAGAAGCACCAAAGAGCCCTTTAAATATTTCTGTGATCATTGAACACCCACATCAGAACAAAGTGCGAGAAGAAGAGTACAAATAAAATGACGGCTAAGGAGAGATCAAATAGACTTTCTCTGAGCAATTACAGTGAATGGAGGTGAGTTGTTTTCATTCTGTGTGCCGAAGGTGATGTTCATCCTACGATGGAAGATTGGGAGCGACTGTGCAATTCGGACTGGTCTGAAGTGGGAAGGTCAATCAGGTGGGGAGTGGAGTGAAGTTCAGGTGGAGTGATACCACAGTAGAGTGGAGAAGGGAGTGCTAAGCAGACAGTATATTGGCATGTGGAACCGCAAAAAGGCCTGGAGGTACAGTGCGGGTGTGGATCTCTTATATTTAAGTGCCCAAGTCAGGAATTTGATAAGAGCAGCCACTACACGAATTCCTGTTGCTCTAAAAACAAGGTGACCTTGTAAATTCACAAACCACTGAATAAAACACTCAATTTTATCATCATTCAATTTCTGAGTTATCTCACTGCTGCCCCTCATTTTCATTTCATTCACAAGGCCTCGCCCTGAGCAAGAAGAAAAAAAAAAACACTTTTTTTTTTTTCTTTACCCTTGACAATTTTTGGATCAATCACAGATGTGCGGTGCTGTTCCGGAGACTTTCCGTGACAGGGTCGCCTGAGAGTCAAGCACTCATGTAGTCAGGTCACTTTAACCTCTCGGTGCAGGAGTGACTGCAGCAACATGACAATAACCACACGTCATGTGACGGGCTGCCTGCTGATAAGACAAGAGCAAAAACGCAGAGTGACAGCTATCATATTCACTCTAGCTTCAAGGAGAATTTTGCTTTGCCTCTTTGGCTCTCACCTTTGTGTTTGCAGAGCTTTCTATACCATTTAAACTTCAATAAATAGCTCTCATTAGAAGGAAAAGAGTTAATTATTAGAAAACTGGCTGGTTTGGTTTTTAGGCATTGTAAATTCACCGCTTTCCCTTTATTTTTGTGGCTTCTTTTTTCAGAGGGATCTCTGTACACTGTGCAGCTTCACCAGTGGCAGATGTAGCCGTACAACCCATGAAGCATTTCCCAAATGCACGTAGCCTTACTGTAGAAGTAAACCACATTTCCCCTCGCAGTTGCCTCCACTAACAGAGAATCAGATCACTTTAGAAGCCTTCCTGTCCCATCTCTCCTTGCGGCAAGAGATGTGGTGTGACAATGACCGGGGCTTTCACAAACAATGGAGTCCTCTTTCCGGAGCCTGGGTAACTCCACCTGACACCTGACACTGAGCATGAGCTCCCACCGGGAGACTGAGAGCTCTGTGGCTGTGAAGTCTGACTGGGCGCTAGAGTGGCCTTGGGCACCGACACAAGCCATAGCATGACTTGATCCAATCCCAGGTAGTGGAGCTGTTACACTGGAATCGTCGCCATGCCTACAGAGTGTAGGTTAAACATAGCAGATTGTTTACCACAGCCCTCATAATGTCTACCCATCTACTTTCTTTCGGGGCAAGTAGAAATAGCAGTGGAAGTATGCTGACAGTGCATTGTCAAAGTCATTCGCTCCCGCTAAGGTGCAGTGATGACTGTGTTATGAGGGGTAACTGTTGAGGAAGCCTAAAGGAGTACAGACCCATAAGCATCAGTGGTCTGTGATTTCAAAGTTAATTTAACTTCAACTGCACTATGAACATCCGATAAATGTGCATTCTTGGCTCCAGGGGGCTCCAAACTTTGCAGTATCATTAACCACCAAGGCAGAAGTAATTTGATCAAGGCTAATTTTGTTATTAGCCTGATTGTGTCCTCTGCCTGACCCAGGCAAGGCGACAGAGATGAATAGGGGATCTTTCCCTTTGGTTGCACAGTGCATGCAAAAAACAACAAATAACTTCAGAGCATTTTTCCCCTGTAATATATTTCTCATTAGCTCTGAAATCCCATGAGGTTCTGCATTTCACACCGTGCACCA